>NC_091764.1:86902495-87211243 GCF_029378745.1 Bos indicus | reverse complement strand
CAAGCTCAAGCCCTTCCTTGAAACAACATAATGATCAATATTATTGTATTTTCCAAAGTAGTTTATCCCTTTTAGAAGTGGTCGAACTTTCTACTTGTTGAACCTTATAGAGAAGCTTCTTCGCCAGGACTGGCAACACAGAAGGCTCCTAGGGTGGATCACTGTTGTGTGTGTTCTCCAATCATGTTAGATGGTGGTGTAAGGAAAACACGTGTGCTTCCTTTTTTTTTTGTCTAATCTGGAACTAGTGCGTGTTAATTTTCTGCTATTGTTCAATTTAAGTAGAGGTTTATTTTGTTATCACCATCTGTTTTACCTAGGATCTGTAAGGTGTATAAATATAGGAGGTAGTCTGTGTTCTTACAGGAAATAAATTTATCTTAAAACAGTTAAGCCTTTGTCTTCTAATCTTTAGTGTTTCTGTAACTGTATCATGGAAATAAGATAGGCATACAATGGTGGATGATTTTTAATTTCCTGAGGGAGTATTTCTCATGATGCCATGGAGAATGGAGGCATGGGGTTTTTTAAAAGCAAAAATTTTTGAATAGCTTCTTCTTTTTCATGTTTCAGTGTTTAAAAATCAGAGCTCTGTTAACTTGGTAATTAGTACAAAGGCATCAATTTTAAGTCTGAATGCCAGTCCAACGTAAATGAGGTGGCAAGTAAGGATAAGCACTTATTGTTTCCAGTGATCTCGATGATAAGCTCTCCTGCTTACATGTACACATATACACATATATTTATATTAGCCCTTTGTCCACAGGACATTTGAATTTACTTTGCCTCTTATATATCTCTCCCCACTCCTTTGATTTCTAACCAGAATTCTTTTTCCTTTTTATCCCACCTATTTCCTTTATTTTGGATCTCTCGAAATGCGTTAGAATTTACTTCTTAGCTTACATTTTTTAATTTGATGATAGGGACAGTTAAAAGTACTGTTTGAGAGAAGGAATAGCCAGTTACCAGTTATAGGTGTGCTGCTAACTGACCTTGTAGCCTTGGTCAGTTTGCCTAATATCTTTTTTAAAATTAGATTTAAAAAAATTATTTATTTTTGGCTGCACTGGGTATTCTTTGTTGCAAGCAGGCTTTCTCTAGTTGCAGTGAGCAGGGGCTGCTCTTCGTTGCCGTGTACAGGCTTCTCAGTGCAGTCTCTTGCTGCCGAGCACCGACTCTAGGCACGTGGGCTTCAGTAGTTGTGGTGCATGGGCTCAGTAATTGTGGCTCGAGGGCTTAGTTGTCCCGTGGCATGTGGAATCTTCCTGATTCCACTGTTGTCTCAACAGTTTTTTTGTAATAGGCTATGGGATTGAACCCATGCCCCGGCATTGGCAGGCAGATTCTTAACCACTGGACCACCAGGGAAGTCCTGCCTAATATCTTTTAACCTTAGTTTTCTAAGGTATAAAATGGAGATTATGAATTACACTTCTTCAATCATTGGGTTAGGGGTACTGCATGGAAAGAAAGCAGGAGTAAGCATTCAGAAGACTCTAAAGCATTTTGTAAACATCAGGTGGCTGCGTTCTTATGGCGGTAACTATGAACTGTCCCATGGGCTTCCCAGGTGGCTCAGATGGTAAAGAACCTGCCTGCAATGCAGGAGACCTGAGTTCAATCCCATAGCCTATTACAAAAAAACTGTTGAGACAACTGTCTTCAGCTTGGAAAACAGGAGAGCAGAAAAAATGGCAAGGAGTTAATCATTCAGTGGTAGGATTTTCCAAATTTCAGATTACTGCCTTCTAGGGCTGCAAAATCAAATAATTATTTGCTGCTGCTGCTGCTGCTAAGTTGCTTCAGTCATGTCCGACTCTGTGCGACCTCATAGACGGCAGCCCACTAGGCTCCTCTGTCCCTAGGATTCTCCAGGCAAGAATACTGGAGTGGGTTGCCATTTCCTTCTCCAATGCATGAAAGTGAAAAGTTCTACCAACATTTAAATAGAATGAAATACCCAATTCTGATAGCCCTACAGCTAGCATTCCTGGTAGCAGGAAACATGGGTTTCACCACTGTCAATCTTAGTCGTCTCGCTGCTGCTGCTGCTAAGTCGCTTCAGTCGTGTCCGACTCTGTGACCCCATAGACGGCAGCCCACCAGGCTCCCCCATCCCTGGGATTCTCCAGGCAAGAACACTGGAGTGGGTTGCCATTTCCTTCTCCAATGTATGAAAGTGAAAAGTGAAAGTGAAATCACTCAGTCATGTCCGACTCTTAGCGACCCCATGGACTGCAGCCTACCAGGCCCCTCCATCTATGGATTTTCCAGGCAAGAGTACTGGAGTGGGGTGCCATAGGGAAGGTATTTTCCCGCTCAGGGAAAACAAAATGATGAGTTTTAACAACTGATCTATCTACTAGCCAGGGGTTCACAATACAGAACCCTATGGGATGACTGAACTGGTTGAAAATACAGATTCCTGGGTTCACCTCTGGAGAGGCTCTACCGTTGGGTAAAGGCATAGTGGTCAGATCATCTAAATCAGTAGCCTCTTCAGTGATTCCAACATGTAACCAGGACTGGTGACCTCTGGAAGGCCCCAGCAGCACTATACATCATATAAGAAGTAATTGGGGAAAATGATCCTTTAGATCAGCATCAGCAAACTTTTTTCTGCAAAGCACCAGGTAGTTAATTCTTTGGGCTTTTTGACTTCTGGACTGTGCCGCTGTGGCTCAGACTCAGACAAACCAATGAATGGGCATGGCTGTATTTCAGTACAACTTCATTAAACTTGAATTTCTCATCAAAAATAGAATAAATAGAAATAATAGACTATGTTAGGAAATATCAGAGTTTATATCACATAAGTACCCATAACTAAGGATAAGTGTTGTTTTATGAAAGTTTTGTTTCAGTGTGTGTGTGTGTGTGTGTGTGTGTGTGTATAAATGCAATTACTTGTCTCCATCCTCACCAGCAGCATCATTTCCCTGTGTGTCCTGAGGAACCTCCCCATTACTACACAACACAATATTATATTCCCCATGTTAAAACAAACTCTAAACCTCTATGAACTTCACATTCTTTTCCAACAACTACACCATCTTTACTCTGATTGATAGCAACACTCCCACCCTCATGTACATGATTATTTCTTCCTTGACCAACAAATAGTTTAGTAGGGCATTTTTAAAGATTTCTTAGCAAATATTGCTTGGATTATTGACTTTTCTATTTAATTGTATTATAATTGGTGTTGTTTGAGGCTTGCTATAATTATGGTCTGAAACCTGGCCAATTTTTGTAAATGTACCATTGGTGCCTTAAAAGAAGGTGTACCTCTAGTTGTTGGGTTAATAGTCCACCTGTGTGTGTGATTCTTTACAATCCTTTGGACTGTAGCCTGCCAGGCTCCTCTGTCCATGGGATTTTCCAGGAAAGAATACTGGAGCAGGTTGCCATTTCCTCCTCCAGGGAATCTTCTCAACCCAAGAACTGAATCTGCGTCTCCTGAGTCTCCTGCATTGGCAGGCAGATTCTTTACCACTGAGCCACTGGGGAAGTCCTTATCTATGTCCATTATATGAAGCTTGTTAGTTTTATTGTTTGAATCCTATATAACCTTACATATTTTTTGCCCTGTTTGATCTATCAAGTCCTGGGAAAGAAGTGCTAAAATGTCCTACTTATAGTAGGATTTTTATATTTTTTCCTTCTAGTCTTGTCAATTTTGGCTTTGTATTTTAAGGGTATATTTAACATATTTTTAGGCATGTCAAACAATTTATTATTTCAAAACACAACTTTTATAATTTATTTCTTAAAGACCGACTAAATATTAATGCAGCTATACTACTCGCTTTTATTATTATTTTCCTGTTAACTTTTAATATCACTTGATTTTAAACCTTTTTGTGTCCTTATGTTGTTTCCATTCTAACACTGCTTTATTGAAAGAGGTATATGGAGTAAAATGAGGTATGACTTTCAAAAGTTTGATAACTTTTAACTTACATATGTGCCCATATAACCCTACCTAGATCAAGATACGGAACATTTGTTTCACGACTCCCCTGGTTAAATAATTGCTGCTTTCTGACTTTTATCACTGTAGTTTTGTATAAAACAGTCAATTGCCATTTAAGAAAACTTCAGGAAGAAAACAAATAACTAGATCTTTTATTTACACATCTACTTACCATTTTTGGTGTTCTTCATTCCTTTATATAGATTTGCCTTTACATCCAGCATTATTTCCCTTCAGCCTGAAGAACGCTGTTAATGCAGGTCTCCTAACAATGAAACTTGTTTTCTTTTATCTGAGAAAGTTTTTATCTTCATTTAAAAAATATGTAATATGTTTTTTGAAGGACTTAAAAAACATTCAGAGGATAAACAAGGAATGTAGTTTTTCTCAAACATTGTCTTTAACTCTATTTTGTCAACTCTCTATTTCCCAGTTGAATATTGAATCCTATAACAACAGGACTAGATTTCAGATTCCATAACTTGGTCACTAAAACTGTCTCACATTTGGTATTCAAGACCAATTCCTATTCATTTTTTAAAAAAGACCTCATTTTCAAAAGAAAGCTTTTAGATTTTATATTAAAAGAGGATGTTTCAGAGATTTCCCATATACTTTCTGCCTCTACATAAACAGACTTTCCCATTATCTACATCACACATCAGAATGGTATAGTTTTTTTTAACCAAGGATGAACTTACATCAACATATCACTGAATACAATACCCAGTGTATTCAGTCTTAGCCTTGTACATTCAGTGAATTTGAACAAACATGCAATGACAGATATCCATCATTATGGTGTCATACGGAACATTTTTACAGCCCTTAAAATCCTCTGTGCACTGACTAGTCATCCGTTCCCTCTTCTCTAGCCCCTCAGAACCACTGATCTTTTTATTATCTTGATTTTCTCTCTTCCAGAATGCCTTATAGTTGGAATCATACACTATTAGTCACATTTTTAAGGGTATTTTGTGAAAATTCTGAAATGACCATTTTCCTTGTATACTTTAAAGATGGCATCCCATTGTCTTCAGGCTTCCCCCTTTTCATATGAAAAGTTAGTGAAAATATTTATTGTTCTGTGATATGTAATATGTCATTTCCCCCCAGTTTTCTTTCAAAATGTTCACTTTATCTTTCTTTGTATTACTTGACATTATTTTGTATTTTGATTTATTACCTTTCTTATCTACTAGAATCTAACCGCCATGAAAAAAGAGAGTTTGTGATTTTGTCCACTTTTATATCCTCCTTGCCTAGAAAAGAGTAAGGATATAATGAGTATTCAATTAATGTATCCTAATTAAATGAAGGAATGAGTGCTAGTCATTGCCTCTGGGTGTCTGCTTCCTTTATCGTACACTTGGAAAGCTAAGACGAGAAACTCAACTCACTGATTTCAACCAAAAACTCTTTCATAGAACACATTTATAGAAATAATAGATTTAATTTCTACCTCTCTCTCACACATACACACTCACACACACACACAAATACACACACAGGGATGGGAACAGAGTAAAGAACTTTAAATAACAGAAGTAATTTAAAAGATAAATTGACATTTGAAGATTCTGTCCTTAAAATATTTTTAAATCCCTAAGAAATTCTTTAAATGTCGAAGTTTTACTGGCCACATCCCCCTAAGGATTCCCTGCCTTACCCCCTCTTACTGATCACCCTCCTCCCCTCCACTCTTCTCAGTGCTCTCACCCATGTTTTCTTCCCTCCAAGCTGCCTATCAACCAGAGTTGTAGCACCCTGATAGGTAACAGACTCTTCACCTCCTTGCAGATAAAAGCAGTTCACATTTACTTGTGAGATTCACTGGATCCATTCAACTCCAGGATAACACAGATTACAATACATTTGCTTATTTGGGTAACAAAATTATTATTAATTTTTTTCATCAAAAAATCATTTTGACTTATTTCAAGAATTTGGGGGATACAACTGATTTTTCCATTTAACTATGGGACCGAAAATGAGACCTGTCTGCTGATAATTCTTAGAAGTGAATTAAGTAATTGCAACCTGGGGGGAAATATTCCCTTGGTTAACTGCAAGCATTGACTGTTCTCTCATTAGATTAAAGGGGAATATTAGAGTCTGAAAGGACTTCCTCAATACCAAAGAGCAGCATTTAAAGCCTTTGCCAGCTTTAAGACAGAAACATCCTATTGAACACAGACTCATTGGCTTCTCAGTTCAGAATGTCAGCTTTTATTTTCTTTATTCAATAATCCAAAAATATAATTCCCCTTCCTCTCTACTTCCTAAAACATACATTTGGATGATTATTGTGTGTCTGTGTATGAATGGGCTCTGAGTGGGCCCCAGATTCTGAGGAAATGACTCTTAAGAGGATTACTGTGTTTTTCTTCTATTCTTTGTTCTCGTTTTCCTTTTTTCTCTTCTTCTTTTTTTTCTTTTTGACATATTTTTGAAGTAATCAAATGTGAGTGCAAAATTTGTGCTTCATCTGTGGTTAGTGTCAGGGGAAGTCTTTCTAGGTAACTGAAATCTTTCCAGGTAAGCTAGTAATATTGCTGCATTACTAGACTCTTATTTCGTCTTTTTCTGAATTTTCTTTTCTGAATTCTCAGAGACCATCCATAACTTTTAAAATGATGTTTTACTTGTTCTTTCACAAATCTCATTCTCCTTTCAAAGGTGAGTCTCAAAATGGATGAGCATGACAAGTTTTGCTTTTTCTTTCTTCTTTTTTCTTTTTTTCCCACACTCTACAGACACATCCCCCTGCACCCCTCCCCCACCCCGGGAAGGAAGGAACACAAGTTTCTGTGTCAACTACTTCCTGAACAGTAGGATCCTTTGGAAGAGCTGCCACACTGAGGATGAGATGATCTGGTCTGAATTCCCAGTTCTGCCCCTAATGAGCGGAGTGACCTTGAAGAAGCAGCTTAAACTCCAGGTCACTTTTTCCTCCTCTACAACTGAAAATGCTCACTCTTATCCGTGTTACCTGATAAGGGTCAGATAATATAATGGATGTAAATACATTTTATAAAATGATTAGGATTGTTAAATCCTAGCTGATTGCAGGAGAGTCACATCAAGCCTGCATATGCATGTTTGGGAGGTATGATTTGACTCCACTGACTTTGTTTAGTGCTCACTAAAAAGAAAACCAAAATTCTAACCTTCATGTGTGAAGGTTATAGGGGCTATATATGATCAGAGAATAGAACAAATCATGCAAGCAAATGAAAGATTTACAAATCTATCTTTTCCTGGGGCTTCCCAGGTAGTTTAGTGGTAAAGAATCTGCCTGTCAATGCAGGAGATGCAGGAGACTCAGTTTCCATCCCTTGTTCAGGTATATCCCTTGGAGAAGTGTTAGGTAGTTAGAATAGGAAAAGGGAGTCCAAATTGGCAGTGGCTGAAAGACAAAAAGGGAAAAGCCTGTAAACATAGAACAAAGGAAGGCCCAGGACTGGAGTGAGGACCTCGGGTAAGACAGCTCTCCTGGCTAGCCCAGTTTACATAGGGCTCGCTCAAGGGGAGGAGAAAAAATCATATAAAAAGAGGAGCCAAAATTGAGCTTTGGGCTTCTCTTCTCTTCATGTCTTTGGGTTGGCCCACCCTCACACCTCAAGGATGTATTTTCCTTTGTTTGCAAATAAAGCTGAGCTGCAACATGGAGCTGTAACACTGGCATGTCCGTCATTTCAAATTTTTGCTGCAGCGAGACAGAACTGAGGAAATTACAAACTTCCCTGACAGAGAGAATGACTCTAGTAATCTTGCCTGGGAAATTCCATAGACAGAGGAACCTGGCAGGCTACAGTCCATGGGGTCACAAAAGAGTTGAACATGAACATGCATGCACACATATCTTTTCCTACTTTTCTTTTCTTATTTTGAACACCCAGAGAGCTGTGTAGATTTCATAGAACTTTTATTCCTTCTGTTAATCCAGCGTTGAAGTTCTCACGATTTAGCATGAATAAAAATTACTGTATAATGTTGTATATACAGAAATATGTATACTCTATTTTATGGATAATTTCAGGGATTTTCAAGGGTAATTTAGACTATGTAATTTTCACTTTACATGCTGAACTGAGAATTTAACTCCACAGAAGATTTGACTCCCCCATGCTCCAATCATCCCTGTACTCTAAAGGTGGCAAAAAAGGGGGAATTTTTATATTATGCAAGAAAATTCCTTGAAGAGAGTAAATACATTAAAAAAAAAAAAAACAACCTAGGCTAGCAGTGGTTTCATAAGGCTGATATATTCTAGGAATGTAACACATTATTATCACTTACATTTTTATTTTCTGAGAATAGAGATGTAGTTTTAGGACCCCAGAGAGAACCACTTTTGCATAAGTAGTGAATTTTTTATCTGAGACCTGTATTTTAGCCACACCTCCTAAGCACACTTTGCAGGATGTCTCTCAGGGTGTAGGTCACAAAAGCCTGAACTGTACCTCCCAGAGCCAAACTAAATGCTTTCCATTAGAAACGAAGAAACTCCATTTTTAATTCTTTCTTTTTTTTTTTAAACAACCCATGGGCTTTCTTTGTTTTGTGACAGTGGGTAGTTCACTTTTCTCATGCTTGGAGGTTCTGCCACCCATTTATGTGTTCTCAATGCAGGTTTTGAAATGAGTAAAAAAAGATAAGACCTGGCTATTTTGGTAGAAAATTGAGAGTTGTCTGGAGGACAGGAAGAAAGGGTCAAAGCTGTTAAGTATCTGGATGTGTCCCTTCCTTTGTTGAACCTGCTTCTTGGTGACCCCATTTCTCTTGAAGGAGAAGTGTCTCACACATGCCTAATTTGTAGGTGACAAGACAGAGCATTCACTGCCTAACGTTGGGACGCTCACTTTCTGCATGTGTGACCCAAAGTGGTGAGTTTGGAAAACTAGTTGTTAAAGTTAATCTTCAGAAACAGCTTCCTTAGTGGCTCAGACCGTAAAAAACCTGCCTGCAATGCAGGAAACTCAGGTTCTATTTCTAGGTCAGGAAGATCCCCTGCAGAAGGGCATGGCTACACACTCCAGTATTCTCCCCTGGAGAATTCCATGGGCAGAGATGCCTGGCCGGCTACAATCAATGGGATCCCAAAGAGTCAAACACAACTGAGTGACTAACACTTTCACTTTCAATCTTCAGAAAGAGAGAGAAGTAAAGCATATAACTTATAAATGGTTAAGTATTTCCTTCTGAAGTTCTTGACTACCCTTTTAAGCCATTGTATCTTTTACACAAAAAGTATGTGAGTCTGGTTTTTGCTTCACTCAATATCATTGAAAATAGTTATTTCTGATCACAGAGAAAGCAAGTAATCTATTAACCTGAGTCAGAATCTTCATTTGAGGGTGTCAACTTTAAAAAATGCTCAGCATGAGAGTTGTGACTTAAGTTTTATTTGGGGCAAAATGAGGCTTGCAGCCAGGAGAGAGCGCCACAGATAGCTCTGAAAAATTGCTCCAAAGGGGCAGGGGAAGGTCAGTTTATTTGTGATTTTGGTGAAGGGGGAATACATGCAATCAAGCCCATATTTTTACAGGTTTCTGCTAGCCATGAGGAGCAGTAGTTATCATGAGGGATTTTAGTACTTTTCTAAATATGAGGAGATACAAGAACTGGGTTCATAAAATTGGCTCCTGAAAATATCTGACTATCTGAAGCCCTGTTCTGCCAGTTTCCCCACGTCCCCTTTCTGAGCACAGAGTGCCTCCTTTCTGCTTCTCCACCCTCAACTCCTTTCAGGGGGTGTTGAGAACCAACAGCTGCAGCAGCACATGATTCAATCCTTGTAGAGGTAGATAGAAAGTGCCCATGGCAAGTGCCAAACTGTAGTTGACAAAGGAAAGCTGCCTTACATAGAAGAATCATATGCTCCCTGAAGCAGTCCAGAGAGTGAAGTTTTGAATGCAGTGGGAGTTTCCTACTGGGGAGACTTTGAATCCTTCCCTCTGGACTTCTAAGGACAGACGATCAACTCTGAAAAAGAGAAGGAGCAGTTGTGCTGTCTTGTGCCCATTCCTGACAGCCATGGCTTAACACTTTGCAAAATTTGTGAGAAAAATCCCCAGAGTGAGATTTGAAGATTGTAGAAAGGGCTTCCCAGGTGGCAGTCGTGGTAAAGAACCTGCCTGCCAATGCAGGAGACATAAGAGATGAGGGTTTGATTCCTGAGTTGGGAAGATCCCCTGGAAGAGGGCATGGCAACTCACTCCAGTATTCTTGCCTGGAGAATCCCATGGACAGAGGAGCCTGACGGGCTATAGTCCACAGGGTCATAAACAGTTGGACACAACTGAAGCGACTTAGATGGCAAGGGTTAACCACAGATCATTTCTAGTTCCTTGTTGTGATCTTTGTCATACCAAGCCTGAATACACTGGAGCTTTCATTCTCTGCTCGTGGGATAAAAATAAACTGTTTAACCTTTTAAATGCTGGTAATTTGGAGGGGTTTGCCATTTTTAGTTCTCTCCAGCACATGAGCTTCTGAAAAGCTTGGAGGATAGAAATGGCTAACTAACTAAATTTGGAACCTTAAAAAGGTCAGAGTAAATCTGGTGCTATCCTGTCTTTTTTTTTCCCTGCCACAGAATGCATGTTACATTCTTTAAAATTGTGAAAAAGATTGTAAAAAGGACAAGTAAAGACAAAACTTGAACTGTGAAATATTGTTGTAGGAGGAGATAAAAAAAGAATAAAATGTCTCAGGCTGATGATTTTCAGTAGATCTTCAAATTGGACTTTCTAATCCATTGTTTCTAGTTTCAGATAGTTGTTGAAAGAGGCAGAAGAAATGTCAGCCTTTTAAGAGCTTCCCCTTTTCCTAGTAATCAGGGAATCATGAATGTTATCATTTGTCAGGCCTCCTTCTTATTTAACAAAAATGGGGTTCCCCCCTCCCCTCATCTTGGTCACTAGCAATGCTTCCTAAGGATTTTGACCTCTCCTTTGGAGTCTCTGTGCAGAAAATTGTCTGTAAAACCACGGGCACTGGAGGAATGTGCTCAGTGCAACACAGAATCACTAAGACTGCTTTTTGTGTATAATACTTGTTCTTGTTTGGGATATACAAGCAAACACAGAAGACGTGGTTTCTTTCCTTAAGCCTTTATAATCTAGTTATAAACAGATCAGACATGAAGAGATAAACTAACTGAAAAATCTTCTCTGGCAACAGGAATAAGAGAAAACATGTAAAAAGAACAGAGTCAAGGAAAGATCCCAGTGGGTGATCTGTGTGGATAGAGGACGTGCCTGAGCTGTCTGTCCTCATCTCTGACCATACCCTACCATCCACTCCGTGTACAGATCACTTTCATTTCTCTGAATATATTCACCAACTCTTCTTGCTTTGCTTGTGCTCATGTTGTCACAGTTGCTTCGAATGCTTTTCCTCACATTCTGCCTGTTGAAACTCTATTCCTCAGTCATTTCACTCTGCATGTCTCCGTTAGAGCTGATCTTGGTCCAACTTGGGTTGTTGTTACTTGTGTACGTGTCTTTCTTTTCACACCACACTGTGTCTCTTGAAGGTAGGATTGTTCTTTTATTTAGCTTTATATATTATGCACTTATTAGGGTCTAGCCAATACATATTTATTGCAATAAATGAAATGGAATTATCCATGAAGAAAAGGAGCCATGGCTCCAAAATGATTCTGAGGGTAGAAGTGTAAGAATCTGGAGATCTCTGGGTGCCATAATGGGAAAATGGAAGATGTTGTGGATTCAGTGTAAATTCTGGTGTCAAAGAGACATCATCAGTAGAGATATCCTCTGGGAACCTGTGTCCATGGGACTCAGTAAAGAGTGAGAGTGGGTTGAGATATAATCTAGGTGCTGAGAATTAGAGTTGAACCATAAAGAAATCGGAGTGCTGAAGAACTGATGCTTTTGAGCTGTGGTGCTGGAGAAGACTCTTGAGAGTCCCTTGGACTGCTAGGAGATCAAACCAGTCAATCCTAAAGGAAATCAACCCAGAGTATTCATTGGAAGGACTGATGCTGAGGCTGAAGCTCCAATACTTTGGCCACCTGATGCAAAGAGCTGACTCAAAGGAAAAGACCCTGATGCTGGGAAAGATTGAGGGCAGGAGGAGAAGAGGTGACAGTGGATGAGATGGTTGGATGGCATCATCTATTCAATGGACGTGAATTTGGGAAAACTCTGGGAGATGATGAGGGATAGGAAAACCTGGTATGCTGCAGTTCATAGGGTCACAGTGTTGGACACGACTTGCAACTGAACAACAGCAACAAAGGATTAGAGTATTACTACTGTTTTTTGGTTTTTGTTTATGGAAACTTCAGAAGTTTGACTTTAAGAAAAATGCTTTTCTTGTATTTGTGAGTCCATGATTCCAGAGCAAAAATAAAATACCATTGTGCTATTTTCCTCAAGTCAGTATCTTTTTCCTAACTTATGATGATGATGTTTGTTAGAACTGGCCACTCACCTTGCCTGGGCACAAAAATAATCACTTGTATAACTTGTCTCACAACAGGAGGTCCCAGTAAGAACCTGAGAAGCTGGTACTGAGAAGCTGCCACCAAAACCAATCAATAAAATTCAGGAGGGCCCAAAAAGAGGGAGCAGACACCAGCCCATAATATGTCCTGCTAACTTCTGCCAAACCCTTGTGCTGGAATCCATCTTGACTGAGAGAGGCATGTACCACCAGAAGGTTCCTGAGTGGAACCAATATGGGCATGAGCAAGATGATTGGCCAGAGAGAAACTGGAAACTAATCCCACCTACATAAAACCCAAGATTGCAAGCCATGAGTAGACCAGTTCTCTTGGATTCCCTGCTGCTATCTACCCTGGCACCCCTTTCCAACAAAATCTTTTGCTTTGTCATACATGTGTCTCCTCAGGCAATTCATTTCCAAGTGTTAGACAAGAGCCTACTCTCAGATCCTTGAAGAGGTCTCTTTCTGGCAATTTTAAATGAAATTACTATGCAAGATGAAAGGCAGCTTTTTCTTCCTCATGAGACTTGGGATATGTCCTTTGGAAATGGTAAACACAAAAGAGGACTTACCTGGTGGCTCAGTGGTAAAGAATCCGCCTGCCAAAGCAGGAGACCCAGTTTTGATCCCTGGGTTAGGAAGATCTACTGCAGAAGGAAATGGCAACCCATTCTGGTATTCCTGCCTGAAAAATCCATGGACAGAGGAGCCTGGCAGACTACAGTTCATGGGGCTGCAAAGAGTCAGACACGGCTGAGCAACTGAGCACACAGTGGTCTATTGAGGGAATTGAAGGAGCTACTAAAACTTAGCCATAAAAAACCTTTTTTGGGTAGATCCTTCCTTGATACTATTACAAGATGAATGACATTAAATAACAGAAAACTTACTTCTTCTGGAACTGGTAAGTTCCAACAGCATAATTCTTTTCCATCTACTAAGAAAAATCTCAGCCCCTTCCATTATCTGCATCTTCCTTTATGAGTCAAGAAGTTACTCTCAAAAAACATTTCTTAGCTAAATAAAAATAAGATGAAATAGGCTGGTTTTTTGGTAGAGGGTGATAGACAAAGGGTGTGAGGGGCAAGTACCTGATCAGTTTTTCTATATTGGTTGGTCTGTTCCCTTCCCTGAACTTCAAAGAAGCTAAGATATTTCTCACTGCCTTTGTGCACTTTACCTAATGAGCTGGCAAACTGGTTTCATCTTAGTGAGTTTTCTTTGGACTAACTAAAAGAAGATGATTTAGCTAAAAGAAGATGATTTAATTACTTTTATTCTTTTTCAAATGAGAGATCCACAGGCTGATTCTTCCACATGAGTGCTTTTTAATTTTCAACACAGGTCATTCAAATTGTTTCCGTTTCTCATGCATTTGGTGAAGAATCCACTCAGATTCCGGAGAAGGCAATGGCAACCCACTCGAGTACTCTTGCCTGGAAAATCCCATGGATGGAGGGGCCCAGTGGGCTGCAGTCCATGGGGTCGCTAGAGTAGGACACGACTGAGCGACTTCACTTTCGCTTTTCACTTTCATGCATTGGAGAAGG
This sequence comes from Bos indicus, assembly GCF_029378745.1. Lineage (NCBI taxonomy): Eukaryota > Metazoa > Chordata > Mammalia > Artiodactyla > Bovidae > Bos > Bos indicus. The sequence continues at coordinate 87,197,233 of NC_091764.1, read as the reverse complement.
AAATGGCAACCCACTCCAGTGTTCTTGCCTGGAGAATCCCAGGGACGGGGGAGCCTGGTGGGCTGCCGTCCATGGGGTCCCACAGAGTCGGACACGACTGAAGCGACTTAGCAGCAGCAGCAGCAGCAACCACTCAGATTCATCTTAAAACAAACAAACAAAAAACCAAACGCAATCTTTGGCAGTACTGAGTTTTTCCACATTTGAAATAAAAGTAAGAAAATGCCTTCAGGATTCCTGGCTTCAGACAGGAACTAGGGCATATCCATACAAGAGCCAACATTTCAGTAATGCTAATGAATTGCCCTGACTAGAAATTATTTTCATGGCAGTAAATATAGCTCTCTCATACTTTGTCGGCGGAGCCTGTTGCACTGCCGTCTATGGGGTTGCACATAGTTGGACACGACTGAAGCGACTTAGCAGCAGCAGCAGTAGCAGCAGCAGCATACTTTGTTCCAAGACTGATACCTGTTACCAATTTTTAAGGGTTATTATTAAAAGAAAAAAGTTTATTTTGCAACAAAATTGAGTAGAGGTTCAATTGGGGTGATCCAGTGACTCCTGAATTATACTGAGCCATTATCTGACTGCCTCATAACTGCCCACAGAACATGCCATTGGAAACACTGTTTAACAGAACGTTCACTACTGTCTTGCTACTGCCAAGTGTTCTAGATGCATCCAGGTAGTCTATAATTAATGCACCTGCAGAGCTGCACAAAGGACTTCATACACTATCTATTTCAGTGACGAGCGGCTGGAATGCCACCTGCCCAACAGGTGTAGCTCAGCACAAGCACAAAAAGGCCAATCGAATTAGAAAGCTCCATCCCTTTCAGCATAGACTGACTAGCTTGGCATTTCTTTAGAAACAGCACTGTTTTATTCTATGACAAATGCAGAGTAGGATGTGGTGAGGGTTAAAAAGAGGATAAGAAACCCAGTGCCTGAGTATTGGCTACATTAGTTGCAGAATAAACAGTGATGTGTAAGGGGTACCAGGGGAGACACGGGGATTAGAGAACAGGTAAAGGGCACTAGGTGTGAAATGCCAGAGGGGTTTCCAGAAATGATAAGTGACTTACAGCAATATCTATTCTGCCCAATTTATAATCAGATTAACCCCAGACATGAATTTTCAGTGACCATCAGAGAAATGTAAAAACAGAAAAAGATGATACTGGTTTTGATTTTTATGTCTAGTCTTTGGGTTTGATGCTGCTTAGTTTCTCAGTCATGTCCAACTCTTTGGGACCCCATGGACAGTAGCCTGCCTGGCTCCTCTGTCCAGAGAATTCTCCAGACAAGAAACTGGAGCAGGTTGCCATTTCCTCCTTCAGGGGATCTTCCCAACCCAGGGATTGAACCTTAGTCTCTTGTGTCTCCTACATTGGCAGGCTCTTTACCACTAGCACCACGTGGGTAGATTACAAATACAGCTCTTAATGAATTATTTAAAAAGTGTTCATTTGGGAAACTCAAGGTCATTTGTCACTGCTTGCTTCTAGTTTTATCACTCTAGCATCTCCCATTTTTATGGCATCTACCATGTATAGGACACTTCACACTCCTTTATCTTGTTTAATCCTTACGTCAACCCTGAAAAATAGATGCAGAAAGTGTTAATAACTTACCCAGGCATACCACTGGGATAAGGAGAGTCAGCATTCTAATGTGGTCTGTCCTGCTTCAGAGCCAGTGCTCTCCAACCACCATTATACCTCTTTCCCCCTTGTTTACTGGGCTCTGGCCACATGATCTCTTGTTCCTCTGCTGCCAAGCTTATCCACCTACAGGCTTTTGTTTTTGCTGCTGTCTCTGCTCCAAGCACTTTCTCCAGTCCCTCTTATGCTTATGTGTGCCTGTGGGCCTATGCCCAGTTGCTCAGTTGTGTCTGACTCTTTGTGATTCCATGGACTCGTAGCCCATCAGGCTCCTCTGTACGTGGAACTTTCCAGGCAAGAATACCAGAGTGGGTTGCCATTTCCTTCTCCAGGGGACCTTTCAGACCCAGGAATTGGACCCCCATCTCCTGCAGTGGCAGGTGGATTCTTTACCAGCGAGCCACTAGAGAAGCCCCTTGAAATTCTTAGTGGGTACTCCAGTGATGTGCTTGTGTGCTTAGTCACTCAGTTGTGTCTGACTCTTTGTGACCCTTGGGACTGTAGCCTGCCATGCTTCTCTGTCCATGGAACTTTCTTAGGCAAGAATACTGAGTGGGTTGCCATTTCCTTCTCCAGGGGATCTTGCCAGCCCAGGGATCAAACCTGAGTCTCCTGTGTCTGTTGCACTGGCAAACAGGTTCCTTACCACTGAGCCACTTATCCCTGGGTCTCTAATTCATTCAGATTTCAGTTTCAGTGTCTTCTTTCTCTAGACTGCCTTTTCTAAAACCTGCCTCACTACCAAAATTTTCTATTTTGTATCCTTTCTAGCACTTCCCTCAATCTGAGATTGTAATAGCTTTGTGTTTACTGTCTGCCGAACCCCACAAGAATGTAAGTTCTCTGAAAACAGACTTTGCTTGTTTTGGTCACTACTGCCTAGCCCAACTAAGACAAAGTTTGCTATGTGGTAGGGACCGAACAATCATATTTGGAATTAATCAAATGTAACTCTGAATTCCTGGAAGGTGCTCTGACATTTAGAATATTGACAACCTGTTAATGGAAGAGTTAATTTGCCATTGGAGATGGGGTACAATTTGATTTCTGACTTTGAAAATAAAGATAAAATTGGATGATGGTGAAGGAAGGATGGGATACGAGAGAAGGATAAGACTCATAATGAGAAAGGAAGAAAAATATTAAAATAAGTAAGATAAAAATATTTACATTCAAGAAATGTTTATTCAGTATCTACTACAAAAGGTCCCTTTTACATTTGTTGATCTATAGCATAATTATCAAAAATGTCTCCTTTCATTTTCACCAGGCTTCCCTGCTAGCTCAGATGGTAAAGAATCTGCCTGAAATGCGGGAGAACCCTGCAATGCTCAAGACCTGGGTTCCTTGGAGTTGGAAATGGCAACCCACTCCAATATTCTTGCCTGGAGAATCTCATGGACAGAGGTCCCCGGCAGGCTACATTTTATGGGTTCACAGAGTTGGACATGACTGAGCAACTAACACTTTCACTTTTCATTCTTGAGAGTGTTCCTACTTGGATGATAAAGCATATGGTCTTTTAAACTATGGGTTTAGCACTGTTTTGGGCAATGAGGATGCTACAGTGTCCAAAACAGCCCCTCATATCACAGAGCTTACAGCTTAATTGGGGAAATATACATCAACCAATAATCCACCAATAGCAAGATCCAGTAGTAAGAAGTGCTCTGAGTTTGAATTTTCACAGTACCCTCCTGTGCATAATCTTATTTGATTCTTCCATCAATTCCATGATGGAGAACATTAATAATCACATTTAAAGGAAGAAGAAACATGCCGAGAAGTTAGTCAAGGCTAATTAGCAGCAGAGCTAGGACAAGCACTCAATCAGGAGAATGCCTGCATTCTACGGAGACTTTAAACTTAGTTCCAAAGAGCGAAGGGAAATGCTAATTTTTATCTTACTTAATGAGGCTTAGAATCTTTCCAGACATTTTTGGAATTCCTCTCACTGATATCATCTTGAGGCAACTCAGTGCCACCTCTGAAGATTTCTCTAGTAGAAAAAAAACAGTGATTTTGGAAAGGATTTCCTATGTACTTATTTTCAGTATCATTGTTGTGCCTTGTTCAAACTGGGCTTAACTCTTCAGCTCTGTGATTTATAGCATAAGCAGCAAATAATGGTCACTAAGAGCTACGGTACTGGTCTTCAATGATGGGTCCCCAGTGAATCATGCTTCCCAGTATTTATACTCTGACAAACAGTGTATTAAAAAGCAGAGACATCACTTTGCCAACAAAGGTCCATATAGTCAAAGCTATAGATTATCCTATAGTCATGTATGGATGTAAGAGTTGGACCAAAAAGAAAGCTGAGTGCCGAAGAATTGATGCTTTTGAACTGTGGTCCTGGAGAAGACACTTGAGACTCCCTTAGACTTCGAGGAGATCAAACTAGTCAGTCCTATAGGATATCAACCCTGAATATTCATTGGAAGGACTGATGCTGAAGCTGAAGCTCCAATACTTTGGCCACCTGATGCAAAGAACCAGCTCATTGGAGAAGATCCTGACACTTGGAAAGATTGAAGGCAAAAAGAGAAGAGTGTGGCAGAGGATGAGATGGTTGGATGGCATCACTGAATCAATAGGCATGAATTTGAGCAAACTCCAAGACATAGTGAAGGACAGAGGAGCCTGGTGGGCTACAGTCCATGGGGTCACACAGACTCAGACACAACTGAGCAGTTGAACAACAACTATCCCCTCCCCTTGAATCCTAAATCTGGGTGGACCCCATGACTTGTTTTTGATCAACAGAATGTTGACAAGTGATGCTGCATGACCTTCAAGATGAAGTAAAATAGAAACTTTCTCACTTTTTCTAGAGTTTCTTGGATTTCTCACACAAGTGGAAGCCAGTTGCCCTATAAGAAGTCCTACTATCTTGAGACCAGGATTCTGTAAACAAGTCCAATCTACCCACATAGAAAGACTCGGTGGAGAAAGAGAGAAGGATGGTCATCCCCCAGCAATTCTAGCTGTCCCCTGAAGGGCCAAATTGAGAGTGAAGAGACATTTCACGTGATCAGCCCAGTTAAGTCTTCATTTGACTCCATCCTTAGCTGCCATCTGATTATAACTTCTTGAGAGATGCCAAATGAGAACACTCACTGAGCCCCATTGTCCTGCAGAACTGAGAAATAATAATAAATTGTTAGTTTTAGCCACTAGTTTTTGAGGCCAGCAATAGATACCAGAACAACAGCAGAGACTCAAGAGCCAATTGGGTTGTCTCAGCTTCTTGAAGGCTTTGTGATCTTGAGTAAGTTACCTAATACTTTATGCCTAGTTTCCTCATTTGCAAAAGGGTATCATAATAGCATTTCACTTAGAAGTTTGCTGTAGGGATTAATTTAATTTATTATGTGAAAAGCAATACTATTAACTATATGTCAAGACAGGTTTCATTAATCTAGTCAAGTCTGTGTTTTTCTTAACTGCTTCATGGATATGGGAAGAAATTGAGAATCACATTTGCTTACTTCTGAGTCACTTGGGAACAAAAACAAGTCCTAGATTTTGAAAGAGCAAAACTTAAAAACTAATGTTAGAAAGAGAATTCTTATCTTAGGATTCAGTCCTGGGAGATCCCTAATCTGCAAATTATAGATAATAATGATACTTACCATATGAGGTTACTGTGAGGACTGAACAAATTAGTGAAGGTTTAAAGTTTAACAAAAAGTTAAAGCTTTCCTGGTGGCTTAGTCTGTAAAGAATCCGTCTGCAATGCAGGAGACCTGGGTTTGATCCCTGGGTCAGGAAGATCCCCCAGAGAAGGGAATGGCAACCCACTCTAATATTCCTGCCTGGAGAATCCCATGGACAGAGGAGCCTGCCGGGCTACAGCCTGGGGTCACAAGAGTCAGACACAACTAAGTGACTAAACCACCACCAACACCTTAAACAGTGCCTGATTCTAAGTCCTCTATTTTATCTATTAATATAATTATTATCCTTAATCTCATACATTTTCCCAACAATTGCTTCAGGATTTTCCCAGCATTTATGGGAGACAAAATGGTCTCAAATGCTCCTAGTTTTATATGGACTGCAAAGCGGCTCCTCTTACTGTTTTTAAGTTCCTTGACCTCCCTAAGCTCTTTTTAGTGATGCTCAGAAGCTGGAACGGTGGAGTTTCAGATATAGATTGGAGAGCTTCTTTACTAACTCCAATAAAATAGCTCAGACTTTGGCTCTCACTTTTAAATACTATGCAGATGGCGCTGAACCCCAGCCAAACTGGCGGGAACTTGATTTCCTCTGGTGAGTGCTGGTGGGGTGTCTACAGCATGGCATTCATTCTCATCTCAAGCCCCTTTTCCTTTCTATCCCTCTCATTCTTACACACACACACACACACACACACACACACTCACACTCACATTCTGTATGTTTCCTTTTAGCCTAAGGATTTTTTATGATGACGTGATCAGCAATAATTAATAAAATCATTGGTTTCCTGCCTGAACTTGTACTTATGTTAGCTCTCTCGTCGTGTGGAAATTTTCACTTCAGCGCCAGATCAATAGCATCCCCTTTGTGATTCCCCACTGCCAGGAGAGAAAATGTTCGAAAAAGGAGATCTAAGGAGCTTCCTACCGATTTAGAAGAGACACAAGAAAGGACACTCTGTGCCAGCTGTGAAAGAAGCTCTTATATGCTGATAGGAATGTTAGGAAATATCTGTAAATCTGGAGCTTGTTTTTCTGAGCTGTAAAACGTAACTGCATGGAGTGGATTTTTGAACACTCTTAAAATAAACATAAACTAAGCTTTGATAGAGAGATGCTTTTTCACTGTTGTTTGATTTACTGTTTTACTATAACTGTAATATTTTTGTATGCAGAAATGTTGTAGATTCAAGAAAGCATTAATTGAATAAAGTACATACAAATGCAGACTCATCAGTACAGTGTGCAAGGGAAAATTCCTGCACCTGTGCTAGAGCACTAACCTTTTAGACCCCACACCCAACCTCTGGGAAAGAAAGCTTTTCTAATGACCCACATTCTTCTGGGAGTCTGAATTGATTTTCAGGTTGACATGGAAAAGTGAGTAGGCTTTGTTTGCATTCCTCTTGTGGAATCAAAGAATGGCAGATTTGAACTATACCTAGAGAAATGATGATATGACTTCTCTCATTTGGTTTTTAATTTTTTAAATTTTGTTTTTGGACAAGGTTCTTGGTGTAGCCCTACTTTTCATCTACACTGTTACTTCAGACTTTTTTTACTTAAATTCCCTGAAGCTCAATTTCCACATCTTTGAAATGAGCATTATAATTTCTACCTTGTTTTGAACTTTAGAAACAAGGAAAATAAAGTGCCTCACATCTTGTCTTACACAAAGTAGGTGCTCAGAAAATAGGAGCTATAATCATTTTCTCCAGTCAGAGGACCAGTCCAGAATTACATTGTGTTGCCCTATTTTTTTTTTTAATGTCTAAGCAAAACCTTTGTTATTCAAAATTTAATTTTGAAAAGGAGAGTTTTATCAAAGTAACATGAACATTGAAGCAAATAGTCCAGGGAAGAGGGTTGGGCAATACTATTTAAGTCACAGCCATCCCCAGGTTCATCCAACAGAGGCAAAATCAGCCATGTTCACGTACAAATTTCCTGTTGATTGTCTTCATATCTCTGGTTAATATTTCGTTACATTGCTCGATTTCTCAACTCTGTGCCACATCCGCTGAACACCTTCTGTTAAAGTCACATATTTAAATCACTGCCTGTTGACTTCTGCTCTTATTCTCAATTTTTTTAGTTATATTTTAATTATAATTATTATATATTTGTATTATTTTATTGGTTATGTTATATATTCTTTAAAACTTCTATTTCTTGTTTCAATAACCTTGACAATATTTTCTCATTTCCCAAAATGAAAGATAAGGGTAATTTAACTCCTACCTGGCACATTCTACATTTTGTCAGCTACACTTTTACACAGTCAAGGTTGTTAACATTTACATTTTATTCAATAATCATAGCTAAAAATTCTAGGCTTTTGCTATGTTGACCTAAAATTTGAGAACCAATATCATACACATACATATGTACAATAATTATATGTATATTATTGTGACTTCATAAGTATTGTTACTCCTGGGCCAGTTTACTAAGATTACATTTATCTGTCTTCAGGTCCAATGCCCCAAACCAATAAGAGGACAATGTTGCTAGCATCAAGGTAAACTGGATTTTCTTTTTTTATATCCCATTAAGGGCCAATTTTGGTTTGTTTAATAATTCGTCTGAGATGTAGTCAATATCTTGTAATATGCTACAATAGAAAACAATCTGAGAAAGAAAAAAAATATATGTATATGTGCATGTATGTGTGTTAGTTGCTCAGTCATGTCTGATTCTTTGCAGCCCCATGGACTGTAGCCCACCAGGCTCCTCTGTCCATAAGATTCTCAGGGAAGAATACTGGAGTGAGTTGCCAGTTCCCTCCTCAGAGGAATCTTCCTGACTGGGCTTGAACCTACATCTCCCACATTGCAGGCAGATTCTTTTTTTTTTTTTTTTTAATTTCTTTATTTTAATTGGAGGATAATTACTTTACAATGCTGTGGTAGTTCTTGCCATACATCAGCATGAGTCAGCCGCAGGTGCACATGTGTCCCCCCATTCTGAACCCTGCTCCCGCCTCGCTCCTTACCTTACCCCTCTTGGTTGTCCCAGAGCACTGGCTTTGCTTCATGCATTGAACTTGCACTGGTCATCTGTTTTACATATGGTAATATACACGTTTCAATGCTGTTCTCTCAAATCATCCCACCCTCGTCTTCTCCCACATAGTCCAAAAGTCTGTGTCTCTTTTGCTGCCTTGCGTATAGGATCGTCATTACTGTCTTTCTAAATTCCATATATATTCATTAATATACTGTATTGGTGTTTCTCTTTCTGACTTATTTCACTCTGTATAATAGGCTCCAGTTTCATCCACCTCATTAGAACTGACTCAAATGCGTTCTTTTTTTTAATAGCTGAGTAATATTCCATTGTGTATATGTACCACATTTTCTTATCCATTCATCTGCCGATGGACATTCAGGTTGCTTCCATGTCCTAGCTGTTATAAACAGTGCTGCAGTGAACATTGGGGTACATGTGTCTTTTTCAATTCTGGTTTCCTCAGTGTGTGCCCAGCAGTGAGATTGCTGGGTTATATAGCAATTCTATTGCCAGGTTTTAAGGAATCTCCACAGTGTTCTCCATAGTGGCTATACCAGTTTGCATTCCCACCGACAGAATAAGAGGATCCCCTTTTCTCCACACCCTCTCTAGCATTTAGTATCTGTAGACTTTTTGATGGCAGCCATTCTGACTGGCATGACAGTCTGAGCCACCTGGGAAGCCCATATATGTGTGTATATATATACACATTCATTTTGCTGTATATCTGAAACTAACACAATGTTGTAAATTAGCTATACTTCAACTAAAATGGCTAAAAATAAAAAAATAAAAAAGATTCCTGTAAGAAAAAATTAATTAGTTGAGAGCTTCTTGCCAAATGTTACTATATCTAATGAAAATTTTAATTTACTGTTTTGACATAATTCACTTTCATTGAATCCTTAAGGCTCTCCATGCTCTTACTTATTTTTATCCTAGAGGTACTCTTCACAATTTATGAGGCTCACCCTCTCTCCTCCTCTACTTTAGCTGGTTCATCTCTGAGGTCAGCTGTATTACTATATTATTCAGAACTGAATCTAGAACCTATTATAGAGTGAAGTGAGTCAAAAAGAGAAAGATAAATACCATATTCTAATATATATATGGAATATAGAAAAATGGTACTAGAATTTATTTACAGGGCAACAATGGAGAAACGGACATAGAGAATAGACATATGGACATGGGGAGAGTGGAGGAGGAGAGGGTGATATGTATGAAAAGAGTAACATGGAAATTTACATTACCGTATGTAAAATAGATGGCCAACGGGAATTTTCTGTATGGCTCAGGAAACTCAAACAGGTGTTCTGTATCAACTTAGAGGGATGGGATGGGGAGTGAGATGAGAGGGGGTTTCAAAAGGGAGGGGATATATGTATACCTATGGCTGATTCATGTTGAGGTTTGACAGAAAACAGCAAAATTATGTAAAGCAATTATTCTTTAATAAAAAGTAAATAAATTTTTAAAAAAAGACACTCTCTCCAAATAAAGTCACATTCTGAGATGCTGAAAAAAAGAAAAAAGATCTGTTATATTCTTTTGGCTGGGTCTATACTTCAGTTCCTAACTTACCAGAGTGTATCTTCAGCTATATTTCTAAGAAGTATGAGAGCGGTTATATTTTCTGAGCCTTTGCATATATGCAGATATATTGACCCCCCATCCCCCACCACATACATCATTGATATTTTAGCTAGCTATGGAATTCTAGATTGTTAATAATTTTCCTTTAGAATTTTAAAGGCTCCATTGTTTTTAAATTTTAAAGGCTCCCTTGTTTTCTAGCTCCAGTGTTCCTGATGAAAAAAGTCTAATGCTTATCTCATTTTTCTTCCTTTGCAGTTATTTATTATTGTCTCTGAAAGATTTTAGGATTTTTTCTTTTAACTGAGGTTAAATTTTCTGAGTTAAATTAACTGAGGTTCCATTTTCTGAAGGATATGTTGTCTGTGAGCCCTCTATAATTTAATACATTGGACACTTAGTAAGAAAGTTCAAACTGCAGACTTGTGACTATATTTCATCTGGGAATGTCTCTCCTGTTATTTCTTTGATAATTTTATCCTTCACCTTCTCTGTTTTATTCATTCTTTCTCTCTAGCAATATTATCTATTCTTTTTCTTCCATACTACCACTACTAATTCTAATATGCCTTGTTTTGCCCTCTCATGTTTTAAGAAAGGCTATATATACATGGTTTAGGTCTCCTCTACTGTTCATTGGACTTCCCTGATAGCTCAGTTGGTAAAGAATCTGCCTGCAATGTAGGAGACACTGGTTCAGTTCCTGGCTCAGGAAGATCCACTGAAGAAGGGATAGACTTCCCACTCCAGTATTCTTGGGCTTCCCTTGTGGCTCAGCTGGTAAAGAATCTGCCTGCAATGCAGGAGACCTGGATTCTACCCCTGGGTTGGGATGATCACCTGGAGAAGGGAAAGGTTACACACTACAGCGTTCTAGCCTGGAGAATTCCAGGGACTGTATAGTCCATGTGGTTGCAAAGAGTTGAACATGACCAAGCAACTTTCACTCTAACTACTGTTGTTTATGTCAGTTAATTTTCACATAAAGTCTCTCATAACTAACAGTACTACATGAAGTGGAGTGGGGTTAGATGTGTCCTTTAGAAGACTTCATGCTAGAATAAGTGGACAAAATAATTTGCTGACAGGATAAGGACTTTACAAATTACAGAAGATGTACAGTTACTCTGAGAGTCCAATATTCTCACTTGAATCCTCAGTCTTTTTTCTCAACATTTTCTGCCATTTATCTACAGGAAACTCTCCCATCCTTTCTGTTTTTGTTTTTTTTTTTGGTGGGGGGGAGTTAAAGGCGAATGCCAGATACCTGATGTTTAAATAAACCTTCAAATAATTCTATTTCTAGCCTCATCAACTACTCTCTCCCTTTACAGGGTCTTTCAGTACTGAAACTAAAGTCTGTCTTGAGTTACAGTGCAGAGATAAGCATCTTCCTCCTCTACAGCTCTGAAGATAACATACTTTCCTTGGCAGTTTTTCTCCACTATTTTATTAAATGTATTTCCTATGTTATGTCAAAATGTTTTCTAAGGGATTACAGTTGGCTGCAATGTGTGTCCAATTTACCTCCTTGAATTAGAACTAGACGTAAAGGTTTAGTTTTAACGCTTACTCGGATTTGTTAATGGATAGATCAACAGTGATCTAAACAGTAAAGTTTTAAATGATGCTAATTTCTTTACCTTTTATTCACAAAGCATATAATATAAACTTCACTTTTTTCTTTATTTTCTTCAGGTTTTTGAAATATTAAAATAGTGTACCAATATGGTACACTTTGCTGGAGAAGCCATGAAGAGATGCACCACATCCAAGGTAAGAGAAAACCAAGTAAGACGGTAGGCACTGAGAGAGGGCAGCAGAGGGCAGACAGACTGAAGCCACAGTCACAGACAACTAGCCAATCTGATCACATGGACCACAGCTTTGTCTAACTCAGTGAAACTAAGCCATCCCCTGTGGGACCACCCAGGACAGGCGGGTCATGGTGGAGAGGTCTGACAGAATGTGGTCCACTGAAGAAGGGAATGGCAAACCACTTTAGTATTCTTGCCTTGAGAACCCCATGAACAGTATGAAAAGGCAAAAGATAGGACACTGAAAGATGAACTCCACAGGTTGGCAGGTGCCCAATATGCTACTGGATATCAGTGGATAAATAACTCCGGAAGGAATGAAGGGATGGAGCCAAAGCAATAAAAAAACACCCAGGTGTGGATGGGACTGATGATAGAAGCAAGGTTCAATGCTGTAAAGAGCAATATTGCATAGGAACCTGGAATGTTAGGTCCATGAATCAAGGCAAATTGGAAGTCGTCAAATAGGAGATGACAAGAGTGAACACTGACATTTTAGGATCAGAGAACTAAGATGGACTAGAATGGGTGAATTTAAATCAGATGACCATTATATCTACTACTGTGGGCAAGAAGTAGATGGGGAAACAGTGGAAGCAGTGTCAGCCTTTATTTTTTTGGGCTCCAAAATCACTGCATATGGTAATTGCAGCCAGGAAATTAAAAGACACTTACTCCTTGGAAGGAAAGTTATGACCAACCTAGATAGCATGTTAAAAAGCAGAGACACTACTTTGCCAACAAAGGTCCATCTAGTCAAGGCTATGGTTTTTCCAGTGGTCATGTATGGATGTGAGAGTTGGACTGTGAAGAAAGCTGAGGGCCAAAGAATTGATGCTTTTGAACTGTGGTGTTGGAGAAGACTCTTGAGAGTCCCTTGGACTGCAAGGAGATCCAACCAGTCCATTCTAAAGGAGATCAGACCTGGGTATTCATTGGAAGGACTGATGCTGAAGCTGAAACTCCAATACTTTGGCCACCTGATACGAATAGCTGACTCATTGGAAAAGACCCTGATGCTGGGAGGGACTGAGGGCAGGAGGAGAAGGGGATGACAGAGGATGAGATGGCTGGATGGCATCACTGACTCGATGGACAGGAGTTTGAGTAAACTCCAGGAGTTGGTGATGGACAGGAAGGACTGGCGTGCTGCAATTCATGAGGCCACAAAGAGTTGGACACAACTGAGCGACTGAATTGACTGAACTGACTGACTGTGGGCAAGAATCCCTTAGAAGAAATGGAGTAGCCATCATAGCCAACAAAAGAGTTCGAAATCCAGTACTTGGACGCAGTCTGAAAAACGACAGAATGATCTCTGTTCATTTCCAAGGCAAACCATTCAATGTCACGTTAATCTAAGTCATCCCCTGACCAGTAATGCTGAAGAAGCTGAAGTTGAACAGTTCTATGAAGACCTACAAGATTTTCTAGAACTAACACCCAAAAAAGATGTCCTTTCATTATAGGGAACAAAGATGCAAAAGTAGGAAGTCAAGAAACGCCTGGAGTAACAGGCAAATACGGCCTTGGAGTACAGAATGAAGCAGGGCAAAGGCTAATAGGGTTCTGCCAAGAGAACGTACTGGTCATAGCAAATACCCTCTTCCAACAACACAAGAGAAGGCTCTACACATGGATATCACCAGATAGTAAACACCAAAATCAGATTGATTATATTCTTTGCAGCCAAAGATGAAGATGCTCTATACAGTCAGCAAAAACAAGACTGGGAGCTGACTGTGGCTCAGATCATGAACTCCTTATTGCCAAATTCAGACTGAAATTGAATAAAGTGGAGAAAACCACTTTATTCAATTAGACCATTCAGTATGACCTAGATCAAATCCCTTATGAATAAAGTAGAGAAAACCACTTTATTCAACTAGACCATTCAGTATGACCTACGTCAAATCCCTTATGACTGTACTGTGGAAATGAGAAATAGGTTTAAGGGACTAGATCTGATAGACAGAGTGCCTGATGAACTATGGATAGAGGTTCATGACATTGTATAGGAGACAGGAATCAAGACCATCCCCAAGAAAAGAAATGCAAAAAAGCAAAATGACTGTCTGAGGAGGCCTTACAAATAGCTGTGAAAAGAAGGGAAATGAAAAGCAAAGGGGAAAAGGAAAGATATAGCCATTTGAATGCAGAGTTCCAAAGAATAGCAGGGAGAGATAAGAAAGCCTTCCTCCGTGATCAATGCAAAGAAATAGAAGAAAATAATAGAACGGGAAAGACCAGAGATCTTCAAGAAAATTAGAGATACCAAGGGAACATTTTATGCAACGATGGGCTCAATAAAGGACAGGAATGGTGGGGGTCTAACAGAAGCAGAAGATATTAAGAAGAGGTGGCAAGAATACACAGAAGAACTGTACAAAAAAGATCTTCATGACCCAGATAATCATGATGGTGTGATCACTCATCTAGAGCCAGACATCCTGGAATGTGAAGTCAAGTGGGCTTTGGAAAGTATCACTACCAACAAATCTAGTGGAGGTAATGGAATTCCAATTGAGCTATTTAAAATCCTAAAACATGATGCTGTGAAAGTGCTGCACTCAATATGCCAACAAATTTGGAAAACTCAGCAGTGGCCACAGGACTGGAAAAGGTCAGTTTTCATTCCAATCCCAAAGAAAGGCAATGCCAAAGAATGCTCAAACTACTGCATAATTGCACTCATCTCACATGCTAGTAAAGTGATGCTTAAAATTCTCCAACCAGGCTTCAGCAATACGTGAACCATGAACTTCCAGATGTTCAAGCTGGTTTTAGAAAAAGCAGAGGAACCAGAGATCAAATTGCTAACATCCTCTGGATCATCAAAAAAGCAAAAGAGTTTCAGAAAAACATCCATTTCTGCTTTATTGACTATGCCAAAGCTTTTGACTGTGTGGATCACAACAAACTGTGGAAAATTCTGAAAGAGATGGGCATACCAGACTACCTGACCTGCCTTCTGAGAGATCTGTATGCAGGTCAGGAAGCAACAGTTAGAACTGGACATGGAACAACACACTGGTTTCAAACAGGAAAAGGAGTACGTCAAGGTTGTATATTGTCACCCTGCTTATTTAACTTCTATGCAGAGTACATCATGAGAAACGCTGGGCTGGAAGAAGCACAAGCTGTAATCAAGACTGCTGGGAGAAATATCAATCACCTCAGATATGCAGATGACACCACCCTTATAGAAGGAAGCAAAGAAGAACTAAAGAGCCTCTTGATGAAAGTGAAAGAGGAGAGTGAAAAAGTTGGCTTAAAACTCAACATGCAGAAAACTAAGATCATGGCATCTGATCCCATCACTTCACTGTTTCATGGGGAAACAGTGGAAACGTTGTCAGACTTTATTTTTAGGGGCTCCAAAATCACTGCAGATGGTGATTGCAGCCATGAAATTAAAAGACGCTTACTCCTTGGAAGGAAAGTTATGACCAACCTAGACAGTATATTAAAAAGCAGAGACATTACTTTGCCAACAAAGGTCCATCTAGTCAAGGTTATGGTTTTTCCAGTGGTCATGTATGGATGTGAGAGTTGGACTGTGAAGAAAGCTGAGTGCTGAAGAATTGATGCTTTTGAACTGTGGTGTTGGAGAAGACTCTTGAGAATCCCCTGGACTGCAAAGAGATCCATCCAGTCCATTCTAAAGGAGATCAGTCCTGGGTGTTCATTGGAAGAACTGACGTGATGCTGAAACTCCAATACTTTGGCCACCTGATGCAAACAGCTGACTCATTGGAAAAGACCCTGATGCTGGGAAAGATTGAGGGCAGGAGGAGAAGGAGACGACAGAGATGAGATGGATGGATGGCATCACCGACTCAATGGACATGGGTATGGGTGGACTCTGGGAGTTGGTGATGGACAGGGAGGCCTGGCGTGCTGCGGTTCATGAGGTCGCAAAGAGTCAGACACAACCGGGCACCTGAACTGACTGACTGACCAATATGGAGCTTTAAAGCAAGTTGAAATCTTTACAGAGAAATAATATTAAATATTCAACTGAATATAACAATAATTAAGAACATACGTGCTCTTACAAATCTGTAACTAAATAGTTTATATTTGTAAGAAGTCTCAAATAAGAATTGCATATTTAAAAAAATTACTACCAGCCAGTAAAATCATAATGGTAGATTGCACTGAATTTGAAGTTGCATAAGTACTAAAAGAAACAAAAAGGACTCCATAAACTCATATGTCTGAATCAGGTGATTATTCCGGTTCATGCATGCTCAGTTGTGTCCAACACTTTGAGACAAAAGGGCTGTAGCCCGTCAGGTTCCTCTGTCCATGGGATTTTCCAGGCAAGAATACTGAAGTGGGTCACCATTTCCTCCTCCAGGAGATCTTCCTGACCCAGGGATTGAACCCTTTACTCCTGCATCTCCTGCATTGCAGGTGGAATCTTTACTACTGAGC
Organism: Bos indicus; assembly: GCF_029378745.1. Taxonomy (NCBI): domain Eukaryota; kingdom Metazoa; phylum Chordata; class Mammalia; order Artiodactyla; family Bovidae; genus Bos; species Bos indicus. Next base: position 87,181,018 of record NC_091764.1, on the reverse strand, counting down.
CCCAGTTAGGTGAAATACCTATTAAATGCATGAATGAATTTATATAAAATCCAGTACAAATTTGTCATCCCTTACTTATTGTTCTAATTAATGATAGAAGCAAATTTTAAAATTGACTTATGACATTGTTAGGAGATTTAAGTATCTTTGGAAATCTCAACTTTGTAAGAGAAAAACTTTGTAATAGCTGACAACATTTTCTAGCATCTCCTCCTCCAGGGGATATTCCTGACTCAGAGAACCTGCATCTCCTGCTTGGCAGGTGGACTTATTTTGTTGATGAGCCGCTTGGGAAGCCCAGATAGCAATAGATGTTCTGGTAAATATGTGGCCAGACTATGTACTTCTTCATGATGACAGGATGTAAAAGGGAAAATAGCATAAGCATTATCAAAAGTTTTTATTAGCATGCTATTTCACCTTATTTTCCAGCTTTTAGTTAATTAAAACTCTCCAAACCTGAACTGTTTGGTGACTGTTTTTGACAGGAAAGTTTCTAAGGCTTGAGTTGTAGGAAAACAGCACCTAAGATTACCTGGATCTAGTGCACAGTGTTCCTTTTATAGACAACCAAGGGAGAGATTCAGTGGAAGTTATTGGCCCTCTGTTTCACAATAATTCAGCAGGACTGGAAATCTGTTATTAGGAAATAATTTTAGCTCACCACTGAGGTTACAGGGCAATAAATGGCTCCTTTCTGGATCCCTAAAGTTTACCCAGCACATTTATGTGGCCATTTTTTTTGCCTTGTGTACTTATGTATGACTTAAATCATCATGACTATATCACATTTACATTAAATCTCTTTCTTATTTCCCTATCTTTTAAAAGTATTTTTTCTTTCTCTCTTTTATGATCTCTATTTCTGTTTTCATTTCTCTTGTCTTTGGTTTCCTTGGCTGCTGCCTATGCTGAAGACATTTCAGATATTTCTGTGTAAGCCTTTTCAACATGAAAGATCAAGAATAATACAGATTAAATATTTACTTTTATTTTCAATTAAAAAAACAGGCTTTTAAAAAAATTGGTACTTTGTAAGTGACAAAGTACCATGAGAAATTCACATATTTTCATTCATTATCTAAGGCTTACATGACATAATCCAGCTCAAACTTGTATCAGAAAATGTTTTATGTCACCAGTGAAAGTCTTAAAAAATATGTAGGCTTTAATTAGTTTACTCAGGGAAAAAAATTGACAAGCACACGCATATCTTTAGCTTGATTTTAAGACAAATATTAGTGTGAATTTCAAATATCTCTAATGGAGATAAAACTAAGTATAAAGAATATACTTAATAATTATCTTACATATAATAGACTTGAATAGTTTTACTGTGCTGAATAATATGTTAGATAAGAAATACATGAGTCCCTTCCCTGTTCACCTGAAACTACCACAACATTGTTAATTGGCTATAACCCAATAGAAAATAAAAAGTTTAAAGTTTTAGGGAAAAAAAAAAGAATAGATAAACAAAAATGTTCTTGAATGAAAAGATATGTGTATATATATATATATACACACACATATATATTTAGTGTAGAAAGAGTGTTTCAATCTTTTAATCTAGTTTCTTTGATAATTTAGACTTACGTTTCTAGGCCATTTTTACTTTTGATGACCTATGAAATCCACTGGTTTTGTGGAAAGAATAATATTTTTACAATTAGATGCAAAGGATATTTCATAGGATTTCTTTCTTTTTCACATATTCTTAAAAAATAGCACAATAAAAATGAATTATAGTATGTAGTTTCTGAATATATTTTTAGGTATCTTTCTTTTTTTTTTCAGGTATCTTTCAAATTCCCATTTTGGAAATCTTTTCTATAGTTATAAAGATTTTTTTTTTAAGTGTATTATTTTCACGTATGTATTTTAGCTACCAGAATTGCTGGCCTATTGATATTCCAGAAAAATAAAATATTAAAGTGAAAGATATTATTCTATCATGGTTTACATTTTAAATTTGATACATCACACATGTCTTTCTCTTACAAAGTTTTCCATTCCTGAACATTCCAAATATAACTTATTTATTTAATTTGTTTATTTATTCTTGGCTCTGCTGGGTCTTTCTCTAGTTGCCGTGAGCAGGGGCTTGTCTGTGTTGAGTTGCCCGGGCTTCTCATTGGGGTGGCTCCTTGCTGCAGAGCAGAGGCTCTTGGACACGGAATCAGCAATTGTGGTGCAAGGGTTTAGTTGCTCTGCGGCATGTGGGATTTCTGCAGCCCAGGGATCAAACTCGTGTCCCCTGCGCGGGCAGGTGAATTCTTAACCACTGGTTCACTAGGGAATTTGCCAGCTACAGCTTACTTGTAGAAGGGTAGAGAAAGAATTTGCAGTAAATACAAATAGTAAGCACAAACAAACAAAAATAGAACCAAAGCAAATGAAAACGTACCCTCCATAGACAACATCCATGGCTGAAGGTGACCTGCATCTGTTACATTATACGGTCCTATATCCATGCTGGGAAAAAATACCAGAAAGCAGAGAAGCTTGGTTTAGGAGAAAGGCAGGAATCTTGCCTGGATTTGAGCCCCACGGCTACCACTTCCCCTGTGGGCATGGCCAAATCTGGAAATGGACCAAATCTTCATTTTATCCTTCAAAAAAAAGTGGCGCATCTAACAGTTCTATGTTTACCCAATGAAAAAATATTTCAGAAACTGTTTGGATAATTATAAAGACAAAATGTATGCAGATTATTATTAGAAAAGCAAAAGCTTAACTATAATAATGGATCTAGAGAGGCAGGTGAAGGAAAGAACAGCAAATAAAAATGAAATTAGGTAAGGTAAAATATAAAATTAATTTCAAAAGTAATTTGAGCTTGTAGATAATTATGTAGATAAATACGTGGGTTTTGTTTTGCTGTTTTGAAATCAGCATGGTAGTGTAGTTCATTACAGATTTTGATTTGTAATTTGAGCCAATCAATTTCCTTGAATAAAATCTGTTCTTGTTTTTTCTTGCACAGCAAAGGAACTATCTGGGAATGCTTCCATACTTTTCTGCAAACCGCTAAAAGAGTTAAACTAATAGTAAATGAAGATGTGACTACTAAGATACTGTGTTTTGAATTGTTACTTTTTATTTTTCATTTCACTTGAAAATGTTTAAACTTGTTCATTTGTTGTGCTGATAGAGTCAGTCTTTTCATACCCTGCACTGGGTTTCAGCTGTCATGGCTAACCTCGTCTGGACATACATATAGAAGTCTAATAAAATTTGGTGGCATGAAATGACTTTTTTGTCTCATTTGCAAAATGACAATGTCCCCCTTCATCCTAAGTTACTGTGCTCTGGCCCAGACCACAATGTAGATTCTGTTCTACCTAGAAGCAGCATCTTTCTCTGTAATCACCAGATAGATATGGTCAATTAAAGGAGGAAGAAGGCATAATGTAGAACAAAAGGTTTAAATTCCCATTCCTATGACAAATAGCACTGCCACACTGCCTGAGTTCCAGATGACTTTGCCTAGAATTGTGTAACATGGTGGTGCTGACTAACAGAGTGGCTCGGGTTCGGGGGCAGCATATACACTGCGAGAGAGGATTGGCTATTTCTCCTCTCCTTACCACATGGCCCTCTCCTACCACACAACTCTGCCATGTGGACCACATTTGTTGACATGGCTGGCCAGACGCCTGCTACTGAAGCATGTCCAGCCATGTGGCTTATCCACACCCACCACTTTATTTTTGTTGCACTTTTCAACCAGATTTTGTGGCTAATGATGATATAAACACTATGGTTGCGGAGATGCCAATGGACTACTGTGCTTTTCCCTGTGAGGCTTTGGAGAAAAAGGAATGCGTTTGACAGTTTTCTATCTGTCCTGAAGCTTCAGGATATTTAGAATAGGCTAAGAGGAGGAAGGAAGTATAAGGAGTGTAATGACAAATAAATAATAAAGTAACGACTTCTAAGAAAAGAGATGAGAAAAAAAAAGATGACTAGAGACATAAAGCAAAGGCATGAAATATGTTCATATTGATTTCCATGCAGAAGACTGCATATTTTTTATTTTCCTTCCAACCATCCTTCCCTCAGTCCCACCATCCATAGTTATGCTTTCATGGACTCACCACACTTTCTATGGTTCAACATTAACTTTCATATGAGTTAACTATTAAACTCCTTATATAGGCTGTATTGTATTGTATTGTTCAGTTGCTTAGTTGTGTCTGACTCTCTGCGACCCCATGGACTGCAGCACACCAGGCTTCCCTGTCCATTATTATCTCCTGGAGTTTGCTCAAACTCATGTCCATAAAGTCGGTGATGCCATCCAACCATCTCATCCTCTGCCATCCCTTTTCCTCCTGCCTTCAACCTTTCCCAGCATCAGGGTCTGTTTCAGTGAGTCAGCTCTTCGCGTCAGGTGGCCAGAGTATTGGAGCTTCAGCTTCAGCATCAGTCCCTCCAGTGAATATTCAGGACTGATCTCCTTTAGGATGGACTGGTTGGATCTCCTTGCAGTCCAAGGGACTCTCAAGAGTCTTCTCCAATACTACAGTTCAAAAGCATCAATTCTTCTACATTCAGCCTTCTTTATAGTTCAACCCTCACATCCATACATGTGCTGTGCTTTGACACTCAGTTGTCTGACTCTTTGTTACCCCATGAACTGTAGCCCACCAGGCTCCTCTGTCCATGGGAATTCTCCAGGTAAGAATATTGGAGTGGGTTGCCATGCTTCCTTCAGGGGATCTCCCCAGCTCAGGGACAGAACCCCAGGTCTCCCACATTGCAGGCAGATTCTTCACCGACTGAGCCACCAAGGAAGCCATACATGCCTTCTGGAAAAACCATAGCTCTTAGTCACATCCACACACGACTACTGGAAAAACCATGGCTTTGACTATATGGACCTTTGTCAGCAAAGTAACTCCTTTTAAAAAATCAGCAGTGGTTTTCATATAATGTAACTGTGTATATTTGTACTGTCCAATACATATTCACACAGAGAGGCTAGACCAGAAGAGAAGCCCATTTAATAATTGAACACCTGATGGCATCTTTAGTAATTTAATAGGAGACCTAACAAAGAATAAGTACTCAATAAATATTTCTTGAACTGAATTGATAGTGTCTCAAAGACTGAGCTACAATGGAGGCTGAATGGAATAGACTGGGAAACGGAAGAATCTGGCAGGGTTAGAAATACGAGTAAAGATGTCAAAGCTTAAGAAAAGAAAAGGTGGCTGTGACAACTTGATGCCGTATCAGTTATCTCTTCCCATATTACAACCACACCAAAATGTAGTGGCTTAAGAAATAACCACCTGATGTGCTCACAAGTATATGGAGCAATAATTTTGACTGAGTTGAGCTGAATAGTTATTCTGCAGCTCTTGCTGGGATCACTCATGTGATTGCAGTCATCTGGCAGCTCTGCTGGGGTTGATGGTCTAAGATGGTTTCACTCCTGTGTCTAGCAGTTGTTACTGTCTGTTGGCTAAACCATATGTCTTTCATAGACTGATTCAGAGTTTTTCACATGGCAGCTGAATTCCAAGAGAATAAGGCTCAATGCACAAGCTTTTTTGAAGCCTTGTGGCCAGTGTTCCATTGAGCAAAGCAGGTTACATGGCCAAACTCAGAATCAGTGTGGGAGGGAATGATATAAGGGTCTCAATAAAGGAACATGACTCATTAAGGCACTTTACTATACCAGTTGTCCACAGCTCCTGTATTGTGTGACAATAGTAGCTTTGGTTGTTGCTCCTGTTTCTCATAAAGAGAGTAGCTTGGACTTGGAATTAAAATTCTAGTTCAACAAATTACCCCTTACTTAGTAGTTCCTCTCAAACTGTCTTCCTAGTAGTACTTCTGAGAGTTCAGTACTATTAATGCCATTCCTAAATTTGCATATGAACCTGGAATAACAATGGTGGCTCTCCTATATAATATATATTTTATTAAGTTGGATTCATTATATTAAAGTGCATGCTGCGTGTGGATGTGCACTCAGTTGTGTGCAACTCTTTGCAAACTTAGGGACTGTAGCTGGTCAGATTCCTCTGTCCATGGAATTTTCCAGGCAAGAATAATCAAGTGGGTGCCATTTCCTCCTCCAAAAGTGCATTCTAGACAGGGGGAAAAAAACAGTGGTGCCATTACTTGAAAGATTTAAATTGGCTGCCCACACTTGTTGGTGTACATCGTTCCAAGCATATACTGGGATGATAACTACAAACAAAAATCTGGGTCCTGGCCTTTAAAATTTTTAATTTGGCTTTTTAATTGTTGATTGCATAATTATGGTACTTTATCACCTAATCTGTCCAAATGCCTACTACACGTTTTGGCATTGTTTACATTTTTGCTTAGCAATCAATCAAGCATGGGTTGAACTCCAAGAGAGAATGGTTCAACAATGGGTCCATAAACCCAACAACTGAAGGGGGTAAAGAATTTTGCAGAAACAAGTTCAATTGCTTTTCATTATATGCCTCTGGGTGGCCAAATGCTTGGGCAGAAAATTAAGCGTGCTTAAAGCTAGCTGCATTTACATTTCTGAGACTAAAGCTGAGTCTTTCAACTTGTATTAAGCTTCTATTGTAAAATAATTTTATTATTTGCCAAGTTTTTAAGTGACATGAGAGGACAAATGTGCAAAGGTAATTTATAGCTTAGTTCCCTAACTACTCTCAATGGGTTACTTGGAAGCCTGTTAATTCTACCATGGGCTGGGAATATGCAGGGATATAAACATATTATATATAAATTTTACATCATCTTCCAAAACTTACTTTTTTTTAAGAAAAAAAAAATAGGACTGTGGTTCTGCTGGTCATGGTTTGTGTTGATTTCTTCCCTTCTATTTTTTTCCTTGGCAAATATTATTCACTGACAGCTCAATCTCAGGGGCTATGAATAGTCAGCTCCATATGCATGCAGGGTTCTTCCTAAACCAACTTATTAGTTGTGCCAGATGTTATTATGCTTCTTGAAATGTAAGCTTAAAAAGTGATCTTACTGTAAGCTAATAGATAATTCAGTGAGCAGGTGTTCCATTGATATGCAGGAGGGAGTATATTTAATATATGGGAAGAATATGAATAGTATTGTGGCCAGAGCGCAGAGTGTGATAGATTGAGAAAGTGGTTCCAATTCTTTACCCTTCCCTATTTCTACATATTACGTGATGCGGCATTATAGTTCGTTCTTTGAAAAGGTAGAGCTCTTTCCCCACCCTTTAGACTGGCCTTGTGAATTTCTAGTGGCCTTGTGAATGCAGTGGCTATGTCTGCAAGACAAAGTAAGACAAAGCCCAAGTCTCAAAAGACCTTGCACACATCATCTTTGTGATGGGCACTCCTTCTCCATGGGAACAAGCACACGGTCACCTGAGTGATGATAGACCATGTGAGACAGAATAGCTGACTTATCAGAATAGCCGATAGACCAGTCAGCCCTTAACTGACCTGTCAATTCAGATTCATAAGCAGACCCAGGCAAATCATCCAGATCTGGCCTGATGCTTATCAGAAGCACATAGTTAACCTGTAGAGTGATGAGAAACAACGAACATGGTGGTTGTTTTAGGCCACTCAGAGCGGAGGTATTACACAGTGAGAGGTAACTGACTTACCTTCCTTTTACTCTAGCTGGTCTGGAAAGTACTTTCTTTACAACCTTTTTTCAAAGGTGGTGGGATGAAGGAAAGAAAGAGGAATGCAAGTTGCTTTCTGGTAGCCATGAAGTGTTTCATTCTATCTCATCATTTTTTTTTCTATTGGTTGTATTCATACGCATGGACCAATAAACATTTTGTACAGATATAGCATTTTTACCCATTTCTATTTTAAGACTTATCTTTGGAAGAAAATTAAGAATCAAATTATCATGGCACTGATGTCCTGGGTTTTGTAATGATGGATGCCTATGATAGATCCCTCCCCACCAGCAAACACACATCCATCTGTTTGAATGCATTTAACTCTCTAACTTCATCTCTTGTCACCACCTTCCATTGTCTTCATGACTCCTGTGTTTTATTCACTCAAGAAATACTTACTGGGTACTTATGATGTATCAGGAATTCTCCTAGGTTCCAGGGATATAGGAAATAACAGTGAAAAGAATAAACAAGGCCCTTGCCCTTAAAGTGCTTGAATGGCAGGGCAAGTGGTAATCAATAAATAAGACATTACATACTCCACCATGTGAGATGATGCTGAGTGCTATGCATAAAACTAAAGCAGAAATGGAGAATTATTGATATTTTATTTTGTATAGGAAGGCTTTCCTAATAATAAGAAATTTGAGCAGAGACCTGAACGCAGTGAGGAAACAAGCTGTGCAGATATAAAGCGGGTGTGGGGAAGTGCTCCAAGCAAAGAGAAGAAACCAAGCAAATGCACTGAGGAGGAAGTGTGTTTTGAGGAATATTTAGGAGGCCAGCATGCTTTGTGTAGAACAAGCCAGGGGAGAGTGGGAGGAGATGAAGTTAGAAAGAGAGGTCAGGGCCCAGATCATGAAGATCTTTGGGGCTGTGAAAATTACGGACTTCATCTGTAGGGAGATGGACAATGATTTGGAGCGCTAGTGATATTTAACTGCTATAGATTTCCTAACTACATTGTTTCACTCTTACTCTGTGCGTGTGTGTCTGTGCGCGCGTGTGCATGTGCGTGTGCAAGCATTTTCTCTGTTAAGAATTTCTGCTACTTTTTCCACCTGGCCCATACCTACTCATTATTTGAAACCTAGCTTAAATATCACCTGGCTTGGGGAAATAAATCCCCAGGAATTTACTTTCCTCTCTATTCTCCCCAGGAAAATATATATACTTTTTTCATCCAAACTGGGACACATTTGAGAACAAAAGGAGAATCTCTCAAAAATATATTAACACAACAGATTCGAATGGACATACCTTGGGAAAATATGAAGCATGGTTACCTTATTTTCACGTTGATCACGTGACACTTCCATTAGAGTTCATATGTCTGCTTTTCTCACTAGAATGTGACCTCCACAAGAGCACTGTCATCTTGTCTCTAAGAGTCACAGACCTGTGTAGAGTCCAACATATGATAGTGACTTAACAAATAGTGTTCAACCAAAAAATTGTGTTGATTTTCAAATATGCCTTTTATTTTTTGTTGTTATTATCAATTGTATTATTTTTCAGTTTTTTTTTTTCCTGTCCCTTTCTGGCAAAGGCTTATTGTTTCCCTGTCGCACTGATGTCAGCATTAGAGTTGGCTCTCTGGCTCACAGTGGCCCTCTCTGTGAGATGAACATATGACCATACCCTTTTAGAATCAGAATGGGCTGATTAGTTGTTTGACCAGGGAAATATAGTGGTAATTAGTCCAAGTGACCAGTTGTCCTAGTTTATCAGGATTGACAAATTTCTCAGGATTTAAGGTTTTCAGTTTTAAAATCAGAACTGTGCAGGCAAACTATCCTGGTTTACTTGGGACTCAGGGTACCCCTGGGATGTGGATCTTTGGTGCTGAAAACACAGCCCGTACTAGACAAAGAACAACAGTTTAGTTAGCCTAGAAATAACATGTGCCATTTACAAGCAGAAACGTTAGAATTCATTCTATGGTTCCTTTATTTTAGTTTCTCTGTGTCACAGGTTCAGCAGCATCTCAAAGAAAGGATGTTTCATAAGGCTGGGTCTTGGACAGAAGGTGTGGAGCAGGATCATAACTGGTGATGATGAACCAGTAGCAAGTACAAGAAATTAATCTCGGTTTTTGTAAGCCACTAAGATATTGGGGTCATTTGTCAGTGTAACATAGCTAAGCTTAAACTGATGATTATCTTTTGTTGCACATACATTTAAATGATGGCATGCTCAATATATTGGATTGGGCAAAAAATTAGTTCAAGTTATTCTGTCTCTCCTTATGGCAAAAGCTGAATGAACTTTTTGGCCAACCCAATGGCTTCCCAGGTGGCACAGTGGTAAAGAATCTGCTTGGCAATGCAAGAGACACAAGAGATCAAGGGATAGGGGTTTGATCTCTAGGTCAGGAAGATCCCCTGGAGTAGGTAATGGTAACCCACTCCAGTATTCTTGTCTGGAAAATCTTGTGGACAGAGGAGCCTGGCAGGTTACAGTCTATGAAGTTGCAAAGAGTGGAACATGACCGGGCAACTGAGCATGCAAAGTATTTTAAGTTTCTAAGGATAAGATTCTTTACCAACTGAGCTATCAGGAAAGCCAGGTTCGTGACACTGTACAGGAGGCAGGGAACAAGATCATCCCCAAGAAAAAGAAATGCAAAAAGGCAAAATGGCTGTCTGAGGAGGCCTTACAAATAGCTGTGAAAAGAAAAGAAGCTAAATGCAAAGGAGAAAAGGAAAGATATACCTGCTTGAATGCAGAGTTCCAAAGAATAGCAAGGAGAGATAAGAAAGCCTTCCTCAGTGATCAATGCAAAGAAATAGAGGAAAACAATAGGATGGAAAAGACTAGAGATCTCTTCAAAAATTAGAGATACCAAGGGAACATTTCATGCAAAGATGAGCACAATAAAGAACAGAAAAGGCATGGACCTAAAAAAAGCAGAAGATACTAAGAAGAGGTGGCAAGAATACACAGAAGAACTGTACAAAAAAGATCTTCACGACCCAGATAATAACAGTGGTGTGATCACTCACCTAGAGCCATACATCCTGGAGTGCGAAGTCAAATGGGCCTTAGGAAGCATCACTACAAACAAAGCTAGTGGAGGTGATGGAATTCCAGTTGAGCTATTTCAAATCCTGAAAGATGATGCTGTGAAAGTGCTGCACTCAAGAGGCCAGCAAATTTGGAAAACTCAGCAGTGGCCACAGGACTGGAAAAGGTCAGTTTTCATTCCATTCCCAAAGAAAGGCAATGTCAAAAAATGCTCAAACTACTGCACAATTGCACTCATCTCACACGCTAGTAAAGTAATGCTCAAAATTCTCCAAGCCAGGCTTCAACAGTACTGTGAACCGTGAACTTCCAGATGTTCAAGCTGGATTTAGAAAAGGCAGAGGAACCAGAGATCAAATTGCCAACATCCATTGTATCATAGAATAAGCAAGAGAATTCCAGAAAAAACATCTATTTCTGCTTTATTGACTATGCCAAAGCCTTTGAATGTGTGGATCACAATACACTGTGGAAAATTCTGAAAGAGATGGGAATATCAGACCACCTGACCTGCCTCTTGAGAAATCTGTATGCAGATAAGGAAGCAACAGTTAGAACTAGACATGAAACAACAGACTGGTTCCAAATAGGGAAAGGAGTACGTCAAGGCTGTATATTGTCACCTTGCTTATTTAACTTATATGCAGAGAATATCATGAGAAATGCTGGGATGGATGAAGCACAAGCTGGAATCAAGAGTGCCAGGAGAAATATCAATAACCTCAGACATGCAGATGACACCACCCTAATGGCAGTAAGCAAAGAAGAACTAAAGAGCCTCTTGATGAAAGTGAAAGAGGAGAGTGAAAAAGTTGGCTTGAAGCTCAACATTCAGAAAACTAAGATCATGGCATCTGATTCCATCACTTCATGGCACATAGATTGGGAAACAGTGGAAACAGTGACAGACTTAATTTTTTTGGGCTCCCAAATCACTGCAGATGGTGACTGCAGCCTTGAAATTAAAAGATTCTTGCTTCTTGGAAAAAAAGTTATTACCAACCTAGAGAGTATATTAAAAAGCCAAGACATTACTTATCCAGCAAAGGTCTGTCTAGTCAAGGCTATTGTTTTTCCAGTAGTCATGTATGGATGTGAGAGTTGGACTATAAAGAAAGCTGAGCATGGAAGAATTGATGCTTTTGAACTGTGTGTTGGAGAAGACTCTTGAGAGTCCCTTGGACTGCAAGGAGATCCAACCAGTCTATCCTAAAGGAAATCTGTCCTGAATATTCATTGAAAGGACGGATGCTGAAGCTGAAACTTCAATACTTTGGCCACCTGATGTGAAGAACTGACTCATTTGAAAAGACCCTGATGCTGGGAAAGATTGAAGGCAGAAGGAGAAAGGGATGACAGAGGATGAGATGGTTGGATGGCATCACCAACTCAATGGACATCGGTTTGAGTAAACTCTGGGAGTTGGTGATGGACAGGGAGGCCTGGCGTGCTGCAATCCATGGGGTTGCAAAGAGTAGGACTCAACTGAGCGACTGAACTAAATTGAACTGAAGGATAAGATAAAAGGTGCCTGCATGCTAAGTTGCTTTAGTCATGTAGACTCTTTGAGAGTCTTGGACTGTAGCCTTCCAGGTTCCTCTTGGACTTCCAGGTTCCTCTGTCCATGGGGTTCTCTAAGCAAGAATACTGATGTGGGTTGCCATGCCCTCCTCCAGGGGAATCTTCCTTATCCAGCATCTCTTACAGCTTCTATGTTTGTAGGCTGGTTCTTTACTACTAATGCAACCTGGGAAGCCCAAAGATAATATTTTTCCTTAAATCCTGTATAAAACTTACTGAATACTTGTAATGTGCTGGGGTTTTGATAAGTATTTGTTGATTAATTATTAATTTCATTACAATGCTTTTGACATCTGTAGATTCAAGAGCACTACTGTTTAGCTCAAAGTAATGGTGGCTGTCTGTCATTTGAGTGAATTTTACCAATCTCAGACAGATGTGGCACACCAAACTGCAGTCCCATTTCCTAGAGAAAATGTGGAATGGGTTTGATGACATTCCTCCCCTCTGCCTCCAAATTTGTCCCAGCAGGGATCTTCTGGATTGTATAGACAAACTGAAGTCAAGCAAAGTTTTCTTCTTGTCAAACGGATGTGCCATCAATAATTTGCTGAGAAAAAGAAGGGTCAGCCTCTCTGTGGGTGCTGGTTCTTGAAGCATTTATGTGTCATAGTCAATCACAGTGAAGTCACTGCATCCTGCATACGGCCAGCCTCCTCTGGTAACTGATGAGACACTTTTGGTAATAGCGTTCTCATTTCCAGACATTGCCTATTTTATCATTTGCAATTGTAGGATATTTCTGACATCCTTGTTTCTTTATGTAGGATCACAGTGACTTTATGTCAGTAAATTTGTCAGTGCGCACTGGTCAGCTATGACAGGAAGAGTACTAAATTGATGTGATTTAATTTTACATATAATTAATAAATTACTGGGAAATATTTCTATTATGAATGCACTTATATTTTATCAAATCCTCTCTTTAATCCATGTACTCAAAAAACAGCTAATTCAAGTGAATTTTTTTAATATGAAGAGAGAAGAGGCATCAGAATTGATTATGAAGCTGGTTTAATGACAAGCATTTATTTAAATAACATTGCCTTCTATCTTAATTTTCAATATCAAATATACAAGCACACATTGGGTCTGTTTAATTACCTGCTGTCCTTCATTATTATAATGAAGCAGAAAGGTATAGGAAATTCGCTGCTTGCTTAAAGTAGCCTTGAAACCTAATTATTTTTAGTTTTCATTTTTAGAGGCAGAGCTGAGATCAGGAAAATTTAGCAATTTTCAAGTCACTCATTGAGTAAGAAGTAGACACAGGGTTTGAATTATGTGTGGATAGTGTCAAAGCTCTTTGTGGTTGTATCTTACCTTTGTTGTTGTTCAGTCACTAAGTTGTATCCTACTCTTTGTGACCTCATGGACTGCAGCCCTCCAGGCGCCCCTGTCTTCCACTATCTCCGAGAGTTTGCTCAAATTCATTTCCATTGACTTGGTGATGCCATTCAAGTATCTCATCCTCTGTCGTCCCTTTCTCCTTCTGCCTTCAGTCTTTCCCATCATCAGAGTCTTTTCCAATGAGTTGGCTCTTCACATCAGGTGGCCAAAGTATTGGAGTTTCAGCTCTAGCACCAATCCTTCCAATAAATATTCAGGGTTGATTTCCTTAGGAAATCTTTGTGTCTACCTTCTCCTGAATCCAGAAGCCTGAGATGATACTTTTCTACATCTTCTGGGACAACCTTAGCCTGTGTGGATTTCTCACTGCAGTCTTTCCATCACATCTGCCCACCTTGAATTTCTCAGAGCCTTACTTCTGGAACTTTCCAATCTCAATTTTCCATCCCCTGCATATCTACTTTCTGTTCCTCAAGCCCTCTTTTGTTTGGACAGTTCTGCTGTCAACCAAGTTTTAGACAGCATAAGGTGTCAGGATTTTTCTGGGTTTCTTCTGGCTTTAAAGGAACCACCTTGAATGTACCCTAGTTCTTTTGTGTCATAAATACCAGCCAAGGGGTTCAGAAGTAGGATTTCTTCCTGCTTCGGAAACACACAAACACATGCACACTTTACCTTCTCATTCATAGAATGCTGTACAGTAAACCCTTCCTTTCCAGTACAGTACCTGACTGAATTAGATGGGCTCTCAGAGAAGCAAAAGCAGAAGTGAGTTTTCTGTGTTCTTTGAACAACTTCCTAGGGCTGCTATCTATGGTTGTGCAAAGTGTGCATTTCACACCTCTAGGATCACCATTTACGTTTGCAATATCATATATTTGTGTATCAATCAACAGCAATTTAAAAGCATATCATAGTTAAATGTCTTAAGGGAGCTGCAGCTTTTTTCAATTCTCACAAAAGCATCTTTTAGGCCAGCACTGCCTGCTTATTTCCAGAATGAAGAATCATGGTAATACAGGAAGGTCTTCAGGCTTGCTTTTCATGCCTCCTCTTAAAAATTAGACAATTTTGTGGGTATTAGTACGTTTTAAAAATACATTGTGCAGCAGAGCTTTGGGAAGTAAAATATTTTTGAATCAAGTGCACCAAGATAACCAGATTAATGCACCCATATATTATGGGGGCCTGGAGTCATGGGTGTGTATATTGGTCTGGGTCTACCTAGAAGGCAGACGAAAGGATCTGCGTTTGGACAACTCTTGAGGTATCCTGATTCTTATACAGGAAAAAGACTATACATGGCAAATTAAAAAGCAAGGTTGTTCACCAAATACCTATTATTGTAATAACTGTTACAGTTTCTTATTTTTTGTGTGTGATTCCAATTACTACTGATGTTAAAAGTTTAACTTTGGATGAGACCATTGAAGATGAGAGAATCCTATTCTAACTTTTTCTACTTTATTCACTGAAATAAAATCAACCAAAGCTTTATCTTAGGGATAACTTCCTTACATTCCATGTTAAATAGATTAAACAAAATGATCAGAACACTTTAGACATTTTTTTCCTGTCCTTTGAGGTCAACACTAGGTTTGCCCAGTGGTCAGCTTTGTAAGTTATTTCACTTCTATTTTAATGGGCACATAAAGATCATTACATTAAAATTAATTCCCATCAGGGTTTCCAAGTATTCTACCCCCAGTTGAGATTTTAGGAAAGCTGTGCCATTCAGAGGTTGAGAAGAAACCCAAAGAAATCATTATATCAGGTTAGAGTTAAGAGATTTTCACACAGGAAAAGTAATTGAAAAGTATATATTTTGCATAATGAAATAGATGACAAACTGGGCGAGTTGGCCTATTAATGAGCCTCCTGTAAAGCCAAGAAGCCGCTGAAGCAGGGAGTGAAGGCTTGGAGAGAAATCTCTGATCTTGACTTTTAACAACCAATATTAATCACACCATTTGAGATGCTGAGTTCTTAGGGCCCTATGATGGTGAGGGCAATTTGAAAAAAGTATAAAAGAAGACATTTTAGATGAATTGAATTGCAAAATAACATCATCATTTTGGAGTTAGGATTGGGAAAACTTAGTTTTATTTTTGGATTCCACAGAATTCCACATTTTCACAGCCATATTTAAGGTCATGATCATATTCTCTATCAGACTTTCCTTACCAGTAGTTTTTAGGGTTTGGGTTATAGAACCTTAGGTTTCTGAATGGTATTTCCATTAAAAGCCTGACGAGAGCAGTTGTTTCTGGAAAGGTCCATCCAGTATGAGCTGAAGTAAAAGGATATCAATTATTAAGGGAATGCAAGAGTCTACTGCATATATAGACAATTAACAAATCTTATACTAGTAATAGGTCATCAGTAATACTGCTTTGAGTTTGTCCTCCTGCAGTACAAATATTTATGTACATAGATTCCTTAGATGTTTAAGGACTGCAAAACCTGTATTTTTTTTTTTTTTTTCCTTTTTTAAGGAGTTAGCAAAATAAAATGTTGTTGGTAGGTAGGTGATGTGCTTTTATTCTGATTGAATCAGATTGGCTGTACCATCATTTCGCATCCCTGGTGAGGTACCAGTTCTCCACCTCAGTTTGTATTGCGCAGTTTGCCTTGTAGGAATGAAGAGCTTACTAATGCAAAATGAAGTATAGCATCAAGTAAAGAGTGTATTCAAACCTAAGAGCCCAGAGACTCATCATGTAGAAATACAAGACATGGGTTTCGTTTATGGCTCAGCTGGTAAAGAATCTGCCTGCAATGCGAGAGACGTGGGTTCAGTCCCTGGGTTGGGAAGATCCCCTGGAGAAGAGAAATGCTACCCACTCCAGTATTCTGGCCTGGAGAATTCCATGGACTGTATAGTCCATGGAATTGCAAAGAGTCCAACTGAGTGACTTTCATTTCACTTGATACAGTAGGCAAGGATATGCATTTCAATTTCCTCCTCTGCAAAACTAAGAATTTATAGTATATTGATGGTTCTTAATCTTGGTGATGACCTTTAGAATCACAGGGGGAGCTTTAAAAATGAAACACTCCACCCTCAAAGACATTTTAATTGGCCTGGAGTGGGGCCTAGTGCTTGTGTTTCACATTCCCTTAGGTGATCCTAATGAATAAGGTGTTACAAACCCCTGATTTCAACTCAAACTATCTCAGTTTCATGGATGAGTAGGAACCACATAGGAGAGGGGACAGAGCCAGGACTGAAAAGGGACAATATTCCTTAACCAAATTGAAGTTTCTACCAGCCATAAATCTCATGTCCTTGAACTTCCATTGTAAATGTATTAATGAGTGTGTCTAACTTCCGTTCAAGTGAAAACGAGACATAAGATCTTCAGTTGACAACTTTATAGCCCTTGGACTTGCTTTTTTCCAAAGGATGTAAAGTCTCATTTGATAGGATAGAATCCTTGAGGGCAGGGATTTTTATATTCACTGCTGTGTGCCTTGCACTTAATACAGTGCCTGACATGTAGTATCTACTCAAAAATATTTGTTGAATCAATAAATGAGTACATGTATTTGTAGTTGACCAATGACATTATAGTTTTGGATGAGTAATCTGAAGTTCAAATACTAGCTTAGTAATGTGGTGATAAATTGTGATACAATTGACAAGTTACAAGAATCAACTAGTTTTCCTCTCCATATGACATAAAAAATTAGGCTTTTTGAAACTACCAGTCTAACTTTGACTGAAACTGATTCTATTTTGGGGGAAAATCCTCCTTTTCTGTTTAACTTCTACTTGCTATTTTCTTGTCTTTCTGTTCTCCTTCTCCTTTTATCTTTCTGCTTCTTCCTCTTTCTTTTTCTTCTATCTTCTTTTTCTCAGTGTCCAAAACCAACCTAGGTATTTTCTGTTTTCCCAAACTTGTCCTTTCTTTGCAGTTTCTCTGGGTAATAGTCACATTCAGGCTGCAATCTCTACCTCACTCCAAACTTCACTTTCTCCTGTCTTCAGCCAACTAATTGCTAAGATTTCTTAATTCCACCAGTGCATAACATATTATCTAACCTCACTGCTAATCTCTTGTTGTAGCTCTTCTCTCTGAAGATTCTCTAGTCTTCCAAGCTCTTGCCTGATTAGTCCAGCTCTATGCTGAAGCTGTCTTCTGCAAACATTGATTTGTTTATGTCACTCTTCTACAAAATCTTGCATTTCCTCCACCACTTAGAAAATTCCTAGCTCCTTAGTATGACACCCAGCACCCTTCATTGTTATTCTAGTGACCTATCTATCATCTACCATGGTATCTGTTTATTTAGGCTGTGCTCTCATTCTTCCACATGACTTGCTGCTACTGATGTGCTAAGTCTTTGTGAAAGTCACTGTTTTCACTGTGGAAGTTTCTTTCTCTGCCTTTTAAAGTTCTATGCATTATCAAAGGCCCTGCTCACAACCTACCTCTTCTGTGAAAACTTTCTTGACCTTTCTTTTCTAATTCAGCATTTGGCATCTTCTCTCTTAAGCCATGTTTATCCTGCCTTGTATAACATATAGCAGTGTATGTATCTGTGTCTATCACTGGATTGTGTGGTCCTTGAAGACAAAGATGGAACATGGCATTTGTTGCTGAATCTCTAGTCTCTAGAACATATTAGCTGCCTAAGAAAACTTTTGTTGAGTAAATTAGTAGTTGTAATTCCGAGGGGTTTAATCATTTTAGTAAAATTATAAGGGAGGTTTTTGTTTGTTTGTTTTGATCAAGGGTCCAAAAATGATCTAGGTGGGTTGTTATCCCATCACTCAAGGTGATGGGTCACTATCCAGGAGGTATGTACCTGCTGTGATACCCTGTAATTGATGGTTTAAGTCTTTAAAGATGTGTATAACAAAATTACTCTCCTAAGCCCTAGTGGACAAAATGAAATCATAGGCAAGAATCACAATGATGCCCATGTATATAGAGAACCACATAAATAGAGGAACAAGAAAGACAGGCATGATTCTTTGTATTGAGAGCATCTACAATTTGGGTGTTCCCTTTTTATTTTATTTTTTAGATGGTAGGCTATAGTTTATTCATTAATTAATTCACTTAAACACTTCTTGTTTGGTTCATATATGCTGCATGCCAAATACTATGACCAAATAGTGTGCAAATATTATGCAAGAATTTTGAAGATTAATAAGACCTTGAACTCAAAGAGTTCATATCCAAAGGCAAAGCCACATAAACAGAGAATATGTATTAAATGTAACTGTAGAGATGTGCAAGGGATATTGTAGGAGTACCAAAGATGAGAACCTGTAACAAGTTCATGACTATATCCTAGAGGATGTGGCACCTAACTTTTAAATAAAACTTCTTGGAATCTACATATTGTTAAGTCAGTAACAACAAAAAAAATGAATCCTACCACCTAAAATCTTCATGTTCCTTTTTTAAACGGAAAGATTAAATCTACATTTATAATCACATCTTATTGAGTGCACCTTAAAATACTCAGAGGTTTTCTATTATAGCTTTGGGAGATTGTGCTTTGACCATAGTCATGTAGTTACAGTTTTAGGTGGGATATACTCCAAAGCTCACATTAAGTTATACCAAATCCTTGAATATGTTTGTTTCCTTTGTATTGCACAATAGATGCATCATTGTTAGAGTATATGTACTTTAAAGGTATTTTTCTTCTTCATAGTAGTGAGCTCATAGAAAAAAGTAAAAACATGTGTCTATTCAAAATAAAGTGTGGGGATAAATATTGTGCTAACTCCTCCACACTATTTTACTGGTATTCTCATCTGATCAACAGTTTACATTTTGAGTCAGCTGGACCGGCACTGCTTTTAAGACATTATAGGTGATGAAGCTGATTGACCTTTGCAGATTTTAAGCTCCTGTTTTTTTTTTTTGAAATCACCTTATATAAATGAATCCAAACAGCAGGTCTTTTATATTTACTGTGTATTGGTTTTTCGTGGAGCAAAGCAATAGTAGGAGAGAGCTCTAATAGACATTAAATAAGAACATTCTGCTTTTTCTTTTTGATTCATGTCAAGCTCTTTGTATGATTAATTAGTTAAAGACAGACACTTTAAAGTCTCTTCTGAATTTTATCCTGTCATTATATAAGTAAATTTATTACCCATCATCATGAATCTGTATTTTGAAACAGATTCTGTTTGGTTTGATATTTTCTAAGTTTAATTGCATCAAATTACTATTAACTCCAGACAAAGGGCAGTAATTTTCCATTGTGCAAGCATAGAAAAACTCTGTGAATAGGTTTTTTTTAACCCTAAAGACAGCAAATATTTTCCCTGACATATACTACTTGAGGCAATTTTTGATGCCATCTAGGTACTTCTTTTAGGGCACTCATCTTGGCCAGCATTTATACAAGCAAACAGGAATATGTAGAACATGTAGGAATGTGAGCAAATATGGAGATGTTGAAAGTAGAAGTGGGACTTCTGCCTATCACAATATTCAGATTTAGTCTTTTTGAATTATCACGTAATGAATCTTTGTTTCATGCCCAGAAGGTTCTTAGGTAAAGTTCTATAGCCTGAGATGACTACAGAGAGAGAACAGAGGAGGCAGAATTCAATCTTTTGTGGTTTCACAAAAAGAAGTAAAAACATTTATCAGCTAGTAGTAAGATATGGAAATAAATAAGCAGTAGGAATTATTTCTTTAAGAGGGAGAAATGTGACTCCTCTGCTAGCAGGGAAAGGTCCAATTCACTAAATGAGCAACTTTGGTTCAATTTGAACACAGAAAGGAAGAGCCAGCTTAAGGACTGGGTTGCCCGAGCAGCTGGCAGGGGTGCCAACATTTAAGAGGCAGTAAAATCAGTGCACTAAATCAAACGCAGAATACCCTTCAACTTGTGTTCCCACATGCACAACCTAATTGGAAATATATATAAATTAGTAACTATAATAGGGAAGAACAAATCTAACTCATTATTGGACCTGTTTCTTTTCCTTTAACCCTTATTCCCTGTTGCCTAGTCTTAGTGATACTGCTTCTGCACCTTTTGTAAGAGAATGTTTAGAAATTGAAATATACAGGAAAATCTTTTCTCAGGGATCTGACCTTTAAGAGTCCATTCATATAGAGATTAAAATTTGCAGAACAGAGAATAGCATTTGTCTTGTTGGTGGTTTACAAGACCTTGTGACCTGACCTGTGTGGACAACTGCAAGAACAAAGGATTTTGAAATCAAGAAGTTTGCAACAACTTACCACACCCAACCCTCACTTTGCCTTTAAAATTGCTGAAACCCTTCAGGGAGTTCAGGGTTTTGGGGGTAGGAGTCACCCTTCTCCTTGCATGGCCCTACAATACACTTTTCTCTGCTGCAAACTTGATGTTGTGGTTTGTTTGCCCTCACTGTGCATCAAACACAAGAACTTGTACTTGGTAACAGTACTGTTTCTGTCACATACTCAAGTAAGAATTAACTGTGTACCTTTTGCTAGCTTTGACCTAACTTTGTTGCATATCTTTTGTAAGAGACATGTACAAGTTATGAAGTTGCACAGATCTTTCCACTAACTCTGAGCCCCCAAGAGTCCATCATCTGAAGTCAGTGGAAAACCTGAACTAGGTTCGGGTCATGGATGCTTTTCCATAGGAATGACCATTTATCATTTCCCTTCTAAGTGCTTGAATGTGTCTCCCAAGTACGTAAATACGTGGCTATTTAAGTTTCCTAATAAAAGTATGCTTTCTCCTGTCCCATCAAATAAATGATGAACAAATATTTAGAAAACACCATTTTGGGGAGGTTAGAGTATCTTGTGGGGGGAAGGGAGAAGGTACCCATATATTAGCATCAGCCTCCAGCTCTGGGTGTGAAAGGGTAAACAGGCTCCTCAATCAGTGGAAAGAGGGTGAAAAAAAAGAGTTTGTGCAGAGTTAATGGATCCCCTAAGTGCCACCAACTGAGGGAGCCTGGAGTCCATAGATGGTCTCGCCTGCACTCTGGTGCTTGGCAAAGTGTTAACATGCTGCACTAAATCATATAGTCACCTCTGAGCTTGTTCAACAAACACACTTAAAAAGGGTCACCAGATCTTTTCAGGGACCTGTAATTTGTTGGAGCCAGAAAGAGCTGAATTTGAAAAGTACAGCTTCCCTGCTGTAGAGATCAAATCCATTGTCCGAGCTGTGTTTTGTTAACTTTGTACATAGGATCTTCTTTAGCAACTCGGGAGACACAGCTGCTCTTTACATCTAGAAGTGAAAGAAGCCAGTCTGAATGGAATATGTGGACTCTGCTGAAAATGAAACATTTGCTTTACTGAAGGACTTGGGGGCTCAACCCTGCATGTGAAACTTCCGCCAGAGCTCAAAGTGGAGGGGAAAAAAAGGGAGAAAGCTATATAATTTGTTTGAAGTTGTTCAGCACACAAAAACTGGCCAACAGATGGGAGAAAGAAGGAAAAAATTATATTTTAATTTCTCAATTTAGATGATTAGTTGACTCAAACAAAAGAATATGAAAAAGGGGGTTGTCAGTGCTTTCCACACCTCCCGTGTTTTCGTGACTGTTCGGATAATATAGTTGCTTCTGTGTTAGCCATCCAGGAAAGATTAGAAAATCTGAATGTTTGATCTGCATGTGCTTCTTTTTTGTCCATGGGGAATCTACTGTTCTAATAGATTTAGAACCTGTATTTGATATTTCCAAATCCTTTGGGGAAGCATAAACAAAAGGGCAGAATCACAAAGCACCGCCTAAGGAAAGGATTCTCTTTGTGTTACATATAGTGCCTCTTAATTCCATCTACACACGAGTGGAGCCTGTGAATTCTCTCTGAATGCATCTGCTTGACAGTAAGAGCAAAAATAAGAAAGACCTGAAAACAAGGGAGTGATTTCATAAAAAATAATCAACCAAATGAATCTAATGAATTGACTGATTTTTTTTTTTTCCTTCCTTGCCTCCCCAATTTTCACTTTATTCTGACTTTGATGAAATGTTTCACCCAGTCCTGAACAAATGTTAAGTACCGGCTATTCTATTCTTAAAGTCTAGTTGGAGATATATTTTTGTATCTGATTGCTGATATGTTAGAATCAAACATATAGGCAAATCATCATAAAGTTCCAAAAAATAAACATAAGACTGCTTCTCTGAGAAGTTATTTCCCGGACATTATTTAAAAATCCAGTCTGCAAACAGAGGTAATTTTAGTAAGGGCATCATAGGAATAACTGGAAAACTTCAGAGCTTTAAGAGGTTTTCTTTATCAGGAAGCGAGCTGAAACCAGTATTTAGACATATTTAGAAATAATCCCTATTTAACAAAAAAAGTTGAATACTCCCTTGAACCGTTATGTAAGTTATCATCCTCCATCCTGCTCTTAATGTCAAGTCTTTGCTTTCAACCTCCCCTGGCACCACTTCTTAATTTATTTGTTTTTAAATTTTTATTTTAAATTGGTTGGTTAACAATATATAGTATAGAGTATAGTTGTATAGTTGGTTAACAATGTTGTGTTAGTTTCGAGTGTACAGCAATGTGAAACCACTTAAATTTTTTTGTGGTTTTATTTAGGAGAAAATATTTCTTTTGCTTCATTCGTTATTTACAATGAAGTCGGGATACACGATAATATGTGGGACACAGAATAATTTTTTTGTTGGGGGAGGGGTGCTTTCAGGTTTTCCTCTAATTAAGTAAAAAGCTACCAGCCCCGCTCACTGCAAAGATGAAATCTCATCACTTAGCACATTAGAAGAGCAAAAATAAGCTTCCCCATATTTCACGAACCGACTCACACTCTTCATATTTTATCCTCAATAATGTATGCATTTTCCAGCTGGCTAAGACTGCAATCTTTCTGCATTTTGGACATTTGTCACTCTATTCAGCCAGGCAGGAGAAGCCCCTGTGTAGAGAGCTCCTTGCACTGCAGGCATAGCATCTGTGAAGGAGTCACTGACATCTGATGATTCAAATTGCAGAAATGATCCAGGACGAATTATGAACGTCTGGGTAGTGCCCAAAGATTTTGAGCTGGAATGACTTTGCCCTTGGAGCCTTGCAGATTTGGGTGAACTCTTGAGGCCACGAGCTTTCCTGGACGCAGCCCTCCGTAGGACACTGCCCCATAGGTTCTGCTCTCCGTGTCAGTTATCATTCAGGCCAGCGGAATGCCAATTTAGCTTTCCTGAGCCTGAAATGAAAAGGAAGTGGTTCAAGTTTTAGCTTACAAACCCTCAAGGCAATTGGAGCTTTCTTTGAAATGTAAAACAGTCTTCTATCAAGCGCTGCTTAAGGTATCATCCAACTATCAAAGTCAGAGATGATTTGATAGAACCTTACAAATCCCCATAATCTATGGTAAATAGTAGTAGCTAAGGCTTTGGCTCTGTGTTTGCATGTAGGGCAGAAGCAGGAGGATCATTTATCCAACTTTAGGGTAATGAAGTGTTAACAAAAACCACATGAAGCTATTATTACAACCACAGGCCACAGACTGCTAAGAGGGCAAACTCTCTGGAGACGTACCTATTTTCAAGGAATCTTTTGCATCCCAGCTTACCTGAAGGCATTTGCTCAGCACAAGGTGATGTAGCTGAAAGACTATGATTCATTAGCCCTAATGAACAATGCTGAGCCTATTGTCTCTAAAATATAACCCGCTGACATTGATATATATGTACTTTAACTCATTCGTCCCAACTTTATTAGGTACATATGTCTGCAGCAGACACAAATGAAACATTCTACAACTAGGCTCCAAGCCAAAAACTAATTTATTCTTTAATGTGCTAGTGATTACTTGGTGGTTCCTTGAGCAGAGATGACAGGT
This sequence comes from Bos indicus, assembly GCF_029378745.1. Taxonomy (NCBI): domain Eukaryota; kingdom Metazoa; phylum Chordata; class Mammalia; order Artiodactyla; family Bovidae; genus Bos; species Bos indicus. The sequence goes on along the minus strand of NC_091764.1, from coordinate 87,156,612 downwards.
CTGAGCTAATGGAGTTGTACTGTAAGTTAATATAAATCATGACAGAGCAATTAATTACAGAAACCACTGCAAATCCCTTTGTTAGTTTTCCCCATCACCAGAAGGATTTAATAATATTCATTTTGCTAAGTTCCAGTGACATTTACAAGTCTTAAACCATTTTTAATCAAATCAATATCACTGGCTGCTAAATTTAGTTGTGCTTTGCTTGCAAGTCCTGGACTACATCGATACTAATGTTTCCTACCTTCTGTTCAAATGAATCACATTGAATACCCATACTTCCTCTTCATTTGTTTACATTGAGTAATTGGGATCTGAAAAAAGTGAAAACCTCAAACCCTGACTATCAGCAGGAATGAATTAGCAGATAGAGGAGGAAATCTATAAATCAGTGATTACACAGGCATCATTGTATCTAATGTCCTTCATCAGTTTCCCCTAATTGGCCTAAAAAAAAAAAAAAAAGAAAAAACCTTCATGATCATGAAACCAGATTCACATTTGCGCAGACTTTTTCAAATGTGCCCTGTTAAAATGGGATTGAGGCACTGGAGCGATATGCTTTCGTAACAAAAGAGCCTAACACCCGTTCAGACACCATCTCCACTTAATCTATGAGCATCCTTTGTTCTTTCAACACGTAGAGTCGACATCTCTTTTTAAAATTAAATGAGTGGAAATTAGTTAGTTTGTATGGATGTACAAACGTTAGATCATCTCTATAAAGAATAATAAACAATTCTTAATCAGGAATTGATTGCATTATAGATTTTTGGAACAAAATAAACCTGCTGTTCCTGGATGGCAATGTTGTTAGATCAATATCAAAACCTTTTTTGTTTCCGTTTTTTCCCCCTGCAAAAGCTCTATCTCTGGAAAGAGTACAGCTCCCATAGCAATGTGCCTTGCACACATTCAGTAGATTTTCCGTATGTGTTCTACCTTTTTGGCATAATTGTAGATTTTTATTGACATTTTATTGACCTGCTTTCAACATGATCTGTGGTGTCCCTGAATCTGAGTCTTAAAATGTTAGGGACGCTTTGTATCCAGAAAAGTCACCGTGGACGTGCTTATATATTTGTCATGCTCCAGAGGTACTCGGCACTTTGTGCTTTCTGCTGTGATCATTTCTGCTCCTCTTTGCTTCCTTACCAGATGATACCTTCCTGTAGAATAGAGACTTTGCTTTATCCATTCTTCCTCTACGCTTTTGATACCTTGCAAGGCTTTTTTCACATGATATTGCTCAATAAATGTTCAGTAGCCGGATGAACATATGCTACCCAGATGGGAGAGTGAGGAGGGTGTAAAACTCAAATTAGTTCATCAAATAACTTGCAAGAGCTGTAGAAGAATAGGTTGGCTGCAGGAAAATGTTAACCTGGGAGGAATGTTTGGGGGCTGAAGTTGGGATGGAAAATCGATTCAATGAAGACTAGAAAGGAGACCAGCATTGGGGTAACTCCATGGTTAGGGCTTAAAAGGTAACAGTATCTTTATACTTTTGTAGAAGCTCAGCCCTGTCTCATGCTTCTGTTTCTGACCCTCTTGGATTGGGTGGATCCTGACTGGGTCCTTCCCTTGCCCAGTGCCTCTTGTGCCTGTTTCTAATGAGACTACGTCAGCCAAGCAGAGCAGAAACTTTATTTGTTGATCAAGGAATAGAGAACGAAGAGCTTGTGCTCAAAAGACCTGTTTTCCCTGAAGACAGGAAAATGGGAATTGTAAGGAATAAGAGGCAGGTGCACCATAAAAAACTGGGAGAGAGACTTTCCTGATAGGGGATGCAAGTTTGATCCCTGGTTGGGGAACTAAGATCCCACATCATTTTCAGTTCAGTTGCTTAGTCATTTCTGACTCTTTGTGACCCCATGGACTGCAGCATGCCAGGCTTCTCTGTCCCTCGCCAACTACTGGAGCTTGCTCAAACTCATGTCCATTGAGTCAGTGATACCATCCAACCATCTCATCTCCTGTTGTCCCCTTCTCCTCCTGCCTTCAATCTTTCCCAGCATCAGGGTCTTTTCCAATGAGGCAGTTCTTCGCATCAGGTGGCCAAAGTATTGGAGTTTCAGCTTCAGCATCAGTCCTTCCAATGAATACTCAGGACTGATTTCCTTTAGGATTGACTGGTTGGATCTCCATCCCACATGCCACAGGCCAACTAAGCCTCGGTGCCCCAACTACTAAGCCCTTGCACCACAACTAGAGAGTTTGCACGGAAATGAAAGATCCCTCATGCCGCCAATAAGACCTGACACAACCAAAAAAACAAAAACAAAACTAGGGAAAACTGTGGAGATTCCCAGAAACAGCTCGGGCGTGTGCAGTCCCTCAGGTTCCTTTGCACCCGGCACTCACTGTGCCTGGGAAGGTACATCTCCCTGGCTCTAGGCAGAGATCTTAGTGTGGTAACGAGGCAGGGGATGGGGAAGGGAATGGCTACCCACTCCAGTATTCTTGCTTGAGAATCTCATGGACAGAGGAGCCTGACGTGGCTAAGATCCATAAAGTTGGAAAGAGTGGGATATGACTGAAGCAACTTAGCCTGCATGCATGAGGCAGGAGCAACCTTCGGATTCTTCCAGGCTTCCTCTGCATAGTCGGCTGCTCTTGAAGTTAGGCTAGGACCTATTCAGTAAGGTTGATCATCATGTTTCCTTTGAGGGGTAGCTGAAAAAGATCTTAGATAAACATCAGGTGTTTTGGAACAAGAATAGAAATAGGTTAAAGCAGAGATCTTTCAACTCCCTGGGATGTGTATGGGTGACACTTCCGGCGCTGGAAACTGCTGTGTACTGCAGAGAGGTCTGAATTCAGAGTCAGGGTTTGAACCTCCTGCCACTTTGAGCTTTGTGACTTTAGAAGAACCGAGATATGGCTTTGACCTTAGAGAAGGATTACAAAAGATGGTGTATATGAGATGGGCCAGAGTTGAATAGACCACCCTCTATTTCCCAAGGGTCTGTGAGTGGCACCCATGGCAAGAAGGAGATCATTTAAACCTCTTAAAGTTGTGGGACACATACTGGAAGAAATGGATGAGTAACAGCTTTCTCTTCGTGTCATTTACTGTTGTAAGAGTCTGATCTCTTTTCAACATGGAATTAAAAAAAAAAACAAAAAACTTTTCTTTGTTCACTTCAAACTGTGTTCTGTACAATGGCAAAGTATTTTACCTGGACCTGTAATTTTGGAAGGGAAATGAGCTATTTTTATTTTACTATTTTGATTTTCAAAACAAGATTTATTTTTTTCAGTTTTTAAAAGAAAATATATGATCATTCAATAAATTCAGAAAGAAGGGGAAGGAAAAAATATATATATACACATAATCCCACTGGAGATGATCACTGTTAATATTTTGGGGTATATTCTTCTTGTTTTTATAAAAATATTTTTGCTGTTACTTTATATAGTTTATATATATATATATATATAATGCTTATATAATAGTTATCTATTGCTGCATAAAAAGTTGCACCAAAATGTCAATAGTCATTTATTATCTGTGGGTCAAGAATGTATCTCTAGTAACGCCATCTCTAATGGCATATAATACACCCATGTATAAGGAATCAGGACCCAATTTATAATATTTTTTAGCAAAATACAAGACCTGTGACAAATGCTTCTACTAGTACTACTACCATCACCATTTGTACTTCCTTTACTATTACTATTTTTGTTATTAATGCTAGTACTGCTGTTGCTACTTATATTTCTTTTTCTTTTTTAATTTTATTTTATTTTTAAACTTTACAAATTGTATTAGTTTTGCCAAATATCAAAATGAATCTGCCACAGGTATACATGTGTTCCCCATCCTTCTTGAGTGTTTACTATGACTATTGAAATTTTTCTCATATATTAATCTATTTGTTTACACAGCCACCGTCTGAGGTGGGAACTATTGCTCTCAGGTCCAAGCTCATACTGCTCTCTGCAGGATAGGCCAATAAATCCAGAGCTAATTTGTTGGAGGAAGGAATAGCAACTTTATTCAGAAAGCCATCAGACCAAGAAGCTGATGGACTAGTGTCCCAAAAAACCATTATCACCCAATTTAGAATTCAGGCTTCTTTCATACTAAAATGGAAGGAGGTGTGGCTGATGGTTGCAAATTTCTTGATTCTGGAATCCTTTGTTCTTGCAGCTGCCCTCAGAGGTCTGGTAACAATGTTCCCATAAAGCTCCAACAAGACACATGCTATTCTCTCTTCGCCAACTTTTTATCTCTGGATAAATGTTATGGCTGGAAAAATATACATTTAGAAGTTAGAGCCTTGATAATGGGCTATCCTGTATATTTCAGGCTATAGGCAACAATCTTTTACAAAAGGTACAGAGCCAGCCTGACTAAGCACAGTTAGCACAGCACAAAGATTAGTGATAAAGGAAGAGATTAAGTATGGAGTCATAATGTTCTCCTGTCATTCTATCATTAGGGAAACAGAGGCACAGTTATTAAGCAGCAAGGCTGAGATTCTCATGTTAGCAGTTTGGCTTCAGAGTCTGTTCTGAGTGGAAAAATTCCGAAGCCTTGAGTCTGGCGATCAAGGTTCCAGTCTGAAACCCTGGCCTGAATAGCTCTGCTGCTGCTGCTAAGTCGCTTCAGTCGCGTCCGACTCTGTGCGACCCCATAGACGGCAGCCCACCAGACTCCACAGTCCCTGGGATTCTCCAGGCAAGAACACTGGAGTGGGTTGCCATTTCCTTCTCCAATGCATGAAAGTGAAAAGTGAAAGTGAAGTCACTCAGTTGTGTCTGACTCTTAGCGACCCCATGGACTGCAGCCTACCAGGCTCCTCTGCCCATGGGATTTTCCAGGCAAGAATACTGGAGTGGGGTGCCATTGAATCCCACAAATTCTCTGTGCCTTAGCAGTTTCAGTTGGAAAAATGAGAATAAGAAGTGTTAACTTGAAAATATTTGGTTCTCACAGCATGGCAAAAAGAAAAAAAAAATTAGGTGACTCCAATTATTTCTTGCATCTCTTGAATAACATTAAGAGGAATCTTAAGTTTTAACCCAGAGCGGTGTTTTAAAACCTTGCGGCTGTTTTCTCACCCGCACCTGTTCCATCCTGCCTGTGTCTCAGAGCATCTCTCATACGTCCTCATTCTCAAACCTGTTCCCCAGGTTGCCTATATCTCTGAGGTTTTGTTCCAGTCTCCTTCACCCATTCCTCTGCCCTCATACAGTTTCTATACATTCCTCCAATTCTTTTCCTTCACACAAAAAAAGCATGAACAAAACAGCTAGACCTCTTCCTTTGGATGGAAATGAGGAGAAGCTAGGTGCACAATGAGAAGACATCTGAGCAGATGGGAGTGGGAGGTGAGCAGTGGATGCCGGATGGAGGAGGATGTGACCTTTCACTCCAGAGGAGGATTAGGAAAGAACTGATGCAAGAATAGCAGTTAAGTCTTAAAATTAAGCATCAGGCTTTCTTATGCATCCTTGATAAATAAGATTTCTTCTTTGGCCTGTGACATAGTAGACAGAGTGACAAGGGCGTGGTAGGAGGCTGGACTGTCACCTACTTGAGGGTATGGATCCGCTCTTCCTTATTGCTGTATCTACAGGGGCTAAGGACAGTGTGGGCAGGTAGTAGACACGCTATACATATTTGAAGGAATAAATGAAGGGAGGCACATACTCAGAGAAGGGCTTGCAGAATTTGAATTTTTATCCTAACAACTGACCTTTCCATTCCATGAAGGGAGCTATTTCGCAGTGTTCTCTAGCATATGGATTATCTCTGTCTATGGCATCCATTCTTCCTCCATCTGTTGAGGAATTTCATCCCTTTCAAAGTTGCATGAGGAGGCCTCGGTATATACCCTACACATGGTACAAATGGCATTTTATTTTAAAAGGATGCAACAATATTACCTAGATTTGGCAAACATCATGCAAAACTTAATTTGAAGATCATTTCCTGTTTTTTTTTCCCCTTTGATAGAATGGATTTAATAGACGAAATTAATTCAGTTCCCTGACACACATAAAACCTAACAGTATTCAGTATCTGGCTTGTTTGCTTTTATTCTTAAAGAATCTGAAGGGAGTTGACATTTTGTTTCATTCATTCACAGTCTCTTTTTTCATATCTAATGAACACACTCCGCAACAATGGTGCTCAGATCTCCACCATCTGCAGGAGACGGCACACAGGTCATAGGCTAAGAACAACACCACATCAGTATTGAATAAAAAAGTGAAACTTCAAAGGCAGAACTGGCTACGAGGTCTATGCTTTCAAGACCTCGTAGCTAGTTCCTCCTGTTTATTATTTTTTTTGTTTGATTGGATGATAATGTAGTATGTCATTCTGTGGTCTGTGACCTGTGGTCAATTCCCCATGGAGGAGCCAGATTGGGGAATATTTTTGTGAGCACATTTGTCCTAGTAAGGAAAAAAAAAAAAAACAACAAGAAGAGTGGACACAAAAGATGTTTGAGGAGAGGGAACAAACTCCTTTATTACTGAGAAAGATGATCTTGGGGGCTCAGCCAGGAGTCTTTTTATCTGAGTGGTAATAATGATAATGATTCTCTCTGTAAATAATGTAGGCAAGAGGAGATTGTTATTGGTTTGCTTCTCTCCCCCTAGTCAATTGCAGTCTGTATTGTGGCAGGCAGGTCAGACTCACCCCAGGCTGCCATGATTAGACTATGTTTCTACCTCTGAGTAACCCAGGCATCAACTTTTTAAAGTGTTGAGCTAGTGAATTAAGTCTTAATGGAAAAATTTTCTCCTAATACAGGACCTCTCTGGGCTATAAATAATTAATGTCAATTTATGGCTCAAGGGATGTCTCCGAGGAATCAATATAGTAAATTAACCCCCACTCCCACACTTAACAACAAAGTCTTTTTTTAGGTATAATTAAGCCATATGAAGGTCTGTACTCTGTTCAAAAAAAAATCTTAGATATAATTAGCACCAGTTTTATTTTTATTGTATTTTACATTTTATTAAATATTCTTAAAAGCTAGAAGCTGCACAGAAGTCCACGTTCTAATGGACCTAGACATTGAATGATTTAGAAGACATAGTTCTTACTGATATGATGGAGACACTGGCAAGAGAGAGAGAATAAAATCAAAAGATGCCAGGATTGGGAAACAAGTATTGTATATTAATGTATATATGTAGAATATAGATTGGTATAGGTGAACTTTTTTGAAAAGCAGAAATAAAGACTCAAGTGTAGAGAACAAATCTATAGGCTCTTGGGATGAAGGGGGGGTGAGATGATGAAATGGGAGATTGGGATTGATATACATGCAGTACTGTGTATAAAATAGATGACTAATGAGAACCGACTATATTGCACAGGGAATTCTACTCAGTGCTCTGTGGTGACCTAGTGAAAAAAGTGAAAACTGTTAGCCACTCAGTCATATCAGACTCTTTGAGACCCCACGGACTTTAACTTGCTAGGTTCCTCTGTCCCTGGAATTCTCCAGGCAAGAACACTGGAGTGGGTCGTCATTCCCTTCTCCAGAGGATTTTCCCAACCAAGGGATGGAAACATGTTGTGGACAGATTCTTTACTATCTGAATATCTGAGTCACCAGGGTGGTGACCTAAATGGGAAGGAAATCTAAGGAAGAGGGGGTATATGTGTGTGTGTGTGTGTGTGTATGATTTACTGTGCTGCACAGCAGAAATTAACAAAATATTGTAAAGCAACTATACTCCAGTGGAAAAAAAGATGGCAGGGTAAATGTGTTCTGGAACGATTCTTCTCTCGTCCTCCCTTAACCCCGTTTGTAAGAAGGAGATGGAGAAGTTTGTTCTTAAAGGTATGCGTACACGTCAAAAAATGGTAATGATGATGACAAAGCTGCAGGACCAACCTTTATGTTTAGGAGAGTCTTTATATCTCAAATTTAAAGTGATGCCTGCACAGGGCCCTTGCTTGTTTTTACAGCATGTTAGACAGGGATGGGGATGACATTGACAGCCTTTGTTCTGACAGCCCTAAATTTCCCATTTGCCCTGGTCTCTTTGCATCAGCCCCAGCGTTGCCAGCTCTGGCCAGCCTCTCCTTTTCAAGCAATCTCATCCATCGTGGGAGCTGTCAATTGGGTGCTTCTGAGGCCTAGGGCTTACTGAAGATGTTCTGAGGACAGTGTCCATCTGTCACATATTATTACCAGTTTTCTTAAACCCTGTAGTGAGGGAGGAGCAATTCTGGCCTAGGGGAAGGTAAAAAAAAAAAAAAAAAAGAAAGAAAATATTTAGGATTTCTAGCAAGTCTGGCTTTCTTTCTTGAAGTTTGTACCAACTCCTCATTGCCATCCCTTCATTCTAAAAATATATTGTATGGGGCTTCCCTGGTGGTCCAGTGGCTAAGACTCTGTGCTCCCAAAGCAGGGGGCCTGGGTTTGATTCTCCATCAGAGAACAAGATCACATGTGCCATAACTAAGTTTTCACATTGCAACTAAAGATTCTGCATGCTGCAGCAAAGACCAGAGACAGCCAAATAGATAAATAAATGTCTGACTTTCTGTGACACCATGGACTGTCCATGGAATTCTCTAGGCAATGATACTGGAGTGGGTTGCCATTCTCTTCTCCAGCATATCTTCTTGACCCAGGGATCGAACACATGTCTCTTGCGTTGCAAGCAGATTCTTTACCGTCTGAGCCACCAGGGAAGCCCTAGGGAAATAAATTAAAAAAAATAAATATTAAAAATATTTTGTGCCCTGTATTGAGCTAGAGGTGATTAATACAGGATTGCTGCCTCTAAAATACTTTCTACCTTAGTGTGGAGAGACAGACGAGAACAATGAATATGTTCCATCATCATAAGGCCTTCAGAGAGCCAGGGGCCGGGGAGCCAGTGGGCAGCAAAGTGTTTGGAAGGCCTTTTGGAGGAGATGCTTGATTGTGATCCCAAAGGGGAGCGTTGCAGCTGAGCAAGATCAGGAGGGTGAGCACAGGGGTGTGAAAGTGGAGATCCGTTCCTAGGGCTAGACTTCCTCCTTGAGCCTGAAGTCAGGATTTAAAGCTGGAAAAACTCCCAGGTAAGCCACGGATTTCTTTGCAAGCCTCAAAGAATCCATAGCCACCCAAAGCTTCAAACCTCTCTGAGAGGTGGTGACTCCTATGGGTAAAGAGATCACTATCAGGAAAGGAACTTTTGATGGTTCTTACCCTAGCTTCTCTGGATCAGGAAGATTCCCTGGAGAAGGGAATGGCTACCCTCTCCAGTAGTCTTGCCTGGAGAATTCCATGGACAGAGGAGCCTAGTGGGCTACAGTCCATGGGGTTGCAAAGAATTGGATAGGACTGAGCAACTAACACTTTCACTTTCACCCTGGCTTCCAAGGTGGCTATAGTGGTAAAAAACCTACCTGCCAATGCAGGAGACGTAAGAGACTCAGGTTTGATTCCTTGGTCAGAAAGATCCCCTAGCAGAAGGCATGGTAACCCACTCCAGTATTCTTGCCTGGAGAATCCCATGGACAAAGGAGCCTGGCAAGCTACAGTCCATAGGGTTGCAAAGAGTCAGACACGACTGAAGTGACTTAGCATACATACACCCCAGCTTCAGTTCAGACGTGCTCTGGTGGCTTTTTTCCTCTGTCTCCTTCCTTCCCAGAAACTGCTTATTGCTGCCCATTGACCTGAGATGATCTTACTTGCATGTCTGTTTTCTGGAACATTCATAACAGACCAAATCGAAACTTCACTACAAACAACATCTAAAATTGTAACGTGATTTCATGAAGTCCAACCCCTAATAGACACAGTTCTATGGTTAAGATCTTCTGTGGAAATTGACACTTGTCAGGTTTTTCTGGTACCCAGATGGCTGTGCTGGACAGCCTACATCTGCGTGATGGTGTAACAGAGAAGAACACGCTTGACAACATATATTTCTTCAGCTCTAAACTTGTGCTCTGTTACCTGTACTTAGTCATGCTAGTTCTGTGCCTTTTGTAAAAGAATATTGCCTCTAGCCTGAAATACACGCTAGCCCATTCTTGAGACTCTGCCTCCAGGCTTGAACTTAAAGGTATAATAAAAAGTGGCAGAACAGAATACAACAATTATCTCATTGGAGTTTTATAGGAACACTCTGAGCAGACCTACGGGACAGATGCAAGAACAAAAGACTTAGGCACCAAAAAGTTTGCAGCAACCAGCCACAACCCCTCCCCTTTTCGTATAAAAGAAGCCTAAATTCTAACTTGAGTAAGGTGGTTCTTTGGGCCACTAGTCCACCATCTTCTCAGTCTGCTGGCTTTTGAATAAAGTTGGTATTCTTTGTCCCAGTGTTTTGTCTCTCCATTTATGGGCCTGTCATGCAGTTAGCAGTGTGAGCCTGGACTCAGTAACAATTGTGAGAAGCCTCGTCTTACTTAGGAGAACCCCCTATTTTCCCTGGGATTTTACTAGGAGGGTCTCACAGGGCTCACATGTTCTCACTTGACACACTACAGCCTGCCAGCTTCAGTGCCACACACATCTAATCCCTTCCTCCTCCATCCCCCTTTTCCTGGGAGAAGGGATTCTAGAAGCAGACCGACTGTACCTAATTCTGGCTCTAACACACACCAGCTGTGTGGCCTTGTAAGTTTCTTAACTTCCTTGTGCTTTCATTTCTCTGCCTGTGAAACCCAGGAAGATGCATTTATCTTGAAGGTACAATGAATTAATATTTATAAGGCATCTGGAATGATCCTTAATACATAGAAGTCTTCATAAATATTCCTTTCAGTTGCTCAGTTGTGTCCGACTCTGCAACCCTATGGACTGCAGCATGCCAGGCTTTCCTGTCCATCACCAATTCGCGGAGTTTGCTCAAACTCATGTCCATTGAGTCGGTGATGCCATCCAACCATCTCATCCTCTGACATCCCTTTCTCCTCGTGCCTTCAATCTTGCCTAGCATCAGGCTCTTTTCCAATGAGGCAGTTCTTCACATCAGGTGGCCAAAGTATTGGAGTTTCAACTTCAGCATCAGTTCTTCGAATAAATATTCAGGACTGATTTCCTTTAGGATTGACTGGTTGGATCTCCTTGCAGTCCAAGGGACTCTTGAGAGTCTTGTCTGTCACCACAGTTCAAAAGCATCAATTCTTCCATGCTCAGCTTTCTTTATAGTCCAACTCTCACATCCATACATGACTACTGGAGAAACCATAGCTTTGCCTAGATGGACCTTAGTCATAAATATTAGCTATTTTTTTAATCACTATTAACACTATTGCTGTGACAACCTACATCCGCTGCCTGCAGAGTTACTTGATGAAGTCCCTTTCTTGCTATGTAGACCAGTGGCCTCACCCACGGAGCAGCCTCTGAGCACTTGCCCGAGTCCTATCCTCTGGTCCCACAGGAATTGTTTTCATGCTTCACAGTGAGTTGACACATTTGTGTCCTGGACCTGAAGAAGGCTGGCATACTCCCGAGTTCTACCAAATACCTCTTGAATAGCTTCTGGTTTTCACTCCTCTAACCGAAGATGCCTAAACACAGCTCATAAGCTTTTACCTTCCATCTTCTGCTTCAGCCTTCCTGGTCCTTCTCCATACCAAAATTTCCTCTTTCCTCCCTCAGTTAGGAAGCCAGAGTTCCCACACCCATGACAGAGAGAGAAGGCGAGAGGGAGTTGGGATTCGGGTGTGGGAGGGAGACGTGGAAGGAGAGGGGTGTGATTTGCACTAACAGCTGTCAGCCAAAAATGCAGGAATATTGCTGGTCCTATTATTAGAAGATCCCATTGGCATCCCTGGATTTCAAGTGAGAGACTTAGAACAGATTTTGAACCTTCTGGGACTGAAGTGACCAATTAATTTGAACAACACGGTGTGCTTTTAGTTGGTACTTATTTTGAGACTTATTTGCCTCTTTAGTCTGAGAGGGGAGTGGGGACCTAAGAGGATGGGCTGGAAGGCCATGGGACAAGGGTGGATTTGTTCATCATATGCCAGACTATTCCACTTAAGGCTCCACTGTTGAATCTTGAAAGAGACAGTATGAAGTTAAACAAATAAATGCCTTACTCAATAGCTGTTTTGAAGCTTGCTTTTTATCATTTGATTTGTTTAATTTTGTGGGTTTGCATTTTAAAGAGTATTTCCCAGAGCAACAAAACAGTTAGGTTAAGTTTCCAAGGGAGGTCAGCACTTAGGACCAAGGACCTAGCCAGAAATCTGAGATCAAGATAGAGACAAGAGCCAAGGCTGTCTTGTACCCTTATAAATATAATTCAAAAGGTAAGTCTTTGACTATTAAGTATGTAAATGGTACAGCCATATTGGAAAATAGTTCAGCCGTTTCTTTAAAAATTAAGGTTACATTTATCATACGATCTGGCCGTTTTCACCCCAGATGAAAAGAAATGAAAGTCAAGGTCAACACAAAGACTTATCCATGAATGTTCACTGCTGCTTTATTTGTAATAGCTTCAAACTGTGGAAACAACCCAAATGTCCATGAACAGGTGAATGGATAAACAGATCATGCTGTATAATGGAATACTACTCAGCAATGAAAAGGAAAGAGCTATCGACACAAATGACAATGCAGATTAATTTTAAAATAATCACAGGGAGTCAAAGATGCCAGGCCAAAATAAAATTTTAAAAGAATACTGTGTGATTCCATTTATATAAATCTTAGAAAATGTAAATTAATCTATAGAGACAGAAAACAGATCAGTAGTTGCCTGAGGATGTTGAGGGTGGGGTGGGGAGGAGTGGGAGGGAACAATTATAAAAGGACAGGAGAAAACTTCTGGGGGTGGTGGATGTGTTCATTATCTTGATTGTGGTGATGGCTCTAGGGGTGTACATGTATGTCAAAACTCATCAGACTGTATATTTTAAACATGTAGTTTGTTAGGTATCAGTTACATCCCAATAAAGCTGTAGAACAATTCTAAATAAAATAACTAAGCTTTTAGTATTTTTCCATTTCAGGGCTACTTATCAACAAATGATATTCTGATGGCTCTTTCCATTTTATTTGGGAAATCCTAAAACCTTCAGCATGACCCATGCTAGTCACACTAAACACTATTGCCTTCATAGTAATAATAATAACCAGTACTCATTGATAGCCTTCTGTTGAACAGGGGTTATGCCAATACTTTACTTACATTATCTCATTTAATGGCCAAAAAAAAAAAAAAATCCTAGTGTAGGTACTACTATTAGTTCCATTTTACAGAAGAGGAAATCAAGGCAGAGTGGTTAGAACACAGGAGCACAAGTGTGGATAGCCCCAATTCAAAACTATGAAGAGTTTTCCTCCTGGGCTTCCCTTTCACTAATAGGACATAACTACAAATTTATTTGACAGGAGCAAAGAATTCATGCAGAAGCAAGGGCCTGTTGCTGTAACCCTGTAGCTATTTCTCATGCTCTCTATTTGGCTTCCTGGCCTCTGTGACACTAATTCTTTGTTTCAGTTTTTAATTCCCCATAGCATCATCTTTCTGCCTGTTCTCAAGATTTTCCATTGCCCTGGTTTTCTCTCTGGATTCTGCACATTTTGCCTTTGCGGTCTTCAATGCCTGCCCCATGCAGAGAGCTGTGTCAGATGACTTACTCTGCTTTGAATAGATACACCTATCTATTCTTCAGGTATAGATTCTTCAGGTAGAAGAAATATATGGACAAGGAAGGGATGGATTTCATTCAAGATCAGGATATGGTCAAAATCTTTGCAAGGAGTACAAAGGTAGCAAGACAAAATAAGATGGGGCAGAGATAATAGGGAAGAAGAAATCCAACTCCAAAGTAGACCTGTTCCTTTTACTTAAGACTTTGTGCTCTGTTGCCTGTGCGTAGTCTTAAAGCTAGCTCTGTACCTTTTGTAAAAGAATGTTGCCGATAGCCTGAAACATACAGGATAGCCTATTTTCAGGGCTCTGACCTTTAAGGGTCCATTCATATAGAGGTATGGAGTAGGAAATGGCAACCCTCTCCAGTATTCTTGCCTGGAAAATTCCATGGACAGAGGAGCCTGGTGGGCTACAGTCCATGGTGTTGTAAAGAGTTGGCCACAACTGAGTGGCTGAGCACACACAGAGATAAAAAGTTGCAGAATTGAAAATAACATTCTTTGAGCTTTACAGAAACATAGTGACCTGACCTACATGGAAGGCTACAAGAACAAAGGATTCCTACACCTAGAAGTTTGCAACAACTAACCACACCCTTCACTCTCCTTGCCTCAAAAATACTTTGCTGAAACCCTTCAGGGAGTTTGGGGTTTTGTGAGCATGAGTCACCCATCTCCTTGCATGGCCCTGCAGTAAATCTTTCTCTGCTCTAAACTCCAGCATTTAAGTTTGTTTGCATTTGATAACAAGGATAGGAGATTGGCAGCAATTTAGGTAGAATCTAGTGTAAGAGGCAGCAGAGAGGTAATACTAACTTTTTCTGCTAAGTGCACAGAGCAGGAGGGCATCAGTGCAGTCTGCTGAGTGCCAGGCAGGTAGAACTAGCAGGAAGAGAAAGCAGGGATGACAGAGCAGCCTCTGAGGAGCCTCTGAAACTTGGCCTTCAAGAAGCAAGGTGTCCACTGATGCATCTAAAAACTGAGAGCCCAGAACACTGGGCGAGCTTTGCCTGGGTTGACAAAGATTGCCAGAAGGTCCTAAAAATAGGGCTTCACAGCCTTTTCACAGTTCTGCCAGTCTCCCAGATTAGTTTGGACTCTCTCTTTTTTTATTTTTAATCAGTAGGAGAAAAAAGAAAGATGACAATAAAAACCATATGGAAGCCTCTTCTCATGCTGTAACTCTTTGATCTTCTCTCCAAATAGAAGAAAGTAACCTTCCCACTCTTAAATCATTCCAAATGCTTTTCAGCTTCTAGATACACTACTATTTCAGGTAAACTTAATATCATGGTTCACTCCTTCATTTATTTGTTTAAACACTGACTGAATGCTCATCAAGTAACAGTTTCTATGCCAGGAACTGAAGGTACCAAGAAAAATTCCCTGCCATTGCCTACACCAAGTCCACAGTCCAAGAGGGGAGTCAATTAAAAGACAGACTGTGCACAAGAATTTCGGGAGCCTCAAGAAGGGATATTTAAGGGAAAGGTGGAAGTGTAGGGGAAAGGGAGACGGAGGTTAAAGAAGCTTTCTGAAGGAGATGACACAGAATCACAAAGAGTCATTCCTAGTTTTCTCAACAACTGTAAAACTTCGTTTCATAGAGCTTGGAGACTCTAACATCTCTAATTCTGCCAGGACAGTCTTCAGAAAGCCCCTATGTATATGGACTTTTTTTTTTTTTTTTTAAACCATAGAACAATATAATGTAAGCAGAAAGAAAATTCTGCAGGTTTTTAAACATAGATTTAAAGTGATTTCCTGAGAGTAGTCAACATAGAGAACTTGTGATCCAAGGACCTGGAATATCTTCAAGAATCAGTACGTTCAAGGATGAGTGGGTGAATTAACAGCTTTAGAGAGACAGGACTGTTCATTCATTTATTCATTCTCTCATTCACTCAGTAAATAAATATATTCTTTGTAGACACTGGTGACTCAGAAATGAATCATTTGTTTATAGGTTGACAATAACCAGTTGTTCATCTATGGTTTTGCCTTTATGGAAGATATTTATCCCCAACTAGAATGGTCCCTTGTCACTGGTGTTAAAACCAGGCTACTGTTCTAGGTTGTCCTAACCCAACATGACTTTTCTCTTTGGTTTTTACTAAAAACAAATGTGTACTGACAAAAGGACCTTGGCATACAGACATCCACTTTCTAAATGCTTGTGAAGAAGTCCTTGAAGTAAATAAGATCTAATGGACAAGGGGCAAATTTGTAAATGCTGCTGCTTGATAAGTGTGTGTAATAAAAATTACTGTCATTTGTGCTTGTAAAATAATAATCACTTTTTAAAACTAGTTTTCAGTAAGTTCTCTAAATCCTTAACTAAATAAGTCTCATGTAAATCAATATCCTTTCTGAAAATCTATTTTACCTTTCCGTTTTAAAAGGCCTATCCGTTCCATTGTTCAACTTAGGAAGCTGGGCTGCCAGTTTGATAAGACTCTGAGTGTGGTCTGAATGCTCTATGCTAATCTACTCTACATCAGGCTGGAAGCTTATCTTGACAGGAAAACTTGGAGCGGGCCTTGTGGAAGGATTTTGGCATCACACATTGGAGTGGAAAATATTCACAGGCTGTAACAAAGTCTGGCTTGGGCTGCTGTAGGAAAGGCAGCCACTGGCTGGGAGACAATTCGTGTAGGAAAGTCCTGGGAGCCTCTGTGAGAGGCCTACAGGATGGTGTTATCCACCGAGAGGGGGCAGGATCAGGGAATCATGTGTGTTTTCATGAGAATTGAGAGGAACGGCAGCTAACACAAGCCAAGTTAGAAAAAGAACACAACCACTGAGCACTTCCATCACAGCCTTTTGGATCCAAAACGCTTCATGTGCAAAAATAATGTGCCAGCTGAAGAAAGAATACTTCAGGGGTTTTAAAAAGATGAAGTCTAGAAAAACCCTCAGGCACAGGTGTACCTGTTTGTGTGAGGATGTCAAACCAAAACGGCATAAAGCAGCCCTCCATTTCTCTCAAAAAGGTTTTGAATCTATTCCTGACCTTTCTGGTAAAAATAAAAGTGCTTTTATTTTTTTCCAAGTGTGTCCCTGTTTGGTGAGAAATTGCGTCCCCCCACCCTTTGGTGGGAGGCTTGTTTTTGCTTTTAACACACTTGTAAGCTCTGAACTTTGTCACTGAAAAATATTTAGAAATGCTGATTTCTAGGATGAGAGACAATGGTGGTATACCTATTTTGACTAAAAGTTTAAAAAAAAAAATGCCAGGGACTTTGTGATGACCTCTTGTGTTGCTGTCCCTGAGTATTGTGCGACTTTTCTGGAAAAAGGAACTCGTGACTATTTACTCCACTGAACCTGGAAGTCTAGGGTAAAAACAAAATATGACTAGCCGAAGTGGTAAATGAGATTTCACACTGCCTGCCTCCTCCAGATACAGAAACTTTAATAATAAAATGACGTTCACACAGTGAGGCCTGCTCTACCCCACAGAGGTTGATTGTATGGGTTGAGCTGTGGATTGTGCTCCATTTGGGAAGGTTGAAGTAAGGGGGATGAGCTGTGTCTATTTGCAGAGGTGTGGGCAGAGGAGCTGAAGTTGCCCTGCTCTCTCAGTTGTGGGAGAGGGATGCATGAGCCATTTCAGAAAAAGAGGAAATGCCATTCAGTTGTCAGTTCCTTAACAGCAAAGAGCATGCTCTGTCTCTGATTTCCTCATGACAGCATGGCACCTGGCACACAGCAAGGGGTCAATGTTAGAACTGAACTGGGTTAGTGTTCTGGGCTCCAACGGGACTGTTAGATATTGAAATGAGCTCTGCACTCATGGAGAAATCAGGAAGAGGCAGAAAGCCATATATGGGGATTGACCATGTCCAGGCAGATAAAGGAGAGAGGCTAGTGGATGGCAGTAGCCAGAGGGTGCTCCTGAGATGTTAGAGATACATCATGGGGCAGGAACACTGGTTTCTGGGGAGGGTGTTTCCAAGACAGCATAAGTGGGGGAACTACAAGTTTGAGGGTTGTCTCAAAAGATAGCACAGGGATACCTGGCAGCCTGTGCTGAAAATGTGTGTCAGTGCATTCATACTGAGCAAAGCTACCATTCAGGAGTAGCCCTGGCAACTTTTTAGCTCTGACCATAAGCCCTGAGTTTGCCTGTGTCTAATACCACTAAGGAGGGCATGGCAACCCACTCCAGTATGCTTGCCTGGAGAAATCCATGGATAGAGAGGAGCCTGGTAGGCTATAGTCCATAGGGTCGCAGAGAATCAAACAAGACTGAAGCAACTGAGCATGCACAATACCACTGAAGTCTTTTCTTTAAAATGTATTTTAAAACCATTTATTTAGATTATGTTTTAGAGCTTTTAAAAAATATATATTTATTTTTTATTAAAGGATAATTGCTTTACAGAATTTTGCTGTTTTCTGTCAAACCTCAACATGAATCAGCCATAGGTATACATATATCCCCTCCCTTTTGAAATTCCCTCCCATCTCTCTCCTCATCCCACCCATCTAGGTTGATACCGAGTCCCTGTTTGAGTTTCCTGAGCCATATAGCAAATTCCCCTTACTATCTATTTTACATATGGTAATGTAAGTTTCCATGTTACTCTTCCATACATCTCACCCTCTGCTCAGACTATGTTTTTAGAGCAACTTTAAGTTCATAGCAAAATTGAATTGAGGGGAAGGGACAGAGATTTCCTGTGTATCCCATCCCCATCCCCAAACACAGCCTCTCCCATTATCAGCATCCACCACCAGAGGGGACATTTGTTGAAATGGATAAACCTACACTGAGATGTCGTTTTCACCCAGAGTCCAGTAGTTTACATTATTGTTAACTGGTGATGTTGTAATACCACTGAAGTCTTATAAAATTGTATCAGCATAAGAATTACTTCAGGTTTTCTCTCCAATAGCCTTCTCAAACATTCCTGCCCACCATTGTTCCAAGATCAGTGACTCACACCTGCATGCTTCTTCTAAACCTAGGAGAGCTGGATACAGAGTATCATGTGAATTGGATTCTCTAGTATATGCTTCCTGGCCAGACCTCAGTTTCTACCCCACATAGTAAGAACCCCTTTTTCAGGGACAGAATGATCAGACAAATTGTTTGGAATCCCAGCCTAAAATGGTAACTAGGAAAAGCAGACAGTCAGGGGAGTTGGGAGAGGGCGGGTCTGGATATCTTTTATACCATGATAAAGACACATCTGTTCCATTTATTTTCCTCTTGTAGCTCTGTCATTGATTTTTGGAAAATAGTTTGTTTACTTGTTTAACTGTGAAAGTTTCAGGGATGGTTTTCTTTTTTTATTGCTTCGGGAAACTCTTACTCCTGACTCGTCACATCTCTCTCCTTCTAATTTTCTAAAAGTAAGTGTACCTTTAAATAGAGAAAGAGCAAGTGGAAGAGGGGAAATGCATTTCAGCCCAGTGGTGTTTAAGAGCATATGTTAGAAATAGGAAGTGATATAAACACAAAAAATAACCAAGGGAAGTTTTCTATCAATGCTGTGACAAATTATCACAAATGTAGTGGCTTAAAGTAAAACAGATTTACTTTCTTACATTTATGGAAGTCAGAAGTTCCCAAATCAAAGTGTCAACATGGCTGCATCTTTTCTGGATGGAGGTTGTAGGGGAGAATCCATTTTCTCGCATTTTCTAGCTTCTAGCCAAAATGAGGTAAAAAAGTAATTCAACTCATTCTAATCCAGTATTTATTATGTTATTATATACCAGATATTTCATACTACCATATGAAAATATAAACAGGATTAAAGAATAATCCTTAATTTCAAGGGAATTATAAATTCTAGTTAGAGAAATGGGCCCATGAGCAACTAGCACCAATAATCAACAGAATAGAAATATAATGATTAGATATATAAATAAAATACTGTGGGAACAATGAGGAAGATAAAATACATTGTGATTGGTGATGCCAGGATACTAATCCCAATACTGATATTAGCACACTGACTTCAAATACAACCAAAATTAAAGAAGCAATATTTATACTGGGTTTTGAAAAATGAGTAGAAATTCCATAAATGAAGAATGTGGAAAAAGGACATTGCAGGTGTATGAAATTCCTTGAGGAAAAGCATGAGGACAGGGATGAGCAATAAATGAAATTGCTATAGATTATGTAATAGAGGAACATAAAGTGGGGAAGGAAGCAGGGCAAGCACTTTCAAAGGGGTTGATTCCAGAAGGCCTGTTGAGAAGGTGACTGACGATCAATGACTTGAAGGTGGTGAGAGAATGTTTAGGGGGAAGAATGGTCTCACAGACAGCAGTGAATCCAGTAGTTTTTAATATGGCTTCCTATCAAGAAACAATGGCTTCTCAAAGAAATACAATCCAGAGCCTCTAAGGTTCTGCATTGGAAGGAATGTTTTCCAATCACTGAAGGACAGCTGTCAGTGATTGTCCAGGCTGTCAAGGATCAGAAGGTCTTCTTTCTAGTGAGAAATCTTACAGACTACCCTTTAATGAGAAATCTTACAGACTACTCTTTAATGAGAAATCTTACAGACTACCTGTCATCAATGCCCATGATTCTGATACCATTAAAAGCTACTGTGTTTTCCTAAAACACAACTTAAATTTTTATCATTCTTACCCTCAAAAATATTTAGTGGCTTTCCATTTTTAAATGGGAAACAAAAGGTCATAGTGTAGCAGAAATTAAGAGCCCTAAACACTTTGGGTAAGAGGCTTACCTTCTCCAGTCTCCAGGTGCTTGGTTATCTGTTTTCTCTCTCTCATTGCTGTATACATACAGGCTGGACACCCTTCTTGCTCCTCAACACTAACTTTGGCCTGTCTTTTCCATTCTTGATTATAAACACTCATGTGTCACTTGGGGGAGGGACTACTTTACCTCCTGCCCCAAGAGGAGCACGTTTCTTTAGGTTGGTGCAAAAGTAATTGCAGTTTTGCATTGTTGAACTTTGCCATTTGATATTGGAATACATTCTTAAATAAATGTGCGTATTTATTTTTAAATAAATTTTAAATGCATATTTAAATCATTTTAATGCATATTTCTGACTTTATGGGTTTTTTTTTTGCTAATTACTTATTTACTTGACTGTTTATATTTATTTTATACTATGGAAATGGTGTTAGACAAAAAGCAAATTTGAGTGATTTTTTTTATTTGAGTTCAAAACGGGCTGTAAAGCAGTGGAGAAAACTTGCAACATCGACAACGCATTTGGCTCAGGAGCTGCTAATGAATGTATAGTGCAGTGGTGGTACAAGAAGTTTTGTAAAGGATACAAGAGCCTTGAAGATGAGCAGTGCAGTGGTTGGCCATTGGAAGTTGACAACGACCAACTGAGAGCAACCACTGAAGCAGATCCTCTTACAACTACACAAGGAGTTGCTGAAGAACGCAATATCAACCACTCTATGGTCATTCAGCATTTGAAACAAACTGAAAAGGTGAAAAACCTCAGTAAGTGGGTGCCTCGTGAGTGGACCACAAAGCAAAAAAAGCATCATTTTGAAGTTAGTCTTCTTTTATTCCATGCAACAACCATTTCTTGATTGAATTGTGACATGCAATGAAGAGTGGATTTTACATGACAACCGGAGATGACCAGCTCAGTGGTTGGACCAAGAAGAAGCTCCAAAGCACTTCCCAAAGCCAAACTTGCACCCCAAAAAAAAAAAAAAGGTCATGGTCACTGTTTGGTGGTCTGCTGCCCATCTAATCCACTCCAGCTTTCTGAATCACAGCGGATTACATCTGAGAAATACGCTCAGCAAATCAAGGACATGCTCTGAAAACTGAAACACCTGCAGCCAGCATTGGTCACCAGAAAGAGCCTAATTCTCTAGGACAACGCCTGACCGCACATCTCACAACAAATGCTTCAAAAGTCAAACAAATTGGGCTACAAAGTTTTGCCTCAACCGCCACATTCACCTGGCCTCTTGCCAACCAACTACCACTTCTTCAAGCATCTCGACAACTTTTTGCAAGAAAAGTGCTTCTACAACCAGCAGGAGGCAGAAAATGCTTTCCAAGAGCTCGCTGAATCCTGAAGCATGGATTTTTACGCTACAGAAATAAACAAACTTATTTCTCTTTGGCAAAAATGTGTTGATTGTAATGGTTTCTGTTTTGATTAATAAGGATGTGTTTGAGCCTAGTCATAATGATTTAAAATTCATGGTCCGAAACAACAATTACTTTTGTACTAACCTAATGACTCCATGCAGTACTCTTTGTGCAGGAACTCTGGTGAAGAATGTTTTTTCTCCAGGGCCTTGGTAAAATCCCAGGAATATTTCAGTACTCCTTGTGGATTTAAGTCTCTGGCTGCGGCTCAGTTACCTATCCTTGAATTTGGCTTTGGGAGTTAGAGAAGGCTTCACACAGAGGAGGTGGCATTTGAACTTGGCTTTGAAGGATTAGTAGGATTTTGCCAGAAGTAATGGAAGAATTCTCACTGGCAAGAAAGATAATTACTGGCAGCACTTTTTTTTCCTGCTTCATAATATTCAGGAAAATTTAGACCTCTAGTCCTATATACTTATACATCATGTGTTTATGGCTGAAAGTAAATATGATTAACTAGATAAAACCCAACTTTACAAATCCTCTTTTATGTGCAAAGTATTTCAAGGAGGAGGTTTGATTTATTTACATTTTTAATTAAATG
Organism: Bos indicus; assembly: GCF_029378745.1. NCBI lineage: Eukaryota > Metazoa > Chordata > Mammalia > Artiodactyla > Bovidae > Bos > Bos indicus. The sequence continues at coordinate 87,134,336 of NC_091764.1, read as the reverse complement.
AAAATTACAGATAAAAGATGCTATACCACTCATCTTCCTAGGAAAAGAAAATATTGCAATGTAATTAAAAGGATGCCTCAAATTATAATTAGATTGGAAATTTAATTATGACTAGAATACTTTATCCTTATGCACACTGACACCTTGTTGATACATAACCTTTAAAGTATTTTTATTATATTTACTCTAAGATCTTAATCTGTGGACTAAATAAAATCCTTAGGTTCCTAAGAAGAGCTAGAATTCAGCATAGAATCCAAAGTGCAGTTTTTTACCTGGAAACAAAAAAAGTATTGTGTTTCAGAATTCCTGTTCTGATTATTACTGGATTTTTATTACAACTTAATACTGCAAAAAATTCTAAAAATCTCTAGCAGATATCAGTTAGTATAATATTAATAACAAATTTCTTGGCTAGAGAGAACATCCTTTGGTTCATACCTGATAGAGTTACTCACTTCCAAATGAAAGGACTGAAGGAATTCATATATATACACTCAGGAATCACATTTTCCAGAAAGAATACTCTTCCTATGGAATGTCAGCTGTACATATAGAAATGTATCATAGCAGTTTGGTGGAATTTCTTCTGCAGATGAGCTCTGGTTAAATACATTTGCTATAATTAACTTCCTGTGGCACCATTTGACACTTCTTGCAGCTTAGGAAACAATAACTTTCACAGTAAAAATGATTTAGTTACAGCATAATGTGCTCCGATAGAAATGTTTTGAGATAAAGATCCTCAATATGCAATTATTATTAGCTTGATATGGAAAATACTGTGTGATAAAAACTGTTTGAAGAATTGCCACTTTAACTTATCTGGGGTTGAAGAATGCACTTAATAATAAATCGAAGGTCTTTATTCATGAGTCAAAGTCTGAATTTGTAGCCTTTGTGGAAATCTCCATTTGAAAATACGTGATTGTTAATTAAATCATTAAATAAATATATGTTGAAAATGTATCATGTGCTTGGTATTTGCTAAAGTTTGTAGAGTATATCTTCTCTCTAATTTAACTACAGTCATTAATTTGATTAGCCTTCATGGCCGTAAAAGAAGGAAAGTCTTGCTTTTATAAACTCATGAGGAAAAACACACAACAACAAAATCTGATTATCTAAAATAGACTCATTTTCATTCTACTGAGATCTAACCAACACGCCCCTCCTTTTCTGAACCAATTTTCACCAGACAACTTCTGCTCCCAGATGAACTGAATTTCTACAAATGGCCTGCCTCTGTGGTCCTCTGTATAGGCAAACCTCTCATTGAAGTCCTTATCTCTTTTGAAGGGACTTCAAAGGTCCATTGAAATCCAAAACTTTCCTTGAAGTTAAGTCAAGTTTTGCCTGTTTTAGGGCTGCAGGATTTCATCCAGAAAAGCCTAGGTGGTTAACAAGGAAAGAGCATGTTAACCTGGTTGGATTTCATCACAAGTGGAATTTGGTCTGACAATTTTGGCTCTGTTAGGGGGTTTAAAGCATATTCAGCTGTGGAAATGATAAAAGGATTCCCCTACCTGGTTTTATAGCACAATAGCTGAAAGACCAGCAGGTATTTCCAAGCATCTTTTAGTGCACATCCCAAACTGCTACACCAGCTGGATCTTCAGTGAATGAAACGACCCTGCTGTTAAAACATTTGAATCCCAGTCAAAGTCGTTGACAGTAAAAATCCAGGTGGCTATGCAAATTGGTCATTTCCTTAAATAGTAATTTGAGTTTCACCAGGTGAGTCCTGCTAATAATGACAACCAACATCTGTGGAGCCTGTTTCAATTCATAGGACAACTTTTATGTATATTATCTCATTGTTGCTGCTGTTGTTGTTTAGTCACTAAGTTGTGTCTGACTCTTTTGTGACCCCATGGACTGTAGCCTGTCAGGCTCCTCTGTCCATGGAATTCTCCAGGCAAGAATACAGGAGTGAGTTGCCATTTCCTTCTTGGAGATCTTCCCGACCCAGACATGGAACCCGTGTCTCTTGCACTGGCAGGCAGATTCTTTACCACTGAGCCACCAGGGAAGCCCCATATTTTCTCAGTTAGTTTTCATTAAAACTTTATGAGATGAAGACATGGAAGTTCAGAGAGATGAAGTGATTTGTCTAAGGTTATGCGAGTAGTTTGGAGAAGACAATGGCACCCCACTCCAGTACTCTTGCCTGGAAAATCCATGGACGGAGGAGTCTTGTAGGCTGCAGTCCATGGGATCGCTAAGAGTCGGACACGACTGAGCGACTTCACTTTCACTTTTCACTTTCATGCATTGGAGAAGGAAATGGCAACCCACTCCAGTGTTCTTGCTTGGAGAATCCCAGGGATGGGGAAGCCTGGTGGGCTGCTGTCTATGGGGTCGCACAGAGTCGGACACAACTGAAGCGACTTAGCAGCAGCAGCAGCAGCATGCGAGTGGTTAAGTAGTGAGTCAGGATTTGAACCTAGACATTTGAAGCCAAACACAGTGGGCTTTCCTTAAGACTAAGAGTCATCGGTAGTGTGGATGATTATCGACCTGTAGTTCTTGGCTGAAAGAAACAAGAGCTGCTTTGTCTTCTTTGGAGAGTCTATTTCTATAGGTTCCTCTTTGAAAATAGGATAGATTACATTTTGTGCTCTGGGCTCATATTACTAAATCTTCTGGTTTTTCAAGAGAAGTTAACAATTTTATTTGGATGCCATTCCAATTTTTGACTGTTAACAGCTGTGTTAGTTTGGGTCTTTGTTCTCAAGTTTTCATTCCTTTTTGATAGAAGAATTACACATCCACACCCTTTGCATGTAATTCTAGGGCTTCTCAATAGAACAGACTGTATATCACTCACCTTATTGGGTTTAGGTTTGGTCATGTGATTTGGATTGCCCAATGAAATGTGGCAAAATATAAGCTGTGACTTTAAGAAGTACCTTTTATCTCCCATCCCTCTTTGCTCCTGCATTTACCTTGAGAGTCTCCTTTTACAGTCCTAGAAGGATGTGGAGCAGACTAGAACCTTATCTGCAGTTTGCATCCAAGTTCAGTGAATCTCAGCGGATGTTAGTGAGTTCCTGTTGGACCCAGCAGAGTCTCAGCCAACAGGCAGACCTGTAAGAAATAGTTTTTTTTTTTTTTTAAGTTTTATTGGGATTTAATTGATTTACAATGTTGTGTTAGTTTCAAATGTACAAAAGAGTGAATCTGTTCTATTAATACATATATCCACTCCTTTTATAGATTCTTTACCCATATCAACCATTACAGAGTGAGATATAAATATTTGTGGTTGTAAAGCTATTGAGATTTGGGCTTGCTAGTTATATAGCAGATCCTGACCATGTTAAACATTTTTTTTTTGTTTTGTCTGACTCTTTGGGACCCTATGAACTATACAGTTCACGGAATTCTCCAGGCCAGAATACTGGAGTGGGTAGCCTTTCCCTTCTCTAGGGGATCTTCCCAACACAGGGATCAAACCCAGGTCTCCTGCATTGCAGGTGGATTCTTTACCAGCTGAGCCACAAGGGAAGCCCCATGTTAAACATCTTTAAGCAAACTTTACAGCCCAAATTAAGCACTTCTGTAGATTAGATGCAGCCTTTGGGTCAAAGCCTGAGCTCTGTGAGGTGAATCCTTGGCAGTATCTTTACCAATAGTTGCATTTAGATCTCAGGAAAAATTACATCAAATGTTTGGTGCATATACTATTTAGAACAAATGTTAGTCCGTTGTTTCTGACTTTTTGCAACCCTATGGACTGTAGCCTGCCAGACTCCTCTTTCCATGGGATTTTCTAGGCAAGAATACTTGAGTGGGTTGCCAATCCCTGCTCCAATTTAGAGCAAGGAGACTGTTAAGTTCTGACTCCTAAACAACCTCTGTACTCCTACTCAGGAGAGATATATGAACTAAGGCATATGAGTAATTGAAGGTGTGGGAGTGAAAGGAGAGATTTTCCTTGTCATTGACCTGGATTAACAGGATCAGCCTACACATCCCCTGTCAGCACTATTTTATAAATGTATGCTGAATCCTTAGAGAATGAATTTGTTCTCTATCATCCATGTTTGTTCCAGTCAAAAAATTTGAGAATCCCTAGAAAAGCTAGAAGACTTGGACCTATATTTAACCTTTCATCCTTCATCAGCCTGGAAAAGGAATCTTAATAATTGAGAGAAATACCCCATTCTTACTAGGTCTTGGGAAATGCAGTAATTTATTTTCTAGAACAAACATCACCGGGGGAATTAAACAAGAGTTCCTGTATGCCGAATTCGGAAGGAAATCAGCGTGGGCAGACACACAGCAGAGGGGACAGCAGTGATCTCAAATTTAGAGACATGAGCTTTTAGATACCTTAGTTGTAGCTGAGAGACTGAGTGAGAGAAGGTCATGTCAGATCTTCTGGAATCATTTCCCTCCCTCCAAGCAAAGCCTTCTACACCTGTGACAGGAGCAGCTATGTGCACTGTCTAAACTAGACACGACTAAGACCCAGCTGAGACATCTAATTTTTATAAATGTTTGATATGATGGCAGAGACCGGTACTGAGTGCACACATTCGTTATTGGTTACTTCCCCAGGCTAATGCAGTCTAGGTTATGTACTTTCCTAACCTTATAGCAATGAAACTAATATAACTGTCTGTACTCTAAACTTCCATTTAAGTCATGCTAACAGGTCCTTAGACCAGTTAGCCGGTGTGCTCTGCTAGCCAAATAGTTATTTCATTTTGATTGTAAATACCATGAAGGAGGCATGCAGGATGCTATGAGGTTGTATTATTACAGGTCCCAACTAGACTGTGACATCAAGGAACTGTCACTGAGTAAATGACATTTAAAAGAACACACGAAGAAAGGGTGAATGTAGTTAGCCTCAGAAAGGAATGGGACCATGGAGTCATGTAGAATGTTAGAGAAAAAATGGAGGAGAGAGACAAGAACAGAGAAAGTATTTGAAGTTCTGTACTAGTATTTAAGGGGGTCACAGGGTTTGAAAAAGTATCCTAGAAGATCATTCTAGTCTCTTCCCAGTGCCCAGCTTACAAACAGTGTTTTCTGCCATGAGCAGAAAAGAACACGTGAAGAGTTTAAATATTGCTGGATAAAGTGAGAAGTAAAATCAATAAGCATTATGGCTAAGAGCCTGGAAATGAATATCAAACAGACACGGTTTAAATCACAGCTTCCTTCTTACTAGCTCTGTGACCTGGGGCAACTTACTTGTTTAACCTTTCCAACCTTCTTTTTTTACTCTGCAAGATAGGGAAAATAATGCACACATTTGAGTGCCACCGCAGGGACTAAGTGAAACTGTAGAGGTAAACTCTCTAGCATCCTGACTATCACATCGCCAGCATCAGACATTTCTGGCAGAAAGATGAGCAGGTTCTGTGGAAGCTTGGACGTCAGGGCACAGTGAACGGGAGCTTTAGTGGGTGACAATATTATATTTGTAAAAGTCTAATCTGTGTATTCGGAGAAGGCAATGGCACCCCACTCCAATACTCTTGCCTGGAAAATCCCATGGACGGAGGAGCCTGGTAGGCTGTAGTCCATGGGGTCGCTAAGAGTCGGACGTGACTAAGCGACTTCACTTTCACTTTTCACTTTCATGCATTGGAGAAGGAAATGGCAACCCACTCCAGTGTTCTTGCCTGGAGAATCCCAGGGATGGGGCAGCCTGGTGGGCTGCCGTCTATGGGGTCGCACAGAGTCGGACACGACTGAAGCGACTTGGCAGCAGCAGCAGGAGCAATTTGTGTATTTATCAACACATTTATTAAGAAGTCAAAGCTGCCGTCCAGTTACTTTCTCTTAGGCAGGGTGTGTTAGTTTTCTAGGGCTTCTATAACAAAAGACCACAGACTGTATAGCTTGAAACAACAGAAATGTAGTCTTTCACAGTTCTGGAGGCTAGAATTCCAAGATCAGGGCATTTGCAGGGCCATATTCTCTCTGAGATAGAATCCTTCCCCACCTCCCCTTGGCATCTGGTGGTGGCATCAAGCCTTGGTGTCCTTTGGTTTGCAGCTCATCACTCTGATCTCAGTCTCTGTCCTACATAACTTTCTCCCTGATGTGTCCATCTCTGTCTCTTCTCTTATAATGACATCTCCCTCATTGGATTAAGGTCTACACTAATGATCACATTTTAACTTGATTAAATCTGCAAAAACCTTATTTCCAAATAAGGTTACACTCAGAGGCACTGATATTAGGACTTCAGCATACCTTTTGCAGGGCTTCCCAGGTGGCTCATACAGCATAGTGTCTGCCTGCAATGCAGGAGACTCAGGTTTGATCCCTGGCTTGGGAAGATCCCCTGGAGAAGGGAATGGCTACCCATTCCAGTATTCTTGCCTGGAGAATTCCATGGACTGAGGAGCCTGGTGAGCTACAGTCCATGCAGTTGCAAAGAGTTGGACATGACTGAGCCCTAACACTCATCCCTTTTGCAGGGACATGATCAATCCACAGCAGTAAGTGAGTGAGTGATTACAGGGAAAGGCTTGTTCCTCAGTCACAGACATAACTCTTTCTATGGGAATTTGAAGTGTCTAATCATAAATTATTAAGGTCCCCCATTATTTTCATTCCTAGAGTCTAGACAGGCTTGGATTATTAAATTAGGATTTTAAGTCCTTTAAATGTTCCCCCCCACCCAACCTCAGTTCTAAAAGTTGTCTTAAGGATAATCTCAGGCATTATCAAAATTTTCTCTTCTCTTAGATAAAGAAAAGGAATTGAGGAGGTCTACACACTGAAAGAAATTAATCAGGTTTTTTTTAAACTATGCTGGAGTCAGGATGATATAAATTAATCTATCAGCTTGACTATAGACTCTTAATGTAGCTCCTTTTAATCGATATTATTGGAAGGTTCATGTTCTTTCAGTTGTTTTTATGATTAAACCTGAATTATGACTTTGAGTGGGCTTCCCAGGTGGCACTAGTGGCAAAGAACCTGCTTGCCAATGCAGGAGACATAAGAGATGCTGGTTCAATTCCTGGAAGATCCCCTGGAGGAGGGCATGGCAACCCACTCCAGTATTCTTGCCTGGAGAATCCCATGGACAGAGGAGCCTGGCGGGCCACAGTCCATAGGTTCACAGAGTTGGACATGACTGAAGGGACTTAGCATGCATGCACGTGTATGACATTGAGAGTTTCTGTCTGGATGGGTTCTCCTGCCCTCATGCATGAGTGTGTTGGGATTCATATGTAGGGTTTATAGTGATGAGATCATATATACTTTCATAAAGGGGTGAAAATTGATTTAGGGTTTTTAAACCTGAGGAATTTTCCTTCTCTGGACTGGATAAATATTTCAAATGTTTTAGTTATATAGTATTTTTTAAATTTTATTTTTATTTGGCGATCCTGGGCCTTTGTTGCTGCTCAAGGGCATTCTCTAGTTGCAGTGAGCATAAACTACTAGTTGCGGTGTAAGAGCTTCTCATTCTGGCGGCTTCTCCTGTTGAGGAGCACGGGCTCTAGGGCCTGCAGGCTCAGTAGCTGTGGCAAATAGGCTTAGTTGCTCCATGGCATGTGGAATCTTTCCAGACCAGCGATCGAACCTGTGTCCCCTGCGTTAGCAGACAGATTTTTAACCACTGGACTGCCAGGGAAACCCTAGAATGTTTTAATTATAGGAGAAAAAAATTTCAGACCTACAGGGAAAAAGACAGAGGGTTTACACACTCTTTTACTCTTGGTTGTATGCAATGTGTTCTGTGTGCCAAATTGCTGCAGTCATGTCTGACTCTTTGTGACCCCCTGAACTATAGCCCACCAGGCCCCTCTGTCCATGGAATTCTCCAGGCAAGAATACTGGAGTGGGTTGCCATTCCCTTCTCCAGGGAAACTTCCCAACCCAGGGATGGAACCTGAGTCTCCCACGTTGCAGGCAGATTCTTTACCCTCTGTGATACCAGGGAAGCCCCGGTTGTATGCATTACCTATGTAATATTTAGATACCCCATCAATGTGCTCAAGCCCTGTTGTCTGATATGAACCAGCCCATCTGCTTGGCATGACTTGGCTGAAAGTGAACATAGATGCAGACAGGGCAGTGCCTTCAATCTGTCACTAAGTCCCACCACGGACATCTGGGGCCACCATTCAGCAGGCAAAGGGAGTGACTGTTTCTCAGTCCTCCCCACTCCTACCTCCCTGATCTTTTAAATATATCTCCTTCAAGCCCTACTCTCAGGCAAAGTCTCATTTGACCTCAAACAAAAGGGCCAAGTCCCTTCTTAATAGATTAGAGAGACTTAGATTTAAGCTGGGGATTTCCTCATGTGATTTATTTTCCCTCAGTGCAGATATTTTACTAGGATGGACACAGTGACTTGAGTGGAAAAAATGGCTACAATCTGTGTTTCCTTAGGAAGGAAAAATCATTGCATGTCTGGAGCTTGGAGATTTAGTCCCTGGACAGAGATTTTTCCAAGGATTTTTCCCCTATAAACATAATATGAGAAGACAGTACCATGCTAGCTGGTCACCTGCATTACCACTGGGGGAAGATTTGTCATCCTGGAGACTTAACCTGTGGCTCCAATAGTTTACTTAACTTTCAGGGTTTAAAGCCAGAATTTGAACTCTGGAAGGAGGGGTAATAAGGGGCTTAAAAATATCATTGTTGGTTTAACTATAAAAAAGAAGAAATACACTCTCTTCTGACCTAGGGCTTGACTTGTCCTTGTGTTTGTCCCTTCATCCCAGTCACACTCCCCTCACCATTTATAAAAAGGGGCCAGGTAAATAAAAACAATGCAAGAAAACAATCAAGAAGCAAAAATTTAAAAACTAAAACTACTAGGAAAGATTTTGGTTTAAAGAGACAATAGAATGCATAAAAAATTAAAAGAACCATATTAATAATGGAATAAAGATAAATATGGCTAAGGTGTTTAAATTATGAATAACAGTATTAATTTTATTTTTAGTAAAAATTATGTGTGTGTTGAACCACTAATCTAGGCAAAAAACATTAGAGGAAAGGAACAGAGGGTAAGTAAGAGAACTACTTGAGTGTTAACAGATCTGGGAGCATCTTTAAGAGTTTTTAAAATACTAACTAGAAGGCCTAAGGGATGCACAGGATTTTTAAATTCCAAGGGCCAACATCACCATATGGGCAAATCAAGTCTTTAAGGCAACCGTATGTGTCCCACCCATCACCTTCTCATGGGTGGGAATTCCTCAGGGGTTCTCTGATAGTCTTTGGATCAGTATTTTTAGGAAAGAAAGAATTGGGCATTGACCATTTTCCTTTACATTTATTAGAAAATGTCTTCAGTTCCAGGATTTCTTATCTGCCATTTGCAGATAAGAGTTCTATTATTGTATCCCTGATTTTATTAATGATAGGATATATGTTGTGGTTATTGTTGTCATTTTTGTTATTAGTAGTAGTGGAAGCAGTGTTGGCATTCCTGTTTTATAGATGAGAGACTGAAGTAGGAAGGGGTTAAATTGGCTGATCACAGATAATATGGCAAATTAGTGGCAGGGCTGAGCCTGTGTTCCAGCAACTCCAGACCCCGAAACTAGAAATCAGGTCCGTGGTTGTTAGCCCAGGTCTCTGCTAACAACAGCATCTTCCCTGTGCATGTTAAAATTAAAGATCTCAGCAGAGTAATGAAAATGTTATACAACTTAGCAAATGGGACTTAGTTTTGAGGGATATGTAATTTAGGAAGCTCTTCTCAAATACACAAGGAATTTAGATTACAGAATCCCCCCAACACTGCTGCTGAAGATGGAAGTGAGTTGCTTTCCTGTGTCACTAAAGTTGAGGCCAAGCTATGATGACAAAGCAAACAGTTAGGTGACATTGAGCAACATTAATTCAGGCTCCTCCTGCCCCATCTGTGAGTCCACAGCTGTTTCTATTTTCCACCACCATGTTGAGAGGATATGGAAGACACCTGGGGAAAAGTTCTTGCAGGGTATAATCATCCAAGACCACAGATGATTGTTGTTGAGCATGTCATTCCCTGCTTTCCTCTATTCTCTGATTTCCATGGTCTGATTGAATTCTGGTCCTCCTCCATTCAATGATTCTCTGGGTCAACATTCCATTCGGCGTCTGTAGCTGTAGGAGGGAAGACAGGAGGGAGCCTTTCTCTTTGGGCCCAAGGAACAGATATCAGTCAGGCAGGTGTTCCCTGCTCAGCACACCTCTGGGTCAAAGGAGATGAGTGGGAGGGTGAGAGCATTGCTCTCCCAGACACATACACACACTCACTCCCACTGTCTCCCTCACTCTTCCTTTCTCTTCTTTATGGTTTCCTGACACTATATCACTTGCTTTTTCTATTGCACAACAGTCAAGAAAACCCAAGGACTTTGTGTTTTCTTGCTTTTAAAAAAAAGTTATATCTTGACAAAAAAAGTTAGTTTAGACATTTTTTCCAACTTACCATTTTTCTCCTGGGTACTAGCATCTTTTAGGTAAAAATAATGCTTACTTCAGATCTAACCTGTGCCTAATTTTGAGATGAGTGTTACCTTTACCCGGCACTCCTCTTATTGTCATCCCATTGACCAGCGATTCTAAACTGCAGAGTCTATACACCCAAGGGGGCATTTCCAAAGTCTATGTATCTTTCCCTGCCTCCCTGGGATTCTGAAACATTTTCCCAGGGAAGTTCAGGCCCCTGGTTGAGCATCATTGTCCATAAAAAGAGGTTTTGATGATGGACACATGTAATGCATGGGAATGACTTGAAGGCACAAGAAAAAGATGGTTGTGATTCCCTGCTTGAAAGACACAGTTTGTATAGATGAGCCAGACAGTATTTATATTTTAAAGACAGAAGGCTAAGCATGGAATGGTAGAATTTTTATTTCAATATAGGAAAAGTGAAAGTGAAAGTGAAGTAGCTCAGTTGTGTCCGACTCTTTGCGACCCCCATGGACTGTAGCCTACCAGGTTCCTTCATCCATGGGATTCTCCAGGCAAGAATACTGGAGTGGGTTGCCATTTTCTTCTTCAGGGATCTTCCCGACCAAGGGATCAAACCCAGATCTCCTGCATTGCAGGCAGATGGTTTACCATTTTAGCCACCAGGGAAGTTGCTCAATATAAGAAAGTGACTACTATAATACGTATCACCCTGGGTCTGCATGGAATCTGGAACCAGAACCACAAGAGTAAAAGAATCAGGGTAATCAAGAAGAGAGAACAAGAAAAGGATTGAACCCAAGAGAAGAATGGGTGTCATTCTCTATTGCTGTCTTTATCTGCCAGCAGAGGCCAACTCTTAAGGAATAAGAAAACCAATAGAAATTATCTGATTTAAAAGTCCATACTGAGTTCCTGCTATATGCACATAAGTCACTGGGCCTACAGAGAATAAAACAGCTTCAGCCTGGGTGTATGCATGACAGATAAGCAGGTTTATAACTGTAAGGATTTTTCATGCATTATCATAAGGGCATATAAGAGGGCATATAAGAGAAAGATGCAGAAGGCATTCTGGAGGATGTGTCATTTCAGCAGTATCTTTAAGGATGACTAGGAATTATTCCAGAGAAGGCAATGGCACCCCACTCCAGTACTCTTGCCTGGAAAATCCATGGACGGAGGAGCCTGGTGGGCTGAGGTCCATGGGGTCGCTAAGAGTCGGACACAACTGAGAGACTTCACTTTATTTTTTCATTTTCATGCATTGGAGAAGGAAATGGCAACCCACTTCAGTGTTCTTGCCTGGAGAATCCCAGGGACGGGGGAGCCTGGTGGGCTGCTGTCTATGGGGTCGCACAGAGTCGGACATGACTGAAGCGACTTAGCAGCAGCCGCAGGAATTATTCAGGTAGAAGAAGAGGAGAAGGGCATGGGAAACAACTCATCCAATAGCAGCTCAGCTGGGGATACGACTACAGAGGAGAGGGGATATGTGTTATAGACGTGGCTTTTGCACACAGTACATAGAGTGGCATGGCTGTGGCCAGCTGTTCAGAAAGTTAACCCTACCTTGTGAACCCCAGACACCACTGGAGGCCTACAGCGTGGAGGCCATGATGTGATTGGCTTAAGAAAAGAGCAGTGTAGACGGACTCCCCAGGTGGCACTAGTGGTAAAGAACCCATCTGCCAATGCGGGAGACATAAGAGACCAGGATTCAATCCTGGCTCAGGAAGATCCCCTGGAGAGGGGCATGGCAATCCACTCCAGTATTCTTGGCTGGAAAATCCCATGGATGGAGGAGCCTAGTGGGCTACAGTCCATGGGGTCGCAAAGAGTCGGCCATGACTGAAGCGACTCAGAACTCAGATGGTAGGTCAAAGGAGAGCGTCTCAGTGGGTGGGGTAACATCAAGTCATGGAAGCACCTTCCAGGCTTCCTTGTCCTCTTTCCTTCTCTCTTTCGATGTTTCTCTAACTCTTCTTACATTGCTGGTTTTCTTTCCGGGCTTCATCTTTTTTTCCTTCTGTTTCTTTTGACTCTCATTTTTTCTTTTTTTCCTTTCATCTTTCCACTTTCTTTTTCAGTCTTTTATATCCCCTTTATCCATTTATTAGACTGATGTATTTTAAAAATTCTCTTAAAGTGCACTGCCTGATTTCCCATTTATTGCTTCAAGAAAAAAAAAAAAAAAAAGGATACCATGTGAATGAACACATACTGATCATTTTCCTAAATCACTTTTGTTTTGATTCTACTATCACAAAAGGAAACTATCAAAAGAGAAAAGGATTTCCTAAACTCTGAAAGAATTTCTTGTAAAATATTGAGAATCAGAGTTTAACGATATATACAAAATCAGTAACAGAGTAAGGAAGAACTTGGGTTCTACTCAACAGGAATACCCTTTCACTCAAACACCCCTTCTATCTACTAGGGGAAGGAAAAAGACAAGAAGACAGGAAATGAGACCCTGGATAAGTGGCTAAAATACCTATGGGTTGTCAGACTTAAGTACCCTGCCATTTCCCCTTCAGCCCACCGATAGCAGGAATGGGGATTTTAGAGTAAGAACAGGTAAGTCGAAGAAAATGTAGACCTTTATGATCTTCCAACTCCATCTCTACATTTATTTCCATCACATCATTTTTATTTTAAGATGTAATAAACATGATTCTTGAGTAGGTTTTGTACTACAGATTGCATTATTAACTTAATTTGAAATAAGGACCATTCAAGAGTTCTTATTTCTTTTTCAAAAGTATTCATCAACATTAATTAGATCTTGTTTTGATCTATCTTTCATTTGTGTGGACCCTAATTTATTTTGGTTTTATGTAATAGTGACTCGGAGAAGGAAATGGCAACCCACTCCAGTGTTCTTGCCTGGAGAATCCCAGGGACGGGGGAGTCTGGTGGGCTGGCGTCTATAGGGTCGCACAGAGTTGGACACGACTGATGTGACTTAGCAGCAGCAGCAGCAGCAGCAGGGTCATTGCCTTATATATTATGATATTTTGGTTATGATATTAGGTGAAGGGCTGCCATTTTATTCACTCCTTGAACAGCAGGCATTGAGAAGACGGAATAGTTCTTTTGGCTTTTTCATGGCTCTCAGCAATTCACATGCATCTGGCTACTGACTTGCTTTCATTCCAGATAATTTTTTTTTTTTTTTTAGTGCCAGGTCAAGTTGAAGCACTAAAAAAGAGAGAAAGGAAAGAAGGGAAATAAATAAAATTCTAGATCTGGATGAAGCTTAGAAATTATTTATTTTCAGAATTAACTCTGTGTCTTACCTAGGGCTCAGCCAGTCACAAGCATCATTTCCTTCCTATTATAATTTAGTATACTTGCTCTCTTATATCTGTTCATATGAGAAGCTTGCCCTAATCATGATGAATCTACTTTTCTTTAAGACTTTTATTTCAATGAATGACCCATATTTCAAACAGGAAATACACATGTCCTTTATACCAATCCTCCATTTATGTATTTTAAACAGAGTTAATGAGCAGCTAATGGATCATAGAAAAAGCAAGAGAGTTCCAGAAAAACATCTATTTCTGCTTTATTGACTATGCCAAAGCCTTTGACTGTGTGGATCACAAGAAACTGTGGAAAATTCTGAAAGAGATGGGAATACCAGACCACCTGATCTGCCTCTTGAGAAATTTGTATGCAGGTCAGGAAGCAAAAGTTAGAACTGGACATGGAACAACAGACTGGTTCCAAATAGGAAAAGGAGTTCGTCAAGGCTGTATATTGTCACCCTGTTTATTTAACTTATATGCAGAGTACATCATGAGAAACGCTGGACTGGAAGAAACACAAGCTGGAATCAAGATTGCCAGGAGAAATATCAATAACCTCAGATATGCAGATGACACCACCCTTATGGCAGAAAGTGAAGAGGACCTCAAAAGCCTCTTGATGAAAGTGAAAGAGGAGAGTGAAAAAGTTGGCTTAAAGCTCAACATTCAGAAAACGAAGATCATGGCATCCGGTCCCATGGAAACAGTGTCAGACTTTATTTTTCTGGGCTCCAAAATCACTGCAAATGGTGATTGCAGCCATGAAATTAAAAGACGCTTACTCCTTGGAAGGAAAGTTATGACCAACCTAGATGTGAGAGTTGGACTGTGAAGAAGGCTGAGCGCCGAAGAATTGATGCTTTTGAACTGTGGTATTGGAGAAGACTCTTGAGAGTCCCTTGGACTGCAAGGAGATCCAACCAGTCCATTTTGAAGGAGATCAGCCCTGGGATTTCTTTGGAAGGAATGATGCTAAAGCTGAAACTCCAGTACTTTGGCCACCTCATGTGAAGAGTTGACTCATTGGAAAAGACTTTGATGCTGGGAGGGATTGGGGGCAGGAGGAGAAGGGGACGACAGAGGATGAGATGGTTGGATGACATCACTGACTCGATGGATGTGAGTCTGAGTGAACTCTGGGAGTTGGTGAGGGATAGGGAGGCCTGGCGTGCTGTGATTCATGGGGTCGCAAAGAGTCGGACACGACTGAGCGACTGATCTGATGTGATCTGATCTGAATGGGCTTCCACGGTTGTGCTAGTGGTAAAGAACCTGCATGCCAACTCATGAGATGTAAGAGGCACAGTTTCAATCCCCGGGTCAGGGAGATCCCCTGGAGAAGGAAATGGTAACCCACTCCAGTATTCTTGCTTGGAAAATCCCATGAACAGAGAAGGCTAGTGGGCTGTAGTCCATAGCGTCACACAGAGTCAGACAGGACTGAAAAGTGACTTAGCAATGATCAACTAAAGCATATTGTATACTATCGGAAGAGACTATGGAGAACAGAAAACTGCCAAAGACCCAGTTCCTGCCCTCATGGAGGGACAAAACATGTATGCAAGTTCTTTATTAGGTATGTAAGCTAAGGTGCAGATGATAAAGATCAAGGGGATCAGGAACTCCAAGTTGACAGCAAGTGGTTTGTAAAGTATGCCTGTGCTTCCTAGAATCATGGACTGTCCTAAACTACCAGGACAGGATAGATTTTCTATTTTTACACTTTCTGTGCATAATCCTGGAACTTGTCCCATGGGAAGACCTTGAAAAAGCTGGCAAAAATGTTTAGAGGTTGGGTTTTTTATCTTGTTGAGGACAAATCACACAGAGGAGTAAAAAAAACTTCGGGGAAATCGTATTTCCAAAAAATAGCCTATTCTGAGCTAGAACTATCTGTGGATATATACTCTATATGCACACTGCTAATTTTGTAGCTGGGAATACAGCTACAGGTGTTATGGGCTGAGAAGGCTTCAATGCAAACTTGAACATCTGGGCATAAGCTTAGGAGGATATTGGTGTTTGATAGACTGGGGAAGGGGATGACTGTGACTCCCATAATCTTCTCTCCAATCTGCATGGGGTAATTAAAATGTTGAGGCAGAGGAAATTTCTTCCTACCCTTCTTGAGTATTTTTGGCTAGTTTAATAATTAAATTGACAAAAGACAGATTAACAGGAGGAAAAAAATCCGTACACATGGAGGTATCATAGACATGCAACTCCTATAGTGACCAACACAGGCTACCAATACATAATTTTTAGACAAAGAGACAGTTATTTGTGGAGATTTAACAAAACAATTTTTTATATAAAAAGATGTTTTATTATTATTTTACTATATAACCTATTAGTGAATATACCCAACTGTATTTTCTCAAAAGGCAAATGAGATCCAAGATAACATTCCTGTTTGATTCCTGAAAACCTCAATATTATCTCTTTTGGAGGATTCAGTTCCTGTGATGTCTATGATACTGTCCACAAAGATCCCAACGATGCTTAGAAGTAAAGAACATTTTACTGAATTGTTCTATCATGGGTCCTTGTGCTGTGTTCCCCTTTTTTCTTCTCATCTCATTTTTAGAACTAGATCGTGTGTTCCTTCATTGTTATGCACATATGGCCAAGGGATAGGTTTCATGTGTTCATATGGAATATCCACAGAAGGGTGATAGCATACTATTGCGCTGGCATCAGATGTCAGAGCAAGCTCTACTTTGCAATTAAGTCATCTGGAAGAGAAGTATGTAGATTTGTGACAAACAGGATAAAAACAAAGGGGCTTGTCTAAGGTAGCAGACTAACAGAGAAATAGCAGAGTTCTATAACTTTGTTAGCCTTGAATTTGCTAACTCTGGTGATGAGGATGTTTTCTATCCTCTGGATCTACAGCAGATACTTTCAAATGGGAAATTTCCCCCCTTCAAGGGGAACTGTGGTCATAGTGTTGTTTATATCACCACCCCCACTGGCTGTTTCTCAGGTAACTTTAATTCATAATAACCAATATGCCATAGAAGCATATTTGGGGACAGTTTCCACTGGACCCCAAAATTTCCTTCCTCTGAACTTTCTTGGAAGTTTCATGTATTAAAATTTGAGCTGCTAGATTGTTCATCTTCAGTTTAGTTCCGTTCAGTCACTCAGTCATGTCCAACTCTCTGCGACCCCATGAATCGCAGCACGCCAGGCCTCCCTGTTCATCACCAACTCCCAGAGTTCACTCAGACTCATATCCATTGGGTCGGTGATGCCATCCAGCCATCTCATCCTGTCATCCCCTTCTCCTCGTACCCCTAATCCCTTCCAGCATCAGAGTCTTTTCCAATGAGTCAACTCTTTCTCCATTAGGATTCTGTAAATTCTTATCAAGTACAGTGGTATGATTTGAAAGTTATCAGAAACTTGTGTTCTAGAGTACTGATTAGATTTCTTTCTATGAATTTCTCTGAAGATGACACACATTTGTAGGAAACTTTTGTAAAAGTATCTGAGTAAAATAATAACTGCCTGTTGATGATGAAATACTTAAATATTCATTATTAAAGATCTTATTCATTATAGTCAAATTTATAAGGAAATTTGGTGTTTGTTGTGACACATAACATTTTAAGATAACTACAATTATGACTGATAACATTATGTTAGAACATATCCACATTTCAGGCATGCTGTATAATTTTTAGAACATTTATTAACATTTACCCATGCAATATAATTTAAGAAGATATATCCCTATTTATCCCCTGGAGGAGGAAATAGCAACCCACTCCAGTATTCTTGCCTGGCAAATCCCATGGACAGAGAAGCCTGGCAGGTTATAGTCCAGGGGGTCACAAAAGAGTCAGACACTACTTAGCAGCTAAATAATAATCATTATTTATTTGACAATGCTTTCCATTACAATTTACCATACCAAATGAGCCTAATTAGTTTGATATCTCTCTTATATAAGGAGAGAAAACAAATCTTCTGAGGTGTCTCAGGTATGCTCTGGTATTATTTCTAAATGATGTAGACTTTGACTTTTGGGAAGTTTGTCAAAAATATTAAAAAGATTTTAAAACACTTGATCAAATCGGATCATAGGTTATTTAAAGAATCCATTGTTTGACCATTGATGAGTATGACCTTATATTATTTGCAAATAATGACTCAAATCAATAAGCCTTTTTTTATGGCTTAACCAAAGATGCAGATGTCTCACAGGAGATTATATAGTCTTCATAAGATCCAGGAAGTTCATTTCCAGAGTTAGAGTTAGTGTAAGAAAGTAAAAGCTTTCCATTGCCAAAGGCAGTAAAATTGTGCAGTGAAACACTATCTCTGGTTTCCCATGAGAATGTGGGACACCTCTGGTCACAGATCCACTAACCTGGGACATGGGGCAGGTACTACTGGAATGGGACTTTTCCAGCACTAACAAGCAACAAAGGTTGAGATGACAAAGGCTGCTTATGGACTGGGACCCCTTATGAAAGATTCCCCTGAAAGCTGGTGCAGCTGGAGTACAGAAGGTGCTGCTTATGACTTCATGTCTTGGAGCCCCAGTTAATTCAGTTGTCTTCCAGAAGCACTTCAGTAAATGCACCTTCTGACTGGTGGATATTGAGAGAATATTCTCATTGGGTCACAAAGCTAAGCTCTCAGGACATAGAACAAGACAGAAGGAAGAGCCTCTTTTGAGTTTTTACACGGGGGGACCCACGGTAAAGATTGTCTAAACAGACGCTGGTCTCGTGCGAACTGTCAACTCCACTGGTCTGTGAGGTTGCTTCAAACAGCAGGCATGTAAAGGGCTGTGCCTGCTCTCCTGTCCTACAATTCATCCTCATGACAAACAACACAAGAGACAGAGACAAATAGTGACCCTCCCTGGGAGGAAAGAACCATTAAAACTCGAGAGTAACTCATTTACCATATAGCAGATTTGCTATTCCCCAAGAAACCAGCTCCAAGAATATTTTCCCCTACTAACGTAAGTTTAGAAAAAGAGAAAAAGGATTCTCATGATGTATTCTCTTTCACCAGTCACCAGTCCCTGCAGTTAGGTTTGAGAGGATGCTGTGGTTAAGAACACTTACCTTCTGCTGGGTTTTGTCAGAGGCCCCAGGATCTCATGGGAAATGATGGGGGGAGGGGAGCAAGGTCCAGTTGGTGTCCTGTGTCCTGGTATGCCAACTGTCAGTTCTTTTGACTAATAATTGTTGTTGTTGTTCAGTCACCGAGTCGTGTCCTATTCTTTGAGACCCCATGGACTGCAATACACCAGACTTCCCTGTTCTTCACTATCTCCTGGAGTTTGATAAAACTCATGTCCATTGAGTCGGTGATGCCATCCAACCATCTCATCCTCTGTCATCCCTTTCTCCTTCTGCCCCCAATCTTTTCCAGCATTAGGGTCTTTTCCAATGAGTTGGCTCTTTTCATCAGATGGCCAAAGTATTGGGGCCTCATTTTCAGCATCAGTCTTTCCAATGAATATTCAGGGTTAATTTCCTTTAAGATGGACAGGTTTGATCTCCCTGAAGTCCAAGGGACTTTCAAGAGTCCTCTCCAGCACCACAATTTGAAAGCATCAATTCTAACAGGCAAAGTAGCAGGAGAAAACAAAAATAAAAACAGTTTAATTCCTATGCACCAAGATCTCCTAGAAATAGGATCCCCCCAAATGAGCAAAGTAGACTGTTTACATATTATTATTAGACAAAGAAACAGTTATTTGCGAAGATTTAACAGATCATGGGGATTGTGCCTGTGGTAACAGACTAATGAAGGCATAGCAGTTTGTTTATATAGTTTTCTAAGCCTTGAATTTCCTAACTCTGGTGATAAAGACGGTTTCTATCTTCCTAGTATAGGGAGGGGACCTTCATATGAGAGATTTATTTCCCACTTTCAGAGGGAAATATTGGGGTTAGAGTGGGGTATTTCTAGTATCATTGATTTTCCACATGCAGTTTCTCAAGTAAATTGAATTTAAAATAATCAGTATGTTATTGAGGTATATTTTGGGACAGCCTGCCCTGTACCTCAACAAGAACTTCAGCCAGCATTGTAGACATTCAAGCCAGCATTATAGAAAGTCATTTGAGCACCCAGAAAATTTAAATATACTAAAGTGGACTTGGTCTGTGTCTACTGAAATTTCAATATAAATAAATATAAAATATCAGTTCATTAGATAAAATGGAGAAGATTGGTGACATTTACTAAATAAAGAGGCTTATAATATAGAATGTGTATTTGGACTTAAATGATGATGAGCGTCTTCCAGAAAGACAGCAATTTTAAGCAAGTCCTGTTGGAAAGGTTGGCAAAAAGTCAAGTGATGAAAACCAAGAGTGTTATGGGTAGAGAAGATGGCTTGGAAGAAGGTGATATAAGGCAGGAACAATGGGAGTAGTGGAGATTACAGATGACATACTTATTTTTGACCTGAAGGCTTTTGATTTTAATTGAAATGTGGAGGAAAGGGAGAAGACATTTCAATACATATGAAATCCACTTCAATTTGACTCTCAAAGTAGATAATTTCAATATAGTGAATGGCGACTTATGCAATGAAGTTTAGAATAGCAAGACCTTCAAGAAGAATGTGGGAGTTTCAAGAGGGAGGTGATATACATATAATTATGGCTGAATTGCATTGTTGTATGGAAGAAACCAACATAATATTGTAAAGCAATTTTCTTCCAATTAAAGAATAAATTCAAGGAGAATGAGGAGTTTTACTTACAGATTGACGGTAAAGAGCAATTATTAAAATGCTACTTATTTTTTGCTAACTTGCTTCTGAATTTTCTTCTTTGCACTATCCTGTTTTTACAGTCAGTTAAGTTGCTCAGTTGTGTCCAACTCTTCACGACACAACTCTTGCATGAAAAGCACCAAGCCAGGTTTCCCTGTCCATCACAAACTCCTGGAGCTTGCTCAAACTCAAGTCCATTGAGTTGGTGATGCCATCCAACCATCTCATCCTCTGTCATCCCCTTCTCCACCTGCCTTCAATCTTTCCCAGCATCAGGGAAAGATTCTTCTCCAATGAGTCAGTTCTTCATATCAGGTGGCCGAAGTATTGGAGCTTCAACTTCAGCATCAGTCCTTCCAATGAATACTGAGGACTGATTTCCTTTAGGATTGACTGGTTTGATCTTGAAATCCAAGGGACTCTCAAGAATCTTCTCCAAAATCACAGTTCAAAAGCATCAATTCTTCAGCATGCAGCTTTCTTTATGGTCAAAGTCTTATATCCATACATGACTACTGGAAAAACCCTAGCTTTGGGTAGACAGACCTTTGTTGGCAAAATAATGTCTCTGGTTTTTAATATGCTGTCTAGGTTGGTCATAGCTTTTCTCCCAAGGAGCAATCATCTTTTAATTTCATTGCTGCAGTCACCATCTGCAGTGATTTTGGAGCCCAAGAAAATAAAGTTTGGTCACTGTTGCCATTGTTTTCCCATCTATTTGCCATGAAGTGATGGGACTGGATGCCATGATTTTCATTTTCTGAATGTTGAGTTTCAAACCAGCTTTTTCACTCTCCTCTTTCACTTTCATCAAGAGGCTCTTTAGTTCCTCTTTGCTTTCTGCCATAAGGGTGGTGTCATCTGCATACCTGAGGTTATTGATATTTCTCCTGGCAATCTTGATTCCACTTTGTGCTTCATTCAGCCAGCCTTTCACATCATGTACAGTGCATATACATTAAATAAACAGAGTGACAATATACAGCTTTGATGTACTCCTTTCCCAATTTGGAACCAATTCGTTGTTCCATGTCTGGTTCTAATCGTGTTTTTACATCTTCTATTAATCTTCTACTGCCACAAAACCTAACAATTTTTCTGATTTTGGTTGATTGGCGCTATTTTTCAAATAGAAAAAATGCATAAGAAAGTGGCTAGGGTAAATTTATAGTCATTTAATCAGATTTCATGTGTTTGCTTGAGGCATGAATGCAGCTTATGAAGAACCCTTTTAATCTCAGTTGAAGCAATTGAAATGGCTTCCTAGCCATTCACCACTTCCATTCACCACCATTCACCACCTTCCTAGGTGGTGCTAGTGGTAAAGAACCCACCTGTCAATACAGAAGATGTAAGAGAGGCAGGTTCGATCCCTGCATCAGGAAGATGCCCTGGAGGAAGAAATGGCAACCCATTTAGTATTCTTGCCTGGAGAATCCATGGACAGAGGAGCCTGGTGGGCTATAGTCCATAGGGTTGCAGAGAGTTGGACATGACTGAATCAACTTAGCATGCACAAAGCAATTGAAATACTGAAGTTTTCAAAATTAAATTTCATTTTTGTTAATCAAAATTGGAATTTTAGTGAGATTCATTCCAAAACTAAAATTGTTGATAGTTTAGATGCGTATTGATTACTTACATCTCCAACTTATCTAACTATAAAATTGGAAAATCATAAGGCAACTAACTAGATGAATTTAATCAGCTGACTAAATATCAGTCACTGAAGTGGTACCTGACTGTGTTAATGATTCAGCAATTATTTGTAGGTTTTTTCTTCTTTTTCAATTTCTAACCAGAAAAATATGTAAATTATCAGTGGACCTTCAAGTACATTTTGATTATTATTTTGAAGGAGATAGCAGGAATTTTTTTTTTTTTAGTTTGCCTTTAGTGCAGAGAGCATAAACCAAAATCAGAAACTCATTTGGTTACTTCATTCAGAGATAAACTAAATATAATGATCCAAAGTCATATGAATGTCTCTGCAATTACATTTGGTAACTGAAAAATGACAAAATTTTAATATTCCTTTTATTTTGGTAATTCTTGACAGAACAAAGGATTGTTTGTCAAAAGTTAAGCTGGATAAGGCCTAAACAACAATGAACTCTACCCTTTGATTTGTGTCACATGTGAAAACCAAGACCCCAAAAGGTTAAGTGAGTAAATCAAAGTTATGCAGTTAGTAGCAGCAAAACTCTGTTGTGTAGATGTCTTTTAAATAACTCTCTGTGGTATTTGCAGTGAAATTTAAACTCCTTACTTAAGCACCCAACAACTTATCATCACCCTCTTCATCTGTTTCTGGCCTCATCTCTGTCAAGCTTCCACACTCAGTCTTTGCTCCAACCATACTAAACTACTATAATCACCCAAATGTGTGATATATCATTCTTTGTACACATAATTGCCTCACTGGAAGACCATGCCTCCTTCCCAATTTGTCTAGCTAATCACTACTTTTTCTCTACTGGGTAATTTTCCCTGACTCCCCAGATGGACTTCCATGGTCCACCTCATGATTTTGAAGGCAATGCAACATAACTCCATCATAATCTTATCTCTTTTTTTTAAAATTTTATTTTATTTTTAAACTTTACAAATTGTATTAGTTTTGCCAAATATCAAAATGAATCCGCCACAGGTATACATGTAAATAAAAATTATTGAATTAAAAAAAAATCTTATCTCACTCTGTTTTATGTATTTATTTTTTAAATTTTTGTTTGACTGTGCTGCACAGCCTGTGAGGTCTCAGTTCCCCTACCAGGGATTGAACCCGTGCTACCACCGGTGGTGGTGGAAACACAGTCTTACTGGACCACCAGGGAAGTCCCACTCTATTTTGAATCCCTCTCTGGATCACAGATCCTTGAGTGCAGGAATGATGACCCATTTGAATTTGTATAATAATAAAAACAGTAACAATTATAAGAATAGTAAACATTTATGAGGTGCTTACATGAATACTGTTGTGTGCTAAGTTGCTTTAGTCATATCCGACTCTTTGTGACCATATGGACTGTAGCCTACCAGGCTCCTCTGTTCACGGGATTCTCCAGGCAAGAATACTGGGGTGGGTTACCATTTCCTCCTCCAGTGAATCTTCCCGACCCACTGATTGAACTCACATCTGTTATATCTCCTGTATTGGCAGGAGGGTTCTTTACCTCTAGTGCAACCTGGGAAGCTCCTACAATGAGTACGCCCTATTCTAATTATTTTCTCGGTGTTAACTCATACCTGAACACAGTATCTGCCACAGAAATCCTCAATAAGTAGTTGCTGAATGATTATTTGGAATAATGGATACATACAGGAGTGAGTGCCGGAATAATTCCCAGTCCAGAGATTTGAGTAGAGGCTACTCCTCAATGTTATATAATATCCAGGCAGTATAAGTGGATGCGAAGACTCTGTGACTGCCCTCTGGCAGATGCTTGGATCTGCAAGTTTAAAAGGGTAGAACGTACTCAAAGTCTGCTGATGTGGTGTAACTATGATAACTTGGCTTAGAAAAGCCAGATATGCAGGAAGTAGATCTTCCTTGTAGTCACATCATGGTACATTTGTAGGAATTTTCTAGAGAGATTGAAACCATTTCATGCTTAACCAGACTAATATAGTTGGATATCAATCTTATATTCCAAAATTTATGCCCATTTCTTCATGTCTGAAAGACCTTACATATAATATTAAATAGAATTACCAAAATTATACTTCCTTTCTACCCTTTATTCTCCATATTTCAGAGAGATTATGTATATGTAGTGCTAGAGAAGGTATATAAAGAAGGGTTACATCTATAGAATGGTGCTTGTGTACTATTGTAGTAGACCATAACATATGGTGTTATTTATTTACATATTTAGCAAATACATTAGAATAAAGGAAATCATATTGATGAAAACTAGCACACATTTAAACACCATTCAAATACCATGGTAGTTAAAATATGTGGTAATTTTCAGTTGAAAAAGGATGCTTTCAAACTTCTGACTAAGCCTAAAGCAAGGATCAGTGCATGAGCTTTAGCTGGGTGGTCCATGATCCCTACAATAGTATGCAAAAATTTGTGTCTGCACACTTATGTTTGCGAGTGGGAGAGGCTTTTTACCAGGTAGTCAAAAGGATGTGTTTCTCAAGAGAACCAGAGCTGTCAACTAATTTCAGCCATCCAGCTTGCATAGCACTGTGATATGGATTAAGGAGTCCACATTTTTTACAGTAGTAATTTCAAAGGCAAAATTCAGCAAGTTAAACTATGTGCTCAGGTAGTCCCACCCAGATCAAAGGTCAGTCAGTCATAAGCCAGAAAAATGTCTTTCTTTTCTATGCTGTAGCAAAATTACCCATTTCTTTTCCATTTTTGAGGCCTATTTGAATTTTAGAGGTTAAAATTACATAGTCTAATGAAAGAGGTTTCTTTCTAAAATAGGCTCTACTGAAAACAATATTTCAGAAGCTATCAGGTGGCCTTGAGAACTGTCTGTAGACACATAAAGGGTCAGTTTATAATCACAAATTCTGTGACAATAAATAAAATCATGCCGTAAACTGGAATTGTATGGACCACTTAACTATGGTGATCATTTGTATGATTATACAGATTCATAATATTCATAAAACTTAGCTTGTGACTCCTTAGATAAACACATTTATTCTTGCTGGGGCTTCCCTGGTGGCTCAGATGGTAAAGAATATGCCTGCAATGCAGGAGGCCTGGGTTCAATCCCTGGATTGGGAAGATCCTTTGGAGAAAGGAATGGCTACCCACTCCAGTATTCTTGCCTGGATGATTCCATGGACAGAGGAGCCTAGCAGGCTACAGTCCATCGGGTCACAAAGAACTGGACATGACTGGGTGAATAACACTGCTATTCTTGCTGTGAAGCTCTGTACAATTTTTTTCAGTTACTACTTTTTACTTTATTAAATCCAGACGTAAATATTTAATGAAATGTAGTTACTTTATATCTTGTCATGTTTAGGAAGCATTGAAAGCATTTTTTTTTTCTGTTTGTGGCCTAAGTTTTCATAAATGTATGATTTGTTTTGTTTGGAGATTGTCAAGGGTATGAATTCCCCAAAACTACATCAGTGTGGATGTTGTGCTGAGATTCCAAGATAAAACAGTTGAGAAATTCATGTTTGTGTGTGTATTAAACAAAATGATTTCTTTTTTTTCCCCTTTGACCACACTTTGAGGCTTGTGCAATCTTAGTTCCCCAAGCAGGGATTGAATCTGGGCCCCTGGCAGTGAGAGCACAGAGTCTTAACTACTGGACCACGAGGGGATTTCCAGACTGAATATTACTCTAAGAGCTGAAAATCAAAGCAACCTAGAAATAATTTTACTAAATAAGAAATTATTGTTTTTCCTGTGTTGCAGAAGCACAAAGCAAATTACTGAAATTTCTTATTCTAAAGAAAAAAGATATTCTCACAACAGAGAGGATATAGCTTAATTGCAACATTTGTTATTTGCTCAGTCCTATTTGACTCTTTTCGACCCTATGGACTGTAGCCCATGAGGCTCCTCTGTCCAGGCAAGAATACTGGAGTTGAAAGGTTGCTGCTACAAGCCATGTGTTACTCTGGGATTGGTGACCTCCAGAGGAGAGGATTTCAACCCAGGGTCAGGGACCAGGCTTGACTGCTTGAAATGTTCTATAGCAAAGTTTTATTAAAGTATAACAGAGATAGGGAAAGCTTCTGACATAGACATCAGGAAGAGACAGGAGTGCCCCCTTGCTAGCTTTTAGCAAGGTGTTTTATGTCTGTTGGAAAGCAATTAATCAGGTAAGAGAGACACCTCAAGGGTGAGGGAGTTTCACCAGGCCACTCGTCCACAATATGCATTTTCGAGATAGGATGGCAGGAAGTGTGTCATCCCCCAGCCATAAAACAATTGACAGGAATGCTGGTTTGTTGAGCCATTATCAGCCCAAGATTTGAGAAAAGAAAAAATGTTAGTCTTAGGTGGAATCATTTTGAAGAAAGGTAAATTCCAAAGCAAATGCATAGTTTCATTAACATGGCTTTAGAAAAACATTCCCATAATAAAAATGCAGTGGTTAGCTCAAGGCAGAACCAGGTACCATCAACACAGAATTAAAAGAAGCCTCTTTTAATTTTGTGTAGAGCAGGAAAAAAAAAAAAAAAAAAAGGCTGCCGATTGCAATTTATTTCCTCCTGACACTTTGGGACCTCTGGTGTTCCTCCCTGTTACCCACAGAGTGGGTTGCCATTCCCTTCTCCAGGGGATCTTCCCGACCCAGGGAATTAACCTAGGTCTCCTGCATTGCAGGCAGATTCTTTACCATCTGAGCCACTGGGGCTTTCCTCTAAATGAGGTTTACCTGTTTTATGATTTAATTGTTTCACATACAGTGATTTTGTGGTTTAGAAAAATGTTTAAATATCAGGGGAAATTTGCTAATATTATTACTGTTGAAATGTTTAAAAACCACTTAGGAAAACTCACTGACAGAACAATCAATACAAAAAGTATTTTAATTCTGTAATACATTTGAGGAAAGGGTGCTGTGAAGGAAGGAAGTGACAGATAGGGTGCTGGAGTAAACCACCTTAACAGCAGCTTCTAGCTGTGTGATTTTGTAATCCATGAGCAGGACCTTTGGGGCCTTCCCAGAACAGTATCCCCTGACTGTGTCCTCCTCCTGCCTTTTGTCTTTAGAAAAACTTAAGTCAAAGAATAAATTTAATCATAGAAGTGAGAAAATGCAGAAAGAAAACAGTCAAGGAAATGTGCGTGCATGCTCAGTCATGTCTGACTCTTTGCGACCCCACGGACTGCAACCCACCAGGCTCCTCTGTCTGTGGGCTTCTCTAGGCAAGAATACTAGGGTGGCTTGCCATGCCCTCCTCCAGGCGATCTTCCCAACCCAGGGATCCAACACAAGCTTCCTGCAGTTCCTGCATTGCAGGCAGATTCTTTACTGCTGAGCCACTCATTAAAGAGGACAAAATAGTATTAATAATTGTCTAGCCTTTAAACAAAGACTTTAGTGCCTCCTCAAGGGCAGATAATATCCTGAACCATCTCCTCTGTGCTGTTTTGCAGATACTGAAACCCCCACCAGGTAGAAGAAGTTAGCTGTATGCTGCCCACAAGCACATAGACCCCAGAGCAGTTGGAACCAGAAGGTTGATGAGGTTAACTCTTTCAATTACCTCACCACCAGCCAGTCAGAAGAATATACACAAGCTGATCACACACCATATTACCCCATCTCTCTTACTCTGCATTTAAAAACCTTTCCCTGAAAGCCTTCAGGGAGTTCAGGTTTTTTTTTTTTTTTTTTTTTAAGGTCTTTATTGAATTTGTTACAGTATTGCTTCTGTTTTATGTTTGGGTTTTTTGGCCAGGAGGCGTGTGGGATCTTAGCTCTTCGACTAGGGATTGAACCAGTAACCCCTGCATTGGAAGTCTAAGTCAACTAGTGGACTGCCAGGGAAGTCCTGAATTCAAGTATTTTAAGCACTAGCTCCCCTGGATTCCTTGCTTGAGTCCTGCAATAAACATATTTCCTTCACCACAACCCAGTGTCAGTAGATTGGCTTTGCTGCCCAAGGGCAAGTGGATCCAGTTTGATTCAGTAACAATTTTAAACCTCTATCATTGGGAAAAAATGGTGATTGTTTCCCACCAACTGTCTGAAGTTCTAACATTTCATATCTGAATAAGCAATGAGTTGCTTATTGATAATTTGTTACTGCATTCTTTATGTTAGGGCTTCTCAGGTAGATCAGTGGTAAAGAATCCATCTGCCAATGCAGGAGACGCAGGAGACATGGGTTCAATCCCCTGAATTGGGAATATCCTCTGGAGTAGGAAATGGCAACCCACTCCAGTATTCTTGCCTGGAGAATCCCAGGGACAGAGGGGCCTAGCAGGCTACAGTCCATAGGGTCACAGAGTCGGACAAGACTGAGAGACACAGTATTTATGTTAACAAACCATCCAAAGAGCCATTGGAGGAATTCAGGTAAAGTGTTATCATGTCCTCCAGGGACTGGACGTTGTTCAAAGATAATCAAACAATTAAAATAAGGAGAAAATGAAATCTCACATTCTTTTTCCTTCATCATTTGACTAACACGGTGCTTCTTTACTTCAAAACTTAAAAAATAAATGCAGATTGACTCACTGATCCGGTGTACTGGTTTTCTCTTTAACTTCTGATTCAAGGCTGGTATACTGACCCTATTTTTAGTGATGGTTTTAAACCACTTCTTTGCTCTTCTCAAGGTAACCTTGGTGATAGTGTTACATTTGTTCATTATCATTTTTTAAGCAGCAACTATCTCTATTGATTTGTCTGTGGCCTTTGATTCAGTGAATCACAACATATTGCTATTTGAGTGTCCCTCAATTTGGCAAAGTTTAACTATAGTGGAATGGTTCTCGGGCTACATTAGTGAATAAGCCCCAGTCATTTTGTTTAATGGTGTTGAATCTGAGGTGAAAATGTTACATTCAAAGTTACCTCAGGAGCTAATTATGAAGCTTTTTACTTTTTCAGTTTTTATTAATGACCTGCCAACATCGTATAGTTCATGAAATGCTCTGAACGTGTACATGCTGATGATATGACCTCAGACCCAGCAAGAACTCAGGCAGTATGAAGGCATTGTGTGTTTAGAAATTTATTAAGTGATGTTCACAATACAGATACATATTTTACACAGAATATACAAGTTCACAATTTTTAAAACTACACAGAGCAATCCTGGGGACTTTTACATTCAGCTACTTTACAAGTAGAAATAAGAGCACAAGTAGCTGAAATAGATGAGGAAGTGTATATCTGGGCCTTTATACACAATCCTATCCCATATTAAAAGCAGTTAATTTTTTAGTTGGTAAAAATTTCACATTTCAGACATGTGTTTTTTCCCACTAAAGAATTCAAAAACAACATTTAGCTTCATTACACCCATCTCTTTGAATGTAAATGTGCAGGTATAATTTCTCAACAATTTTCTTAAGTTCAATCAATTATTAAGTGGCCAAATTTCTCCACAGTAACAAAAGATTCTTTGAGACTAGCTTGCCAAGTGCAACTTCATATTCATCCATCTGCTCAAACATATATGAAGTTGGATTGTACATTGAGTATATTCTGTATGTTTTGGAGTAACTTCTAAACTCACAGAAACGTTTTTCCTCCCTTCCTTGTAGAGGAAGGCAGGGTGCTGGATCACATTTAGTATAATCGGATTTCCCACAGTTCTCTTGCACCAAAGCAGAGGAATTGATTTTTTAGAGAGAGAAAGAGAACAAATCTGGTTGGATGGCTTTTGTGCCTGGGTTTTGGGGGACATCCCTGGGCTCATCAGCAGCACAGACCTTGGGTACCCTGGAGTCTCTTCAGAAGCTTGCAATAGACTTCCTTATCTGTAGAAGCTGTGCTGATGCTAATGACATAGAGTTGAGAGGGACATGATTTTTGTACTCAAGCAACTTATATTTCAATGGGCTATACAGTGGTTAAGAAACTGTGTTCCGAGCAAAGTTGGGGCTTCCCAGGTGGCTCAGTGATAAAGAATCCACTGAGAGAGAATCCTGCCAAAAATACAGGAGACACAGGAGATGCAGGTCAGATCCCTAGGTCAGGAAGATCCTGGAGTAGGAAATGGCAACTCACTCCAGTATTCTTACCTGGGGAACCCCAAGGACAGAGGAGTCTTGTGGGCTACATAGTTTACAAGGTTGCAAAGAGGTGGACACAACTGAGCAGACTGAGCATTACACCTGAGCAAAGTTGCCTGGTTTCAGTTAACTCCTTCTGCTACTATTACTGAATCCACGTTTCTACTGCTCACCTTATGATAATTCAATACATTTAGAGATGAGTTGTTGGGACAAGGAATAATGACTTTATGAAGAGCCAGCAGACTGAGAAGATGGTGGACTAGTGTCCCAAAGAGCCATCTTATCTGAGTCCGAATTCAGGCTTGTGTTGTATTAAAACAGGAAGGGGTGTGGTTGGTCATTGCAAACTTCTTGGTGCCAGAATCCTTGGTTTCTTGCGTCTGTCCACATAGGTCAGGTCATGATGTTCTTGTAAATTTCCAACAAGACAAACGTTATTCTCTGTTCTGGAAATTTTCACCTCTATATGAATGGAAAATTATACTTTTAAAGGTCAGGGCCTTGAGAGTGGGCCATCCTGTATTTTTCAGGCTATAGGCAACATTCTTAACTTGCAGAAAAAGCAAAAGAATACAAATATTAATGTAAAAGAAACATCCAACATGGAGTCAGATTTGTTCTTCCGTAATAGACTGCTATTAACTGAGTAACTTTGGACAAGTTGCTTATCCTCTCTGTCTTCAGTTTTCTTGTCACTAATATGGGGATCATAATCAAACCCACCTCATGGTATTCCCAAGGGTTAAATTAGATGGTGGTGGTTTAGTTGCTAAGTCTTGTCCAACTGTTGCAACTCCATGGACTGGGAACCTACCAGGCGCCTCTGTCCATGGGATTCTCCAGGCAAGAATACTGGAGTGGGTTGCCGTTTCCTTGACCCAGAAATTGAACCCAGGTCTCCTGCATTGCAGGCAGATTCTTTACTGACTGAGCTACAAGGGAAGCCCTTAAAATAGATAATACATTTTAAAGGTTTACATTAAGTGACATACATAGAAAGTGATGAAAAAAACAATTAACTCTGATTCTTATTTTTTTTAAATGAACATTGAACAATAAGGTAAATGCTATAGAAGTATAAACAAAACATTCCAAGAGCACGGGAAGAAAATCGATCAATTCTGACTTGAGATGGTGATTGGATTTAGAGAGAACCTCATAGGAAAGATGATGTCTGATAATAATAGTCACTGCCGCAGCTGCTAAGTCGCTTCAGTCATGTCTGACTCTGTGCGACCCCATAGATGGCAGCCCACCAGGCTCCCCCGTCCCTAGGATTCTCCAGGCAAGAACACTGGAGTGGGTTGCCATTTCCTTCTCCAATGCATGAAAGTGAAAAGTGAAAGTGAAGTCGCTCAGTCACGTCTGACTTTTAGTGACCCCATGGACTACAGCCCACCAGGCTCCTCCGTCCATGAGATTTTCCAGGCAAGAGTACTGGGGTGGGGTGCCATTGCCTTCTCTGATAAGAGTCACTACTAGACAGTAATTATATTGCAGTCACTGAACTGAGCACTTTAGAGATTTGATTTCATTTAATCCTCATGGTGCCCTGTAAAATGATTCTTCTTTTACAGAGGACATTGAAGCTCAGGAAGGCTGAGTAATTTGCTCCAAGTCACCAAGCAGTGCCACAGTCCCACCAAGGTTTAAGCACACTAACATGGAATACTAAGACTAAGACCATGAAGATGTTCTTAACCAATAAACTCCATCTCCTTCCCCTTGAGCTCATCTTGAAATGATGCATGTGAATTTGCTGGTTAAAGAGGGAGGTAGGCAGAGAAGAATCTCAGGCAGAGGAAAAATAAGTACAAAAGTATAGAAACATACATGACAACAGCCTAGGCCCACATGTAAAGGGCCATTTGGGCCACGCTGAAGAGTTTGGATTTGGGCTTGTGGATAAAGTGGGTAGCCAATGAAGGATTTAAGAGCCACTGAGAGAAGTCACTTAATCAGATTTGCATTTGAAAGAATTACCATGGGCAATAGTTCTGGATGGAGTGGAGGGTGATGACATTAGAGGTGGGAGCATTTGGGAAGACCTGGACAAGAAGTGGTGAGAGCTTGAAATTAGACAATGGTGGAGGAGTAAAGTGAAAACAACAGATTTGAGAGGTGTTTCTGTGGTGGACTGAAAAGAGTTTGATAACTGATTGTCTGAGCCAGGGAGAGAAAAGCTGAGGCTGACTCAGGTCTCTATCTCAGAGGTGGGTAATTGAAATTAATGGAGTCGGCGAATACACTTTTTTTTTAATTATTTTATTTTTAAACTTTACATAATTGTATTAGTTTTGCCAAATATCAAAATGAATCTGCCACAGGTATACATGTGTTCCCCATCCTGAACCCTCCTCCCTCCTCCCTCCCCATACCATCCCTCTGGGTCGTCCCAGTGCACCAGCCCCAAGCATCCAGTATCGTGTATCAAACCTGGACTGGCAACTCATTTCTTACATGATATTTTGCATGTTTCAATGTCATTCTCTCAAATCTTCCCACCCTCTCCCTCTCCCACAGTGTCCATAAGACTGTTCTATACATCAGTGTCTCTTTTGCTGTCTCGTACACCGGGTTATTGTTACCATCTTTCTAAATTCCATATATATGCATTAGTATACTGTATTTATGTTTTTCCTTCTGGCTTACTTCACTCTGTATAATAGGCTCCAGTTTCATCCACCTCATTAGAACTGATTCAAATGCATTCTTTTTAATGGCTGAGTAATACTCCATTGTGTATATGTACCACCACTTTCTTATCCATTCATCTGCTGATGGACATCTAGGTTGCTTCCATGTCCTGGCTATTATAAACAGTGCTGCGATGAACATTGGGGTACACGTGTCTCTTTCCCTTCTGGTTTCCTCAGTGTGTATGCCCAGCAGTGGGATTGCTGGATCATAAGGCAGTTCTATTTCCAGTTTTTTAAGAATCTCCACACTGTTCTCCATAGTGGCTGTACTAGTTTGCATTCCCACCAACAGTGTAAGAGGGTTCCCTTTTCTCCACACCCTCTCCAGCATTTATTATTTGTAGACTTTTAAGTTCCATGTAAGGATATGTTAGGTAAGTGAAAGTGAAAGTTGCTCAGTCATGTCCGACTCTTTGCAACCCTATGGACTATACAGTCCATGGACTTCTCCAGACCAGAATACTGGAGTGGGTATAGCCTTTCCCTTCTCCAGGAAATCATCCCAACCCACAGATTGAACCCAGGTCTCCCCCAATGCAGGCAAATTCTTTACCAGCTGAGCCACAAGGGAAGGCCAAGAATACGGGAGTGAGTAGCCCATCCCCTCTCCAGCAGATCTTCCTGACCCAGGAATCGAACTGGGGTCTCCTGCATTCCAGGTGGATTCTTTACCAATTGAGCTATCAGGGAAGCCCTGTGTTAGATAAAATCAGGGTTAAGAAATAGAAAAACTTTGAAAGGATATTTTAAGGTATGAGGGGATATTTTCAGAGGTTTAAACTTGACAATGCAAACTTCTATTGTCTCTAAGAGGAGTAAAGGAGAAATTAAAGGTACTGGCACCTTGGAAATTTTCCAATTGCTATTACAGGCTCTTAGAGGGTCAGTGGAAGTGGCAAGTATGCACAACTTTCAATTACAGTAAAAGCTCACTGATTTGGATTAATTGGGGTAAAGGGCAGACTGACTAAATAAAAGTCTGATTTATAGAAAAAATTTAAATAAACTCAGTTTGATTACTTTTAAGTATTTTCAGCTAAATTAACTCTTATTTTCCATTAAAAGGGATAAATTACTAAGAATGACTTGTAAATAATATGAAAAGGACCTAATCTGAAGGGCAATTATATTTATTAATTTATTCATTCATTTAATAAATATTTAGCATATGCCAGACAATATTATTGAACATGAATGATACTTCTAAGTGCCACAATTATGTTATGCTTTTAAATTAACCATTTCCTTTCTTTCCTGAGAAATCCAAACCTTGTAAAATCATAGATATCTGACCCCAAGATGAGTTGCCTTATAAGCAATCTTCTGTGTTTTGCAGAAAATAAGATCTCCACTTAAATGGTCATGACTAGTGAGGCAGAAACTTGAAGTTTTTCCATAGCAGAGACTCCTATTGGTCTCTGTGCTTCTGTTCTTACAACTCTTGCATCCATCTTTCTCTCTGCCCTGGGCACAGGTTCTAAAATGTAAATTTGACCCTGTGGGTTCCAAACTTCATCTCTTTCCATTTTGGATGTTATCTACAGGATAATATGGAAGCGGGTTCTCTGGTGTGAAATTCAAGACTGGCGGTATATGAATCCTTATCTATCTCTGTGTAACTCACTCAAAATTTGCCCCTTGCTTGCTTCACATAACCTGCTGCTCCCTGGCTCTGTATTTTCGCATATGTTGTTGCATCTGCTTAGAAGTCCATTCAAATGTTGTCCTTGAACTTTTTATTCATCTTTCAAAACTTTGATCAGGAGATATTTTCTCCTTTCTCTCCCTCTTGGGCTTGTAACTTCCTCTGCTTTACTTCGATGCTTTTGATCTCATGTGTATCACATGATCATTTGTTTGTGTAAATGATTCTCTCCACAACTAGATAATACATTTCTTGAGGTCGGGGGCCTTGCTGGATTTATCTTTGTCTCTGTGGTATCAAGTACAGCACCAGACACAATACAGACACTAAGAAGTATTTACTGAAGTGAGTTGAGTGAAATGTTCTTAGCTCACGTGGATTCTATCAAAGCTTCTTGTTTTGCTTTTTTATCCTGGTATCCAATAATTCAGTTTACTCTCACTTGTCATATGAAAAGGAAGAAGTACCTGGTAAAATGAAAAATCAGGTAATGTTATTTCTTTTTACAAATTTGGCTTGAAAGGGTGTTTTCTAAAGATGGATATGTGTTTTCTTGCCTCTAGATTTAATTTTTCTATATACTCCTCTCTCATTCCTTCGGCTTACTCCCATCACATCTTCTATCAATGTCTCCTTATCATTGCCTGTATAGATTCAAAGTCAACTCCATAATTAAATAAGAACTTTCGCCTTAAATCTTAGTTCAGTGATGTATCATAAAAACTCAGAAGATTTCACATTTGGAGGTTAGGCATATTTAAATGCTGTAGTTCACTGCCATAAATTCCTGCTACGTTTGATCTTCTGACTGTTAGCTTTCTCTACTGTCCAGCTCTCCCAGCAGTTCTGTCTTAAGGCACCTAACAGTAAATGCTCACTATGACAGGAAGAGAAGTAATTAATTAGATCAATGTTCAAAGAGTCCTCTTCAAGTTGTCAATACCCATATTTATATCATATTGCTGCAATTTTGGCAGAATTATTTGCTTTTTATGAAAATCTGATGAAGCAATTTTCAGATTTCCTAACATGAATCAAAAATTTGAAAAACACACAGAAACATATCCATCCTCCTGTTAACATTTCTCTATTTGAAGTAATTTCACATTATGTGATTTGGGCTGGGAAAAATGATTAACCAAATATTTTAAGAAGGGATTTTCAAACAGACTTTCCAGACCAGTTGTAAAAAGCCAAGTCATTCTGATATAACTTCATCTTTAAAACAGTTAAGTAATAGGATCAACTTAAGCATTTTTGGTCTTTGCTGACCAATAGCAATGTACAAAGAGAATGGTGAAAGGATTTTTCATAATATTTGTAGGAAAGTAATTTAGTAATTTGAGATCTTTCTAAAATGCTACAGGATGTACAATAGTGAGTATAAGGCTTTAACACAAACCCACACGTACACAGAGCATTAGAGGAGAAAACAAATGCAGAGTGGTCTCTGAAACTAACCAAAGAAAAAAGTAGTAGAACTCAAAAGTGGGAGGATTTTCTAACGTTACGTAGTGAACTAAAGGCCATCCCATATTTTCACATACCCAAATGTTCTAGAAGTTGGTGTTTAGGGTAGTACATGTAATTAGAGATAAGGATGTCTTCGGGGACTTAGTAACATTTTGCCCAAATGGACTCCTATTGTTACCTATTAGTGAGTTAGCAGAAAATAATAAGACATAACAATAGATATTTTTTCCATGTCCTGTGCTCTGTTCAAAAATGCTGATCATTTTACTTGCAGCCTACATTCAGAAATTTGACTCTATTTTATGTCACTGAAACAGACACATTTAATGCTGGTAAAAAGCTTTTGTGAGAGGCTTCACCTCATCTTTGACTATAATGTGAAAGAAGTTAATCAATTAAGATTGATTGATCCTATCATGAAGGATCATAAATTCTACAACCGTTGTCACCAGGACTATATTTGGCCTTACTGTTTGTATTGTTACTCATCAAATTTGCGTTATTACTAACTCCACAGACAGCAGAAGGAGAGACCCTCTCTCTGGTGTTTGTTTAAAGGACTCTCCAGCAGGGGTGTCCTTAATAATAGTCTGTGAGGTGCGAATCAGTGCACAGATTCAACTCTACATTTCAACTGTGTTGATATATAGTATTTTAGCCTCTTCAAAGTGCAAAATGCATGAAATAATCTATGTTTAGGATCCAGGGAAAGTCATTCTGTGCCACCAGGTAAATATCCACTTAAAAACAGACAACAAGGTCAGTTCTGTTGGCTTTCAATCCTGGAGATGGGCCTTTTGATAATCTTGGTGGCGGCGGCTTAATTGCTAAGTTGTGTCTGACTTTTTATGACCCTATGGACTGTAGTCGACTAGGCTCCTCTGTCCATGGGATTTCTCAGACAAAGATACTGGAGTGGGGCTGCCATTTCTTTCTTCAGGGGATCTTACTGACCCAGGGATAGAACTTGGGTCACCTGCACTGCAGTTGGATTCCTTACCCGTAATCTTGGGGGATACATTTTGGAATTGGGTTTTGATAAAGGCAAACCTGAAGAGAACCTGCGAGTAACGTCCCTGGGCTATCTGTTCTGTTTTTTTTTTTTTTTTGCCCAGGTCCCAGTGTAGCAGCACATGAATGCATTAATGCATATGCACTTGCTTGGGGAAGGTAATAGGGAAGTGGGGGGGGAATTTTGGATAATTCCCAACTGGTCATGATATCTAAAATAAATGGAGAGAGCCTTCCTTGCTCTATTATGCCTGTTAGCACAATTCACCCAGCATTATTAAATGCCTGTTATGTGAAAGATCCAGGGATCCAAAGTCAAGTTGATGAAATAAATAGTCATAAAAACTCTAATGAAAATTCATGATCCAAAGCTCTGCTTAATAATTGTCCTTGTGAATCAGCCCTTTCCCCAGTGTCTCTTAATCCCAAACTTGGCTGACCTAGCTGTAAGGTCAGATATTTACTTCAGGTACTCACTCATTTTTTCATTCATTTATTCATTCAGTTAACACATTTATTGAGTATTGAATATGCATAGGTACCTCACTAGTTGCTAAGACTGGATACAAGGGCTAGGGGAAAAAACAAACTTTTTGTTCTTGTGGAGAAGGCAGTCTAATGTAATAAACTAACATGTTCAGCTGGCCAATATAATTCTAATTCACAATCAGGCAGCATTCAGACATCTTTATAAGAAAAGGCAGAAACTCAGCTACCTGCCTTATTATATCTGTTTTCTCCTGGGGTCATTTCCTATGTTAACTGCCTTCAATAGCTGATGATTTTTTCTGACTTATACCACAGATTTTCACTCTCACTCTTTCTCTATTGATTCCAGCTGTTGTAAAATTCTTGGCTGAGTTAGTTAATTAGTTCACTCTGCCTGGACTTCTGTTTGTGGCTCTTGCCTTCAACTCTGAGCCTTACACTCTGATATCTGGCCCTCCCTCCTCTCTTAGCGGTACTCACCCCGGAACCTCCAGATGCATTCTGAGGTTCATCTCTGGTCTCTATGAGGCTATTGCTACTGGGGCCCTGTCATTGCACCCAGACAGTTTAGGGTGTTTATGCCAATATGAGTGGATGTCTACAGATAGCTCTAGTTGGGCCTCTTCTTAATGTAAATGAGTGTATCTATTGTTTCTCTCCACCATATGCAGTACAATAACCAACCACACTCATGACCCAGCATGTAAAACAATAAGTATTGATTTAGCTTATGTGTGTGTGAGTGGACACAGCAGTTCTGTTCTTGCCTCGTTAGTCATTGGAAGAACAGATTTATTGATTTTTGCTGGGCCTCAGGCCTGTACAACTGGGCTGACTCAGTCTTACTGTCCACCTTCCAACAGGCCAGCCTGGGCCCATTTTCATGGCAGAGGCAGAGTTCTTAGAAACAGAGAAAGCAGATAAGGCTCCTTTAGGTCTAGGTTCAGAAATGAGACAGCATCAGTTTCACTGATTTATTTTTGGTCAAAGTAAGTTACAAGTGCAGCACAGAATTTGAAGTAGAAATGTTAAATCTGGCCCCTCCAGGACAAGTTGTTGCAGTCATGATCGTAAGGAGAATGGAAAACTGGGACTGCTTTTTTGCAATCAATCTTCCACAATGAACTGGTTTACAACATTTTTTGTGTGTGTGTGGCTGTCCTGGGTCTTTGTTTTGGTGTGTGGGCTCCATAGTTGTGGCCCACTGGTTTAGTTACCCTGAGGCACATGGGATCTTATTTCCCCTGTGAGTGTGCTAAGTTCCTTCAGTCATGTCTGATTCCTTGCGACCCCATGGACCATAACCCGACAGGTTCCTCTGTCCATGGGATTCTCCAGGCAAGAATACTGGAGTGGGTTTCCATGCCCTCCTCCAGGGGCATCTTTTATGTCTCCTGTGAGTTCTTGACCGCTAGCACCACCTGCTGCTGCTGCTGCTGCTAAGTCACTTCAGTCGTGTCTGACTCTGTGCGACTCCATAGACGGCAGCCCACCAGGCTCCCTCGTCCCTGGGATTCTCCAGGCAAGAACACTGGAGTGGGTTGCCATTTCCTTCTCCAATGCATGAAAGTGAAAAGTGAAAGTGAAGTCGCTCAGTCGTGTCCAACTCTTAGTGACCCCATGGACTGCAGCCCACCAGGTTCCTCCGCCCATGGGATTTTCCAGGCAAGAGTACTGGAGCGGGGTGCCATTGCCTTCTCTGAGCACCACCTGGGAAACCCCCAAAATACCAATAAAGACCCAGGGATCAAACCTGGGTCAATTGCATCGTAAGCAAATTCTTTACCGTCTGAGCCACCAGTGAAGCCCGCATGAATGAAACCTGTGTCCCTGGCACTGGAATGTGGATTCTTAACTGCTGGACCACCAGGAAAGTCCTCTTCAACTTTTAAAGACTGTGTTTCTCTAGTTTTAGACTTGAACTTGGTTAGGATTGGGGATGTGGGCTTGAAGTATGGTGGAGAGAGAACAGAAGATGACCATGGTGTTTCCCCATCACTCAATGAAGTGATGGGGAAACTCAGCCTTGAGAGTTGCACACAGTGGCCCAGGAGGGAGTGAGGGTGGGGGAGGGGTGAGCAGAAGAGGAGGAAAAGCCTCCTCTTTCTGGATGTTCAGCTGAACATCTTGCTCTCACTTTCATCTCAGCTTCTAAGAACATGAGGACATTAAGGAATCTTCTGGGTTTCTTCTCACCATGAGTTCTGTGGGACCCTCACCACCTGGATGGTAGAGCTACCAAGAAAAGAATACTGGTTACTGGAAGTAGTTTCTCATTGTAGATCTGAAAGTGGACACCTATTTCCAGACTTATACAAAGATGCATAGGATGCAGTGAGTGGGGTGGAGGGGTGTTCAGGATAAAGGCTATTTCATATTTGTAAAGATATAATTACTTCTTATTTACCAAGCACACATATTTCTCTTCAGAAATTAAGTGTCTTTAATTTCTGTTTTTCATCCTTTCAGTTATTCATATTACTGGCCAAGTGGGCTGAGTAATATTTGCTATTTTTGTGATATTTTTTAGACTCGTGATTCATCTTCAGGGACATATTAATACTCAAAGGTTTTGTTGAGAAGGCAGGTCTACTTACTCAGAGTCTTGAAGTATTACTGTTGAGTGATACACACTTGTACCATATGAATTTTAGAATAAATGGTTTTGGACTATCTTGGCTAAGCAGTATCCTCTTAAGCAGTTGATAGTGGGTATATGATATTTAATTCACTCTACTTAACTACACTTTGTGTTGCTTTGTAGTTTATTTACATGTGAACACTTACTTTAGCATTGGGTTAGTGTTTTATTTACTCATAAGAATGCATTAACTACAAAGAACAATCTCTCCCTTATCATCAGACAAATATATTTGATTATCTCTCTTTGAGTAAGACGTATAGAACGATGGCATCTCAGAGTCAGCAGAGACTATGGTAATTATTTCACAACTATATTGATGCAAAGAGATGACAGTTTATTTTTCAGCATTATGTATCTTTCTCCCCTGTGCTGGATTAATCCTCTGAAACCCCTGTGAATTTTTTACTCAACTCCTTTGACTAGCAGTTGTCATGGTGTATGAGATTTTCAAGCATTGTTTGATAAAGCAGTTCCTGGCAATGAGTTGGCAAGAGGTCTTTTTTCACTTTCTTGGCTCATCCTTCCACCTCCAGCACAGCGCTGCCACCAGATGGGGGACGGAAGGTGAAGTTTAGAAAAAGATACCACCTTATGTGACCCCACAGAACTTGTCATATTTCTGGCTAAGAAATCTGAAGATGAAAGATGCAGTGGCATAAAAGTGCATGCCATAATCCAGGGGCAAAGCAAGTGATTCTGTTTGGCTGAAATACAGAATGATGATGATAAACTAGCACAGGTAGCTTGGATCTGTGCTAATCCTCTAGAACGTAGGAAGCTTTTGAAGGTTTTTCTAACAGAGGATTTCAATATCTGGTGGCACTGAGAAAGAAAAAGTTAAGAGAAGAGTTTTAAAGATGGAGAGGATGGTTATTTAAAAAACTCTTGCAATAGACTAGACAAGACAGGACTGAAGCAGTTACAAAGGTGGATTTGGTTTGCGGGTTTGATTTTTCCTGTGGGAAATTTTAGAGGATGCATTGATAAAATTGGATATAAAAGAAAGGGAGAGAGAGAATTAGATAACAAATTTAGAGCTTCTCACTTGGGATGATAATATTATTAATAGAGTTGGCAGAAATAGGAAAAGGAACATGTTTGGGTGGAAAATGAGTTCAGTTTTAGATGTGCTAAATGCAAAGTAGAAATCC
This sequence comes from Bos indicus, assembly GCF_029378745.1. NCBI lineage: Eukaryota > Metazoa > Chordata > Mammalia > Artiodactyla > Bovidae > Bos > Bos indicus. The sequence goes on along the minus strand of NC_091764.1, from coordinate 87,093,064 downwards.
AAGAGGAGATGGCATATTAGCAGATAGAAGTTGTGTCTGGAGTGCAGAAGAGAAGTTGAGAGTCAAAACTGTAGATATGATAATCACAGGGAGTCAAAACTGTAGATTCTGCAGATATGAGAGCAGCCAGAGGGATTAAATGAACCAGATTGCCCAGGAAGGAGGTGTGCCCTGAAAACAGAAGCACGACAATGATGGAAAGAAACTCCAAAGTGGTTGAGAGTAATGGAAGAGAAGTCAAATGCAAGAGGTAGAGAAGGCAAAGAAAGATCTTGTCTTTAGACAGTTTGGTATCTGATGGAAAGTTCTTTTGCAAGTTTCACTGATTCAGTCTAAGCCACTTAGAGTGATACTTATTTGGATATATTTTCTTCACATACAGAAAGATGAAAACCAGGGATGGAAAAGCCAGCATGTATTGTTCTCCTGTTATAAAGAGACATATTTTTCTTACTATATGGGCAAAATCATTTCATCTCTCACCGCTGACAAGTGCTCAGTTATGTCCGACTCTTTGCAACCCATGGACTGTAGCCTGCCAGGCTCCTCTGTCCACGGGTTTTCCTAGGTTAGGAATACTGGAGTAGGTTGCCATTTCCTTCTCCAGGGGATCTTCCCAACCCAAGGATTGAACCTGCATCTCCTGAATCTCCTGCATTGGCAAGTGGATTCTTTACCAAGAGCGCCACCTGGGAAGCCCTCGTCTCTCTGAAGTCCTGATTAAAGCTAATTTCAAGCTCAAAGCTATACTCTCTCATTGTTTCTCATCTCAATTTTTTTATATTAAGGCACAAAATCCCAATCAATTCTTGTAATTATTAGTTTAATAAGGTACAAAATAACCTATGTCCATCAACAGATGAATGAATCAGCATCTATATCTATCTACATCTATATCTCTCTATCCATCTCTCTACCTGTCTATCTAAGAACATTATTCAGCCTTAAAAAAGATGGAAATTCTGTCATTTTAGACTACAAAAATGAAGCTGGAGAGCATTGCACTAACTGAAATAAGCCAGACAGAGAAAGACAAGTACTGCATAGTATCACTTACATGTGGAATCCAAACAAAAAATTTAACTCAAAGAAATGGAGAATAGAATGGTGGTTGCCAGGGCTAGGAGTTCGGGGAAATAGGAAGATATTGGTAAAAGGGTGTAAATTTTAAGTTTATATGATGAATAAGTTCTGAGGATCTAAAATGTAGCATGATGACTGTGATTGATAACACTGTACTGTGTAATTGAAATTTTCTTAGACAGTAGAACTGGAAAGTTCTCACACACACACTAAAGGGTAAATAGGTGAGGTGATGGATATGTTTATTAGCTCAATGGTGGGAAATTTTTTCACAATATATACTTATATTAAATCATACGCTGTAAGTATCTTAACATTTTATTTCTCAGTTATACCTCGATCAAGCTGAAAAAACTATAAATATAGTATGCTGATTATAAATTCAAATATAGCAGAAGGGTTGATTTTTTAAGTAAATGTTTAACTCTCTCTAATGCAATTATTTACTTTCACTTCCTGGGAGGTTCATTGTTTACATCTTTTGTATGTGTTTCTAGAAATTTCCATATCTGTATAGTTTTAGATACATGCACAGATACACATGTACATGCAGGAAATCCTCAAGATCTGCACTGAACTTCAATAACATCAAAGCCACAAATGCTTTGACAGTTCAATCTTCTTCCTTTCCTTACCTACCATTTTCTGAGAAAGTAAGTGAAGAGGATACAGAATTTTTTCAACAAGGAAATGAAATATGATGCCTTCATCAGAAAGCAGAGACATGGATCAGTGTTTTAGTTTTAAGAATACATTTTTTTTCTCTCTTGAGGGATCCTCAAGATAGCTCCCAATGATCCTGACTTTGACACAAGTATGTAGTGATTTTTCCTTTTTATAGGAGCAGATGCAACAGTACAGTGTGATTGTGTTATTGTCATTGTCCTTTTCATATATATATCCTGGGGAGAATAAATCATAATTGCTAATCCCTTTAAATAAATTGTGTTTATTTGCTTACTCTTTATGATATGTATGAATTATAGATGGCTTGTCCTTTTATATCTCAAATAAGACAAAGGACTTTGAATTCTATCATAGATCTGAGATTTCTGTTCATGATAATGCTCATTTGCTTTTCTAAAACTTGATGTTCTGTTATTATGAACAAGAGTCCTCCCCTAACCATGGGTGGGAAGCACCAGCTCAGGGGTAGAACCATTCACATCCAGACTGAAGAGTGTTCATTCAGGAAAAGTGCTGGAGGCAGTATAGGTAATACTCGGCTCCCAGGTGCCTCAGAGGGTAAAGGATTCACCTGGATCGCAGGAGACACAAGAGATGCAGGTTTGATCCCTGGGTTGGGAAGATCCCCTGGAGAAGGGAATGGCAACACACTCCAGTATTCTTGCCTGGAAAATCCCATGGACAGAGAAGCCTGGCGGGTCAAAAAGAGTTGGACACAACTGAAGTGACTCAGCACACACACAGAATAAATGTTTAAGGAGCAAGTACTTCCTTGTTGCACATCTTATCAGAATCCTCCAATCTTATTAACACGCAGATGTCCAGAGTAATTTCTTCATAAGCTTCTTAAACTAGAGAAGGTTTTATTCACCTTTGTGTTCAACACCATACCTAGCACAAAGGCTTACTACACTAAGTGGGCTCACTAGGTGTTTATAACAGGGAATTAAAAGTTAAATTGGCATTATGATTGCTCTCTCAGTCAATTTAAGATCCATAGGACAACAGATGAGTTGCATGAGCATTTTGGCTTCAGTTTTCTCATCTGTGATACAGGATGAACAATGCTTCCTTTTACATGATTGATGTATAGTAGGCATGACTGATGTTGGAATAATTTGTGTGAAATGTTGCTGAATGCAAGCAACAAGTAATTCCTTCGTTTCATTTGGTGTTTCCCAGAGGAAAAGTAATTGCCTACTGTTTGTTTTGATAGTGATTTGAAAATAATAGTGACTCTTGTGAAGCAATTTTCCCTTTGATTTCTTTGTAACAGAAATGTTTACTTGCTATACTTCCACTTGCCACGATAGTGTAAGTGTGTTAACTTCTAGAAATGGCCTTGGAAATGTAAGTGACATGATGAATTATTTTTCTTATTGTAATTTCAGTCACTAACATCATTACTTCTCAGTTTCTTCATGCTTTTGGATACCATTGTTTGGGGGGGAGTACATTACTGTAATGTGAGGTTCATACAATATAGAATAACTGTATTCATAACTCTTCCACCTACTTGGCAGAATAATCAATGGGCTGCATTTTATCATTGCACATGGGGACAGTTATGCAGTGTTCCATGGATTATAGACATTTTATAGGGCCCTAGGAAGAACTAGTAGATAAAGAGGAATTTCTAGGTAAAAATTAAATTAGAAAATTAATGATAAATATACCTAGGATATCATGGAAGAATAAGAAATTAGAATTTATTTTATGTCAGTGGCCTAACATCATCACTTTTCATGTCACATGTTTGCAATTGTTCTAATTAGTGCTGATGGTGGCTCTGACAGTATTACTCAGATCCCATCTTTCCACATTGCAAATGCTTTGTTTATAGTTTCCTTTGTATTGAGAACAAATAGGTCAACCTTAAAAATCATATACTTATCGGTGTTTCATTTCTTAATTTTGCTGTTGATATATTTTTCTACGTATCTGTGTGTATGTGTGTGTATGCTCAGTTGCTGAGTCATGTCTTATCCAACTCTTTATGACCCCATGAACTGTAGCCCAGCAGGCTCTTCTGTCCATGAGATTTTCCAGGTAAGAATACTGGAGCCGGTTGCCATTTCCTCCTCCAGGGGATCTTCCCAATTCTATCATTGCTCTTACAGAATGGCATTATGACACTTAGGTTATGTATCTGTCTTGTCTTGAGGAAAGGACATGTATTTTCACTATATCAAAGTCCCCAGCACCATGCCTTGCTCATTATGGATGCTCAATATTTGCTGAATAAATGCCTGAATGAACAAGTATACCAAAATATAATGTAGTGTCTTGAAACAAAATTCATCCATAAAGAATATTCCACTTTTTTCCTTAGTGATTATTAGCTCTCTCCTTCCATCCCACATTATTTTATTTGCAGATAGGTAAGTTGAGGCTCACTAGTTAACTTGTCAAAGTATTGATAATTATGCCAGGAGTCAGTGTTTCTAGCTATAATGAGCAATTTGTACATTTAAAGAATACCACACACAGGTACACATATGCATGCATGCTAAGTCACTTTGGTTGTATCTGACTCTGTGCAACCTTATGGATTGTAGCCCGCCACGCTCCTCTGTCCATGGGATTCTCCAGGCAAGAATCCTGGAATGGATTGCTATTTCCTTCTCCAGGGGATCTTTCTGACCCAGGGATCAAACTCGCATCTTTCACATCTACTGCATTGCCAGGCAGGTACATATGTGGGCCATAGCAAAAAAAGAGTGGAATGCCATCAGCCCTTTCTGATCTTAATAAAGAGGGTAAGCGTCACTCTCAGAACTAACTTTATTGTCTCATTTGTCATTCACTGAAAGAAGTTACTACTGAGTTATGATAGTGTTGGGTTGTGAAAAATTTAGTCCACGACATTATACTCTCTGAAAAAAATAGCCTTCTCTTTCTTTACACTTGTGATGCGCACATTCATAGGGCATAAAGCTTTTCCTAGGTACCAGCATGCCAAAGTACATTTTATTGAGCTGACTTATGACATGGTTTGGTCTCTTAAGAGATTACTGCATCAAATGAAGGTGTAAGTAGAATGGGAGATTTCTGTACTGTGCATGGTCCATCAACATTAATGAGAGTTGTAAATGCTCTACAAGTATGAGGTATGAAGAGGAGCAGCGAAGTTGTTTTTATTGGTATTTATTCATGGGCTGATCAGTGTCTGTGGCACCTATAAACACATAACAGATAAGGTTCCTGCCCTGAGAAGCTTACAGTCTAACTCAAAGAGATGACAGCTGCTGGGGTATGTTTTAGTGAATCAGGTTTTTTTCCTCAACATCATGACACCCATAGGAGACTGGAATATGGTCATTGTTGAACTGGATTCATTGCTTTAAGTCAAGTAATAATTCAGAATGATTCCAGCCCAAACACTACAGCTGCTCTCACCAGTGGGGAGTGATTATGTAGGCTCTGATTATGTAGGCTCTGATCACTCATGTTAAAGGAGAAGATAAAGAACTAAGACAGAATTTTGGAAGATGGAAACAAGCAAATAAAACCACATAGAGAGAACTTCCAATTGCCATATCGGCTATAGCAAAGCATCCAATCTGGAATTAATCATTTCAGTCATTTATAAGTAGGTTTGTGTCTCCCTTTTCATAAGCGTCTCGCCCTACTATAAATGACATTCTGTTTTATGAAAGCATAATGTGAAAATCTACTGATAAGCCAAATAATAAAAACTTTATAGCATGTCAGGGCTTTTTTATTATTATTATTTAACCTCAATCAAGTTATAATACTGAACACATGTATCCTTGGCCTAAATCACCTTGTCAAGTTGAACTGTATATTCAACTTCATTTACATGACATATGATCTAATGCTGGAGAACAACAATACCATTGTAGTGTTAATTGAAAACTCCGAACCAAGAGCCAGAAGAAACCACTGGTCTGATTGCTGAGGGTCCCAAGGAAGGGGATCTATTCCCACACCTGCAGTTGGTCCATAACACTAACATTGTTACCGACATCTGGGTCTAATCAGTCCAGAGGCCTTGATATGCTGCTCTTGGGGCACATAAATTTAGCATTACATTCATTTTAAAAGCCCCTTCTTTCAGTTTTTTAAGGACAAGATAGATTCATGGCTCCACAGAGTCTAACAAAGTAGAAACCACAAACAGAGTAAGTTACTGCCACAGGCCTCGTGGACTTGACTTACCAACTCTTTGCCACTTAAATAATGGAATTTTATGTTCAGCCCCAGCTATCAAAAATGTGTTTCCACCGAAAATGAAGTCTGATTGAAAAGCTGTATTTAAAATACAAGCAAATCCTCAGAAAGTGAGCCAATTTGTATAAATCAGACTTTATGTAAGGATATGAGATAATATCTAATGTAAGAAATATAAGCTTCAGGGTCATAATTTGCCTCATTCCCTTTGTAACTGGAAGGCCTTTTAGAATTGACCCTTCAGAGTGGGCTTTCAGGAGGTTTGCATCCAAAAGGGACTTTTTAGAAGAAAGGTTAAAGATTTGTAGATCTTTCAGTGGGCCTTTGGATAGATGGCTACTGAAGATAAAGGGTCTGCTTGATCCATTAATTATATTCTGCAATTGTTCTGCAGAGTGTAGCTTTTATGAAAAGTTTGACTTCCACTCAACATGAGTGAAAATGAAACACTCTCTTCTGTTTTGTGAAGATGCCCTGGGTAGTCAGACTTCTGAAGAAGAAATAAGCCTGCACAATTTTTGCAGGGGTATTTATTGAAGATATAAATACAAAATGAAACAAAACCACCGGTAGTTCTGCAAATAATTCACTTGTGTAGTCGAGGCCAAGTTGCTATGGAACAGAATTTTTAATTTGTTATGTTGTTTGTTGTTTTCTCTCTTTTCCTGTCTTTCCTCTTTTGTGTCACTAAACCTAGAGGGATGGGATGGGGAGGGAGGTGGGAGGAATATTCAAGTGAGAGGGGGCAAGGGTAAAACTGGCTGATTTGTGTTGATTTTTGGTAGAAACCAATGCAATACTGTAAAGCAATTATCCTTCAATTAAAAATAAATAAATTTTTTAAAAGACACAGGAATTAACAGAAAAATTTTTTTTAAAAAGAATTTCCTGTGTTGTTCAAGGGGTTGAGGAGTTGGTAAAATAATTCTCTAGGCTGATGAAGTTTGGTGCTTGCTGGCTACACTGTTTTGTTTATTTATTGGCTCAAATGTGGCTCTTGGCTTTTGAGGACTTCCTATGAATTGGATAGAATTCTTTCTAAAGGACATTCCTAAATGGTTGAAATTAATAAATGAATGAGGTTAGTGATAACCAAATAGAGGTGGGAAGAGACAAGATCTTGTTCCTTGGATATATACTCAATAATAAGACAGGGATTTTTCTCCTCTAATGCTATAGATAGCATTTTGTGATATGGTATTTCATCTTAGCCAGTGCTTCATCATCAACTCAACTTTTTTCCTTCTAGTCCTATTTTGCATTTGAATATACATAGGTATAGTCTTCCGAGTAAAAAGTATGAAAACCAAACTTCCATGTTTACATACAAAAATATACTGGTTCATTAAGAACAACTTGTGTTTCTACAAGGAGATTTCTAGAATTTGGGGGTAGACTACAGATGAGAATAATCAATGGTCTACAATAAGTGTCATGTAGTTTAGGGCATGAAATTCATAAAAATGGCCTTGATTCATGAAGAAAGTTTCATATAATGTTTAAGCTACACTAAGCAAAACCTGGATATGCTTCTCCATTTTAAAAAATCCTTTCTTCAAAAAAAAATCCATTTCAAAGAGAATGTTTTAGTTATCTGGAAAATTCAGGGATATAAACATGGATATTTCAACAGATCTCTCTACATCTGTAAAATCAGTGTAGACATTTGGATTTGTGAACAGTATCAGAAATAATAGAGTGCCATGAAAAGATTAATTACTGTATGCCAGGAACTATACTGGACATTCTGTGGTGCTACATATGCATAAGGCCACACTCTTCTTCTTATCTAGCTAGTTAGCCAGCTTAATTCTCACATAAAACTAATTTGTGGCAATGTTTGTGCTTCAGTCTTTGATTCGGTTTCTAGAAACGAGGTGTTCTCATATCCAATGTGTTGTGATCAATACATGATATTCACATTCTACTTTTTGTGATTTATATTGTGAAAAGAACTACAGCCAGGACAGTGCAGCTATATCTGTTTAAAGTATGATGCACATTTATTCAGATATAGAGTTTATTTCATTCATTTAATAAAAAGTGATAGGCATGATAGTATGTAGGACAAGTTCCCACAAGACAGATGAAAAAGTGTAAACAAATTCCTGTAATGTATATGGTGAAATCTCATATTTGCTTAAAAACTCTACAGTATTCTGTTTAAATATTTTTAATGACCATTCCACTAAGCTTAGTTTTGTAACTCCAAATACTTTCAGGAACTGAGTATGTGATTGGCTAAGGGATTTGCTCCCATGGACAGTGGAGCCTGGTAGGCTGCAGTCCATGGGGTCGTGAAGAGTTCACTTTTCACTTTCATGCACTGGAGAAGGAAATGGCAACCGACTCCAGTGTTCCTGCTTGGAGAATCCCAGGGATGGGGGAGCCTGGTGGGCTGCCATCTATGGGGTCGCACAGAGTCAGACATGACTGAAGTGACTTAACAGCAGCAGCAAGGGATTTGCTGAAGATGAGAAACACAACCAGTATCAAATTTTAATTTGTTTCCTGGAGAAATGGTGGAATGCATTGAGTTGTCCACAGATGTGGGTTTGCATCCATTTCCAGTTTGCAGTGGCAAGGAAACAATGGAAATTTGAGACAGTTACCAAATCCCAAAGCAGAGACTTTACTTTGCCAACAAAGATCTGTTTAGTCAAAGCTATGGTTTTTCCAGTAGTCATGTATGGACCTGAGAGTTGGACTACAAAGAAAGCTGACCACCAAACAATTGATGCTTTTGAACTGTGGTGATGGAGAAAGTACTTGAGAGTCCCTTGGATTGGCAAGGAGATCCAACCAGTCAATCCTAAGGGAAATCAGTCTTGAATATTCATTGGAAGGACTGATGCTGAAGCTGAAACTCCAATTCTTTGGCCACCTGATGCAAAGAACTAACTCATTGGAAAAGACCCTGATGCTGGGAAAGATTGAAAGAGGGAGGAGAAGAGGATGACAGAAGATGAGATGGTTGGATGACATCGCCGGCTCAATGGACATGAGTTTGAGCAAGCTCCGGGAGTTGGTGATGGACAGAGAAGCCTGGAGTGCTTGAGTCCATGGGGTCGCAAAGAGTCGCAAGAGTGACTGAGCGACTGAACTGAACTGAACCGAACCAAATCCCTTAATATCTATGCAGTCTACATTTCATGCCTGAAAAAATGACCAGCAGTCAAACTAGAACCAAAGTAACAGTGAACAAAAGAACATTTCTCTAGATCAGCCACAACCTGAATAACTGTAGACTTCTCATATTTTTGCCAAATATTATGAATCAGTACGACTGATTTAGCCTATTACATAGTCCTTGTCAGGTGGTTTATAGACTAACTTATTCAGCCATTGCAACAGAACAAAATGAATAAAGAAATTGTGGTTCATAGAAATACATGCCCAAGACCACACAACTAATGACTGTCTGACATCTTATATAGTTTTTCATAGCCCTTATCACAGTTTATATTTATGGATTGGCAAAATTATTGATCAGTGATACTTTCTGCTTTGTAAGGGCAGAGACTGTTTGTGTTTTGCATTCAGAGCCTGGAACAGTGCATATTAATCTCCTAATTAAGCTCCTGCCCTTATCATTCACATGTAGCTGCTTCTAATTCGAGTGGCCCTGATGATATGCCACCCTCTGTTTTGTGCTCCAGTGATCTTCAGTAGCAAAGAAGGATGGGAACATTTACCTTTCTGATGACTTTTATTCATATCCCAAGTGAGTTTTGTGCTCCAGGGCTTTTATTTTTAACCATCTCCTCTCCCTGGCCCCTCCAGGCACAGTCTCCAGTGGAAACATACTGGAGAAGGATGTTACTACCACTTGCTTTGCTATATTTCACACTGCGCTTTCCTTATGACATCTATGGGTCAAACTCCTCAAGCCTCTCTGCCATGAGGAGGGAAGGTCTCAAGGGCTTCAGTCAGACTTTGTGAGCCTGCAGGATATTCAAGGCTAGGCTATCAAACCACGGTGCTTGCTGTGCTTGAGCATGCCTTATTCCAGGAAGGAGTGGTAGGTTTTGCCCTCTGGGGTAAGACAGAATTTGTGGACCTGACTCATGAAACACCTTGCTTCCAACCACTTCCAAGTCAGTAGCAACCTATAATCAAGGAATTAGCATAAAGTAAAAAGTTGAAAAAGTTGAAAAAGTTGGCCTTAAAATGGAAGAATGAAGTAAGTCAGGAAGATAAAGATAAATATCACATACTAACATATATATATGGAATCTAGAAAGATGGTACTGATAAAATTTTCTTCAAGGCAGCAATGGAAACACAGACATGGAGAACAGACTTATGGACATGGGCGGGGGGAGAGGAAGGAGAGGGTGAAACTTACATTATCATATGTAAAATAGATAGCCAATGGGAATTTGCTGTATATGATTCAGAGAACTCAAACAGGAGCTCTGTAACAACCTAGAAGGGAGGGAGGAGGAAGGAAGGTTCAAGAGGGAGGGGACATACATATCCCTATGGTTGATTCACGTATGGCAGAAACCAACAAAATTTTGTAAAGCAATTATCCTTCAACTAAATAAATAAATAAATAAACTAAAAAGGCTAAAAAAGAGAGAGCTTGGAATGAAAATAGCAAAAAAAAAAAAAAAAAGGAAGAGTGAATGTACTTTACATTATGCCTCAGCCAAAAACATATTTCTAGTGCTACTTTTGGACTAATTCAATAGAAACTCTAGCCCTGCTCTTCTTTCAGGATTTTTTAAAAAACAGTTTGAGGACCTTTGTGCAGGGTGTTTCCTCTGCCCAACCCATGTTCCTGTTTCCATATGGCCACACTCCTTTCATCCATCAGGTCTCAGCCTCAATATAACTGCATCAGAGAGGTGACAAAGACCTCGATCAAGAAACTTGTTCAAGAAACTTGACAAACTTCACTTGTTCTTGTCATTCTCTATCTTGCACCCTGTTTATTTCCTTCATAGTGCTTGCACATTGTTTTACTTACTTATTTAGTGTCTGACTCTTCCACTTCAAGCAACTTGAGGACAGGGCAATGTCTTCTTTAATTAAAGCCTCTTTGGTAACAAGAAATCCTATTAAGAATTAGAAAAGTTGTCCACTCTTGTTCATTTTGGCATATTTTGCATGATACAATCTAGTTCACCGCATCTTGGGCCAGATCTTGACACCTAAGGATTCAAGTTTGTATTTAGTGAATGAACATGAACTTATAAAATGAAAGTTTCTTCTCTTCTGAAATATTCACCTCTCTACCAGCCCAGATTCTATAGTTTCTTCAAGACTCAAGGTACCAGTGGTCTTTTCTCCTTAGGGAACTCTTGGTAATTTCTTCAGGAACTCTTAGGTAATTACTTGAATATTACCTTCCTGTGTTCTTCTTCTTCTGTTGTATGTTTTTAAACAGCTTTTATTTTTTTCCCTTTGAATTATATGATTAGTTGTATGCCTCAAAAAAAGTAAGTTGAGCTTGAAATAATCTTGGTGAGAAATAGGAACTTAAAGTCATGTTAGCACCAAAAGAATAGTGAAGACCAAGAAACACTTGAAACTTCAGAGTTTTCTTCACAGCTATTAGTTTAATAGATAATAGATACTACATAAGAAAAACTGGAATATGACCAGGATCATAAATGATCAAATCTCCAATAAATTCTAGTAGCATAATCATTCAATAAAGACATATCTACAAACATTAATCTGTTTGAAGATAGGAAAAAGTGTAAGTAAAGCACTGTGAAAGGCAGAATCATTTAGCTAGTGAAGTTTTCAGATGTGTAAAAATTTGTTTTAGGAGAATTATACAATACAGGGTGGTGAAGAATAAAAGTGTATGAAAATGTATCCACAGATAATCAAATAAAAGCACAGTAGACACAGTGCCAGAGAACAGTTTGGATTGGATTTTTTTCCCAGTGGAATTCTTTCAAGTATTAACCAATTTAAGCTTTGGAAATAAAATACTTTTCTTATAATGGGAAAGTTGCCTTTCATTGTTAAAGCTATAACTTGTCCTTGGCTGCTTTATTTTTCACTAAAGCATTCTTTTTCTAAGTTTTATATGCTTAATATTTACCATATGAAAAGAAACAGTATCAAAAAAAGTAGAGTAGAGGCATATACAGGTTCCAATCACAGTTTTTGATTCTAGGATAAAATTATATCAGTGATGTCAAGGCCAATGCCCAGATTTTGTTTGTTTGGAGTTTTGGGGATAAGCTTGTCAGTTAGGCTGCTCTCCCGATGGCCTCTCAGCCTTTCTATCTCCACCTGGGTCACTCCAGTCCACACATCTTGTTATTATTGTCATTTAGTTGCTCAGTCATGTCATTTAGTTGCTCAGACTCTTTGCAACCCTCTGGACTGTAGCTCACCAGGCTCCTCTGTCCATGGGATTTCCCAGGAAAGAATACTGGAATGGGTTCCCATTTCCTTCTCCAGTCCACACATCTGATCTCACCAATAATTAAAAAAAACTTTCCAGTTTAACTTAAAAGTAATTGCCACCATTGCCGATCTAACATCAACCAATCATTTTTGTTATTCTTCCAGTGAAGCATGTTCATCGTCAATTTATGTAGAGGACTGTTTGCTTTATCAACTTCTCTTTTTATTATAAGTCAGGTCACTGGGTAGATTTCATTATTTCTCTTTACTACAATCTTATGCTTGTGAAAATTATAATTCATACAGTCATTTAATAAAATAGAAACTATTTTTATTCTGCTGATGGTGATATTATCTCCCTATGCATCAGTTTCCCTATCTGTAAAATGGAGATCACATATTTGATGTGTTATCTTGTTACCATAATTGTTAAGGAAATGCTAGTGGCTCTAATGGATAAACCTCATATTTTCAACGATTTAACAACATAAAATGTATTACTTGTCCAGTGTGAGTGCTCTTGGTTGGGTTGATCTCTTATAAAAGTGGTTCAAGGACCCAGATTGTCTCCATATCATGAATTCATCATCTTCCCATGTGGTTTCCAAGTTTTCAGAGGAAAGAGAAATTGACCATGGAGAAGGTGAGCTGACCCATGACAACTTCAGCCTGTGAATGACACATACTACATATACATATATATGTTAAATGTGTTTCTCCATTCTTTGAATTTTGCATTTTTGTGAATTGAATCATAGTTTTGTTAATTTCACATTTGTGTGAATTGAAGCATCAGTTTAGTTCAGTTCAGTCGCTCAGTCATGTCCGACTCTTTGCAACCCCATGAATAGCAGCATGCCAGGCCTCCCTGTCCATCACCAACACTCGGAGTTCAGTCAGACTCGCATCCATTGAGTCAGTGATGCCAGCCAGCCATCTCATCCTTTGTCATCCCCTTCTCCTCCTGCCTGTACATCAAGGCTGTATACTGTCACCCTGCTTATTTAACTTATATGCAGAGCACATCATGAGAAACCCTGGGCTGGAAGAAGCACAAGCTGGAATCAAGAGTGCCAGGAGAAATATCAATAACCTCAGATATGCAGATGACACCACCCTTATGGCAGAAAGTGAAGAGGAACTAAAAAGCCTCTTGATGAAAGTGAAAGTGGAGAGTGAATTGAAGCATACTTCTGTTAAATTAATAATCTGTAATTTTAGTTCTCAGTCTGCTTTATATTTCTGAAGTACTGACTGGGCTTCCCTGGTGACTGACTGGTGACTCAGACAGTAAAGAATCTGCCTGCACTGCAGAAGACCCAGGTTCAATCCCTGGATTGGGAAGATCCCCTGGGGGAGGACATGGCAACCCACCCCAGTATTCTTTCCTGGAGAATTCCATGGACAGAGGAGCCTGGTAGACTATGGTCCATGGTTTCACAGAGAGTAGAACATAACTGAGTGACTAACACTTTCACTTTCTTCCTGAAGCACTGATTACGAGAAACATGCAGCTAATAGACCCATATATAGCAAAGGATTAATCTTAGACATTTTAAAGGATTATACCTTGACATCTTCTACTTCTAATCTTGACAAAGTAACTGGTACTGAACTTGCCTTCCACCAAAAAATTATAACAGTAGGTGAAATAATTATGGAAAATAGTTTTACAAATTGAACAATAGGTGATTCAAGAGTATGATTCTTGAGAGAAGGAAAACACGTGACACAAGTACATGAATGCTTATATGAATACTCCTACTTTTTTTATAGGCACTTTCCTGTGTAGAACAGGCATATGAAACTTAAGTAGAACAGTACTCTAAGGTTGCTGTAGAGCTTATTGGAGTTTCAGAGCTGTCCCAGACCCTGGAATTTTCTGGGCATAGTATCTAAGAAATAAAATCTTCATAGAGAGTGGTATCTAAAGTCTATGCATGGGTTTACTGTATGTCCATGAAAAATCAATGAGATGCACGTCCTCAAAACAAGATATCCAGAGGCATAGCGAGATTCCTGATACAGTAATGGGAGATGGAATTTCAGCCACATCAGAGTAGAGAGACTATACTAACTTACTTAGGTATTCAATTGAGACTCCATTCCATTGAGTAAGGAGCCTGCAACATAAGAAAACTTACAACTAAAACAGAATCACCTTAACAAAAAATATAAAACCACGCTTAACAGGTTCAAATATACTTAATAGTAATTTAATTGCCTTCCAGAAGAAATCTGACTCCTCTTAAAAGAATAGCAAGGTGAGATAAGAAAGCCTTCCTCAGTTATCAGTGCAAAGAAATAGAGGAAAACAACAGAAAGGGAAAGACTAGAGATCTCTTCAAGAAAATTAGAGATATCTAGGGAACATTTCATGCAAAGATAGGCTCAATAAAGGACAGAAATAGGGACCTAACAGAAGCAGAAGATATTAAGAAGAGGTGGCAAGAATACACAGAAGAACTGTACAAAAAAGATCTTCACGACCCAGACAATCATGATGGTGTGATCACTCACCTAGAGCCAGACGTCCTGGAATGTGAAGTCAAGTGGGCCTTAGGAAGCATCACTACAAACAAAGCTAGTGGAGGTGGGGGAATTCCAGTTGAGCTATTTCAAATTCTCAAAGATGATGCTGTGAAAGTGCTGCACTCAATATGCCAGCAAATTTGGAAAACTCAGCAGTGGCCACGGGACTGGAAAAGGTCAGTTTTCATTCCAATCCCAAAGAAAGGCAATGCCAAAGAATGCTCAAACTACCACACAATAGCACTCATCTCACATGCTAGTAAAGTAATGCTCAAAATTCTCCAAGTCAGGCTTCAGAAATACATGAACCATGAACTTCCAGATGTTCAAGCTGGTTTTAAACAAGGCAGAGGAACCAGAGATCAAATTGCCAACATCCACTGGATCATGGAAAAAGTAAGAGAGTTCCAGAAAAACATCTATTTTTGCTTTATTGACTATGCCAAAGCCTTTGACTATGTGGATCACAACAAACTGTGGAAAATTCTGAAAGAGATGGGCATACCAAACCACCTGATCTGCCTCTTGAGAAACCTATATACAGGTCAGGAAGCAACAGTTAGAACTTGACATGGAACAACAGACTGGTTCCATATAGGAAAAGGGGTACGTCAAGGCTGTATATTGTCACCATGCTTATTTAACTTATATGCAGAGTACATCATGAGAAACGCTGGGCTGGAAGAAGCACAAGCTGGAATCAAGATTGCCAGGAGAAATATCAATAACCTCAGATATGCAGATGACACCATTCTTATGGCAGAACATGAAGAAGAACTAAAAAGCCTCTTGATGAAAGTGAAAGAGGAGAGTGAAAAAGTTGGCTTAAAGCTCAACATTCAGAAAACTAAGATCATGGCATCAAGTCCTATCACTTCATGGCAGATAGATGGGGAAACAGTGGAGACAGTGGCTGACTTTATTTTTCTGGGCTCCAAAATCACTGCAGATGGTGATTGCAGCCATGAAATTAAAAGACTCTTACACCTTGGAAGAAAAGTTATGACCAACCTAGACAGCATATTCAAAAGCAGAGACATTACTGTGCCAACAAAGGTCTGTCTAGTCAAGGCTATGGTTTTTCCTGTGGTCATGTATGGATGTGAGAGTTGGACTGTGAAGAAGGCTGAGCGCTGAAGAATTGATGCTTTTGAACTGTGGTGTTGGTGAAGACTCTTGAGAGTCCCTTGGACTGCAAGGAGATCCAACCAGTCCATCCTAAAGGAGATCAGTCCTGGGTGTTCATTGGAAGGAATGATGTTGAAGCTGAAACTCCAATACTTTGGCCACCTGATGCAAAGGACTGACTCATTTGAAAAGACCCTGATGCTGGGAAAGTTTGAGGGCAGGAGGAGAAGGGAACAACAGAGGATGAGATGGTTGGATGGCATCACGAACTCGAAGGACATGGGTTTGGGTGGACTCCGGGAGTTGGTGATGGACAAGGAGGCCCTGTGTGCTGTGTTTCATGGGGTCTCAAATAGTAAGACATGACTGAGTGATTGAACTGAACTGAAGGGAAGATCATACAATCCAGACCCCCTGTTGCATATCATTTCAATGATAAAATAACTACTAGACATTGAAATAAACATGAACTAGGGGTGCACAGTAAGAAGTCAGTCATTATAATAAACCCAAGATGACCTAGATGTTTGAATTAACTGACAAAGCCTTTTAAACTGCTATTATAATATGCTTAAAGACTAGAGGGAAATATATTCATAATGAATGAACAGAAGGAAAATCTCAGCAGAGAACAGGAAACTATAAAAAGTAACCAAATGAAAATTCTAGGATTGAAAATATTTAAAATTTCAAAACTTAAAAAAAATCACTCTATAGTCCTAATAGTGCATTCAAAGGGTCAGAAAAGAGCAATGAATTTGAAAGTAGAGTACTATAAATTATTTAATATGAAGAACAGAGAGAAAAAAAAAGACTGGAAAAAAGCAATAGAACCTTAATGACATGGCAGATATTCTATAATGACTAAATGATCAGTTCCAGTTCATCAGGGAGGTACTGATAGAGGAAGTAGTCATAAATGTCTATGTTCCTAATAACAGGGCATGTGACCACGTGAAGCATAAATTTATAGAACCAAACGGAGACATAGACAAATTAACAAATACAGTGGAAAATTTCAACAGTATGTTCTCAGTAGTTCATAGTACAAGGAGATAGTACAAAAGGTAAAACAAGGAGATAGTGCAAAAATAGTAGGAGTAGAGAAAAACTGAATAGCACTGCTGCTGCTAAGTCACTTCAGTCGTGTCCGACTCTGTGTGACCCCATAGATGGCAGCCCACCAGACTCCCCCATCCCTGGGATTCTCCAGGCAAGAACACTGGAGTGGGTTGCCATTTCCTTCTCCAATGCATGAGAGTGAAAAATGAAAGTGAAGTCGCTCAGTCGTGTCCAACTCTTAGTGACCCCATGGACTGTAGCCCACCAGGCTCCTCCATCCATGGGATTTTCTAGGCAAGAGTACTGGAGTGGGTTGCCATTGCCTTCTCCATGAACAACACTAACAATTACCTAACCTAATTAATATTTGTGTGTGCATGTGTGCTCAGTTATGTCCAACTCTGTGTCCCCATTGACTGTAGCCCACCCGGCTACAGTCCATGGGGTTGTCTAGGCAAGAATACTATAGTGGGTTGCTTTCGCCAACAGATCTTCCCAACCCAGAGATCGAACCCGTGCTTCCTGCATTAGTAGGCAGATTCTTTATCACTGAACCAATATAATACCAACCCCCAAAATAATAGAATCACATTCCTTTATAATGTGTAAAAGTATGTTCAACAAGTTAGGGCCAGAAGACAGAAACAACAAAATTAAATTGTACTTCAATAATATTGAGGTATTAAGCTAAGTCCCAGAGACTTGCAAATTAAACAACAAACTACTACTTAGCTCTTAGGTCAAAGAAGAAATCACAAGAGAAATTAGAAAATATTAAAAATTGAATGATCATGAGAGCACAGCATGTCACAATTTGTGATATACAGCTGCTGCTAAATCACTTCAGTCGTGTCCGACTCTGTGCGACCCCATAGATGGCAGCTCATCAGGCTTCCCCGTCCCTGGGATAGCTAAAGCAGTGTAAAAGAGTATTTATAGCTTTAAATGCTTATACTGGAAAAGAGAAAAGTTTCTAAAACAGTAAAAGATTTCTACCTTGAAAGTGAAAGTTGCTCAGTTCTGTCTGACTCTTGCGACCCTGTGGACTGTAGCCCACCAGGCTCCAGTCTCCATGGAGTTCTCTAGGACAGAATACTGCAGTGGGTAGCCATTTCCATCTCCAGGGGCTTCTCCCAACCTAGGGATTGAACCTGGGTCTCCTGCATTACAGGAAGATTCTTTACCAGCTAAACTAACAGGGAAGCCCAATTTCTACCTTAAGAAGTTTTTTAAAATGTAAGAAAAAATAAGATAAGAACACATAACAATTGAAGAACCAAATTTGGTTTCTTGAAAAGACTGATAAATATCTAGGAAGATAGACCAAGGAAACAGAAAAAAGAAATCCACAAATTAACAATATAAGTAATAAAGGAGGGTATCTCACTACAGATCCTTAAGGTATTATAAAAATATAAGATTATGAGAACTTATGCTAACAAATTTGATGATAGGTGTACAGTTTCACTAATGAGTTCTACTAAGCATTTAAAGAAGAAATAATACTGATGTTAAACAAACATTATTTGATGAGGTCAGCATAATCTTTATAACTGAATCTGACAAAGATGTAATCAGAAAGGAAAATCACAAACCCGTACTATTCATGAACATAATAGCAAAAATCATTGTCTAAATCCAATATTTGGCCACCTGATGCGAAGAGCTGACTCATTTGAAAAGACCCTAATGCTGGGAAAGATTGAGGGCAGAAGGAGAAGGGGACGACAGAGGGTGAGATGGTTGGATGGCATCACCGACTCAATGGACATGGATTTGGGTGGACTCCAGGAGTTGGTGATGGACAGGGAGGCCTGGCGTGCTGTGGTTCATGGGGTCCCAAAGAGTCGGACACGACTGAGCAACTGAATTGAAATATAGTATATAGAATCACACAATATAAAGACAATAGTACATGAAGACCAAGTAGAGTTTATTCCAGCAATGCAAAGTTTAAGATTGGGAAAGCAACAAATGTGGTTTACCATATTAACAGAATAAATTACAAATTATATTAATATAATCATTTCAGTTTTTATTAAAAATTTCACAAAATTAAACATTAGTAGAAATAAGAGATTTTCTCAACCTGAAAAAAGGCATCTTTGTAAAATCTACAGCTAATTTATTTAATCATGAAAGACTGGATGCTTTTCACCTAAGATGAGTAACAAGACGATTTCTGCCTTGATAATTTCTATTCAGCAATATACTGGAAGTCATGCTGCTGCTGCTGCTGCTAAGTTGCTTCAGTTGTGTCCAACTCTGTGCGACCCCATAGATGGCAGCCCACCAAGCTCCACCGTCCACTGTCTCTGGGATGCTCCAGGCAAGAACACTGGAGTGGGTTGCTATTTCCTTCTCCAATGCGTGAAAGTGAAAAGTGAAAGTGAAGTCGCTCAGTCGTGTCCGACTCTGCGACCCCATGGACTGCAGCCTACCAGGCTCCCCTGTCCATGAGATTTTCTAGGCAAGAGTACTGGAGCGGCTTGCCATTGCCTTCTCTGGACTGGGAGTCATAGCTGGTCCTATAAAGCAAGAGGAAGAAAAAATATCATAAACACTGAAAAGAAAAAAGTAAAACTGTTCCTCTTTGTAGAATACATAATTATCTACAAACAAAATTCTAAAGTAATTTGCAAAGAAATTACTATAAATATCAAGTAAATTTCCCAAGATGGCAAAACACAAGGACAATATTCAAAATTCAATTGTACTTCTTAAAGAGTAAAAGCCAACAATAAGAACATAACTTAAAACTTTTTTCCATTTACCATGTAGTTGAAACTGTTAATACTTAAGAGTAAGTTAAATGAAAATGTACATGATTTCTATAGTAAAATCTGCTAAAATTACTGGTATAAATGAATGAAAACGTAAATAAATGGAGTTATACCACATTCATTAATTGGAACACTTAATACTATTCATTCTTCCTCAATTAATGTATAAAAGCAACATGATATCAATAGCCTTTTTTAGAAAATTGACAAGATTATTCTAAAATAGAAATCAAAATGTCTTAGAAATTCAAGACAGTCTTGCAAAAAATAA
Organism: Bos indicus; assembly: GCF_029378745.1. Lineage (NCBI taxonomy): Eukaryota > Metazoa > Chordata > Mammalia > Artiodactyla > Bovidae > Bos > Bos indicus. The sequence continues at coordinate 87,072,949 of NC_091764.1, read as the reverse complement.
TAAATTTAGAGTACATATATTACCTGACTTAAAGAATTACTATAAAGCTACATTAATCAGTATAGTGTGGCATTGGTGTACCTGTGCTCAGTCACTCAGTCGTGTCTGACTCTTTTTGACCCCATGGGTTGTAGCCCTCCAGAATCCTCTGTCCATAGGATTTTCAGACAAGAATATTGGAGTGAGTTGCCGTTCCCTTCTCCAAGGGATCTTCCCAACCCAGGGATCGAACCCGCGTCTCCTGCATCTCCTGCATTGACAGCCAAATTCTTTACCACTGAGCCACCTAGAAAGTCCTGTATATTCCACAAAAATATTAAAAACAGATTCATGGAATAGAAAGATGGTACAGAAGGAGACCCAATTTATTTTTGCCAGAGGTGCCTAAAAATGTAGTGGGGAAGAAAAGTTATTTAGACCAACGCAAAACTGAAAAATATATAGAAAAGTTAACATTGGTCCTTATCTCATGATACACAAATTTAATTTAAGGTGTCTCTTGAAGTAAATGTTAAAGCTAAAATTTTAAAGCTCTTGGAAGAAAACAGAATTTTTTTTTTTTTTTTGACAGTGGGCTTCTTACTATTTTGTGTCACTAAAGAATAAGGTAGCTTTATCAATGGACATTTCTATTATTTGTTTTTTTTTTAATTAAGACTTTTTTTTAGAGCAGCTTGTAGAAAAATTGAGTGGAAGCTACAGAGATTTCCCATATACTCCTTGTTCCCACACTTCCATAGCCTTCTCCATTATCAACATCCCCAACCTAAAAAATTAGAACATTCTTAAATACCATGTGCACAAATAAATTAAAAATAGAATAATACCCAAATGTAAGACTGGATACTATAAAACACTTAGAGGAAAACATAGGCTAAACACTCTTTGACATAAATCACAGCTATATCTCTTTTGAAATGTCTCCCAGAGTATGGAAATAAATGGAAATAAAAATTGGAGATTAAAAACAAAGTAAACAAATGGGGCCTAATTAAGCTCAAAAGCTTTTTCACAGCAAAGGAAACCATGAACAAACTGAAAAGAGAACCCACAGAATGGGAGAAAATATTCACAAACCATGTGACCAACAGGGATTAGTCTCCACAATTTGCAAACAGCCCATGTTGTTCAATATTAAAGAAACAAGCAAACCAATAAAAAAAAAAATGGGCACAAGTCCTAAATAGACATTTCTCCAAAGAAGTCATATAGATGGCCAAGAGGCAAATAATAAGATGCTCGACATCACTAGTTATTAGAGAAATGTAAATCAAAACTACAATGAGATATCACCTTGTACCAGTCAGAATGCCCATCATCAAAAATCTATAAACAATAAATGCTGGAGCCGGTACTCCTACACTGTTGGTGACAATGAAAATTGGTACAACCATTATGGAGAACAGCATGGAGGATCCTTAATAATCTAAAAATAGAGCTACTAATTGATCCAACAGTTCCACTCCTAGGCATATATCTGGAGAAAAACATGGTTCAAAAGGATACATACACCACAGTCTTCACTGCAGCACTGTTTATAATAGCCAAGACATGGAAACAACCTAACCGTCCATTGATAGATGAATGGATAAAGAAGATGTGGTACATATATACAAGCAAATATTATTCAGCCATTAAAAAGAATGAAATAGAGCCGTTTGCAGCAACATGGATGGGCTTGGAGATTATCATACTAAGTGAAGTTAAGTCTGAGAAAGACAAATACCACGTGTCACTTATATATGGAATCTAAAAAAGATTACATGAATGGAACTTATTTATAAAGCAGAAAGACACAAACTTAGAGCTTGAACTTATTTATAGTTACTGAGGGGAAGGGTGGAGGGCAGTTATAGATTGGGAGTTTGGAATTGATATGTAAGCACTGCTGCTGCTGTTAAGTCGCTTCAGTCGTGTCTGACTCTGTGCAACCCCATAGACGGCAGCCCACCAGGCTCCCCCGTCCCTGGGATTCTCCAGACAAGAACACTGGAGTGGGTTGCCATTTCCTTCTCCAATGCATGAAAGTGAAAAGTGAAAGTGAAGTCGCTCAGTCGTGTCCAACTCTTAGCGCTGCTATATTTAAAAGAGATAACCAATAATTCATGTGGATGTATGAGGGAAATCAAACCAATATTGTAAAGCAATCATCAACCAATTAAAAATAAATAAATATTTTAAAAGTTCCACATTTGATGCATGCATTGTGAAAATTACAATGGATTTTGAGCAAACCAAGTCCTTTGTGAAATAAGATCTTATACAAAGCAGCAGAGTGATAATAAACACATACAGTTTTATTGTGAAAAATTAAATCAAATAGATAACAAACAAGAACCTAACTTTAAAAACAAAAAACAAAAATTCCCCACTAAATTGGTACATTTTTTACAATTCATGGACCTATATTGACACATCATAATCACCTGAACTCCACAGCTTATGTTGAGGTTCATGCTTGGCGTTGTACATTTTATGGGTTTGTTCAAATGTATAATAATATGTTGTGCAACATTATAGTATCACACAGACAATTTTCACTACCCTCAAAATTCTCTGTGCTTTATCTTGTCATTTCTCCCCCAAAAGAATATTTTGGAAACCTGATATTGTGCAGTTTCTTAGACAAAATTCATAAAGCAAAAAGCCTGAAAACTAAACTGAAAATCTGCTCACCAAAACTCACCATTAAAAATCAAGATTAGGCAAACCACAAAACATTTCTAAAACATGCATCTGACAATGACCTATGTCTTGAGCATATAAAGAACTCCTACAGCTCACTAATAAAGAGATAAACTGTGCTATTGTAAAATGAGTAAAAACTTATTCAGACAGTTTACAAAAGAACATATACAAATTGCACACAAAAACAGTATTCAGCATCTCTAATCATCAAGGAAATGCAAACTACAAACTCAGAGATTCACCCCTAGAATGGTTAAAATTGAAAAGAATGTCATCATCAAATATTGACTAGAATACAGAGCCACTATAATTCTCAAACATTACTAGTAGGCTTGAAAAATGGTATAACCACTTTGGAAGAAATTTTGTCAATTCATTATAAAGTTAAATATACACCCTCCATAGGACCCAGCATTACACTCCTAGGCATTATGCCAAAAGACAAGAAAAGTATATGTCCACAAAAGTACCTGTTCAAAATGATTTATAACAACTTTATTCCTAATATCTCCAAACCAGAAATAACCCAATCTTCAATTGAAAGGAGAATTGATATAAAATGTTGTAGTATATTCGTGTAATACAATAGTACTCATAAATAAATGACTGACTAATATAGCAATATGATATATATTAAAGGCTGCAGAAAAGAAGCCAGACATGAAAAAGTAGGTACTATGACTCCATTCATACAAAGTTCTAGAACAAACTACTCCATGGTAAAAGAAATAAAATATTTGTCTCTAGGGTGAGGTTGACTGAGTAGGGACATGAAGGAACTTTCTAGGTGATGGAAATGTTCTTTATCTTGACAGTGTTGGGAGTTATTCAGCGTTACTCATTTGTCAGGCTCATCTTATTGAACACTTAAGATTTCTACATTTTTTCTGAAGGCAAATGTTACCAAAAAGTGACTTGTAAAATAACTCTTGATTGATATTATTAGCTACATTTACAGGATAAAAAGGATAGGCCTTACATCACACAGACTATAAATAAAGAAGCTATCTTTAGAGTTAGATTATGGTGATAGATAAACAGATAGATAGATAGATAGGATTGCTGACCCAATCATAATGAGGATAAACTTTGCGTCATTATCTATTACTTATACCACCTTTAACTCTTTTACACTGTCTTAACTCTACCCCCTTTCCCTACCCAGCAGTTGACAAAGACACAAATTTGTAAGACAGTTCAACAAATTCAATCACATATTTTTATGACAATGACATGTGAATCAATATAGCACATGGTAAGAACTGTCTTTGAATTCTGGTAGTTCTTGTTTCCAACTCATGTTCTACAATTTATTAGTTATATGAGCTCATGCAACTAATTTAATGTCTCTGAGAATCTGGATTTTTAGACATAAACCAGCGTAGTCTATGCTCCAAAGGGTTTATTCATTCGTCTATTCAACAAGTCCAATCCCAAAGAAAGGCAATGCCAAAGAATGTTCAAACTACCGCACAATTGCACTCATCTCACATGCTTGCAAAGTAATGCTCAAAATTCTCCAAGCCAGGCTTCAACAGTACATGAACCATGAACTTCCAAATGTTCAAACTGGATTTCAAAAAGGTGGAGGAACCAGAAATCAAATTGCCAACATCTGTTGGATCATCAAAAAAGTGAGAGAGTTCCAGAAAAACATCCACCTCTGCTTTATTGACTGTGCCAAAGTCTTTGACTGTGTGGATCACAACAAACTGTGGAAAATTCTTTAAGAGATGGGAATACCAGACCACCTGACCTGCCTCTTGAGAAATCTGTATGCAGGTCAAGAAGCAACAGTTAGAAATGGACATGATATAACAGACTGGTTCCAAATTGAAAAATGAGTACAAGGCTGCATTTGTCATCCTGCTTATTTAACTTATATGCAGAGTACATCATGCAAAGTGCTGGGCTGTATGAAGCACAAGTTGGAATCAAGATTGCCAGGAGAAATATCAATAACCTCAGATATACAGATGACACCACCCTTATGGCAGAAATCTAAGAGAACTAAAGAACCTCTTGATGAAAGTGAAAGAGCAGAGTGAAAAAGTTGACTTAAAGCTCAACATTCAGAAAACTAACATCTTGGCATCTGGCCCCATCACTTCATGTCAAATAGCTGGGGAAACAATAGAAACAGTGGCAGACTTTATTTTGGGGGGCTGAAAAATCACTGCAGATGGTGACTGCAGCCATGAAATTAAAAGATGCTTGCTCCTTGGAAGAAAAGCTATGATCAGCCTAGACAGAACATTGAAATGCAGAGTCATTACTTTGCCAACAAAAGTCTGTCTAGTTAAGGCTATGGTTTTTCCAGTAGTCATGTATGGATGTGAGAATTGGACTATAAAGAAAGCTGATCACAGAACTGATGCTTTTGAACTGTGGTGTTGGAGAAGACTCTTTGAGAGTCCCTTGGACTGCAATCAGTCTATCACAAAGGAAATCAATCCTAAATATTCACTGGAAGGACTCATGCTGAAGCTGAAACTCCAATATTTTGGCCACCTGATGTGAAGAACTTACTCACTAGAAAAGACCCTGATACTGGGAAAGATTGAAGACAAGAGAAGAAGGGGATGACAGAGGATGAGATGGTTGGATGACATCACCGACTTGATGGACATGAGTTTGAGTAAGCTCCGGGACTTGGGGAAGTACAGGGAAGCCTGGTGTGGGGCAGTCCATGGGGTCGCAAAGAGTCAGACATGACTGAACAACTGAACTGACTGATTCAACAAGGAACATTGACTTCCTATTTTTACCAGGAACTGGCTGTACATTTTGAAAGGGACACTTATATCCAGAACTTCAAAGAACTCCTAAAATTCAGTATGAAGACAAACTACTCTGCTAAAAAATAGTCAAAAACTAGGACAGACACTTGGGTGGAGAGTGGAAAAGGAGAGAACCCTAGAGTTAATACAAGAAAACTAGTTAGTTGTTTTTCAGCAGTTTAGGTTGAAGATGATTTCAGTTTGAAAGAGGAAAATGGTAGTGAAAGAAGAAAGAGGTAGATGATTCTAGATAAGAGTTAGAAAATAAAATTCATAGAACTTGGTATGAACTGGAAATAAAGGCAGTGAGAGAGAAAACAAGCATGTATCTTGCTTTCCAACTGGACAGAGGATGGTACCTTTTATGGAAAGAACAAGTACAGATACAAGACCAGATGTAGTACCTTTTGAGATAGATATAGAAAGTCATGTCATGATGACTGACCCAGTGAAGGTACTCAATAAATGGAAGATACTGTAGAATGGGACAAAATTAATTATATGAGATCAGTTCTGTAAATTTGATTTTAGTTACTATTGTAAAGTTAAAAACTAAAAAAGCAAGCATCAGTGAAGTACACAATTATGTACCCAAAAGCATTTGCATACATTTTGTTCCAATACTGTTGCTCTAGATATTGTATTTAATTACCCTGCTGCTAAGTCGCTTCAGTCGTGTCTGACTCTGTGTGACCCTATGGACAGCAGCCCACCAGGCTCCTCCATCCACAGGATTCTCTAGGCAAGAATACTGGAGTGGGTTGCCATTTCCTTCTCCAAGCCTAGTTGTATATATTTTGTGAATACAATAGGACTGCTGAATTTTTTCTTCCTCTCAGTTTTGAAGACATAAAGGTTTCATAATCTCAAATAAATGTGACATAATTTGGCTGAAAAAAGGAAAATATTTGTACTAAGGAAGTTAGTGTGTTGCTCAAAAAGGAAAGAGGCCTTTTTTGCACTGAAGGAAAAAGGAATAAAAATATGTATAATATTTGATATTTCTGTACCAGGAGTTGTTTTTAAAACATTATAACATTATGTGTATTATAACATTATAACAAAATGCATGGGAATACTACCTGGCTTAGAAATGAATTTTGATACAGTCATGTAATTAGGTTACATACGAAAGAAACTTGTAGACCTTAATAATAAAACCAGGCTTTGGAAAAGATGACTAAAGCACACTATTTTTATTTTATGCTTGAAACCTGAATTGAGATATTTCACTTACTTAAACCATGATGAAATCATGGAAGGCATCAGAGCAAGAGATAAAACCCTAGGGAGGCTATTAACAATTTTGCCTTTACACTTCCTACATGATTGTGGAAATGTGTGTTCTACTCCCCCATGAGACTCTTATTGCTGGATTTGGTACAATTGCTGCTATATCAACAGAAAGGATTAGGTATTACAGTGGGGCCCTTTGCAGATCTTGCCTTAGAAAGTTGAATGTCTGTGTCAGATTTACTAAAGGCATACCTTAAGTTAGAGGAAAATTATCTTCCTGAGAGAAAAGGGGGCACCATACAACAAACACAAAAAGAAGAATAATGTCCTACAAAACAGACAGTAATTTTTATTCTTAATGAAATGAGTGATCCAATTTGATCAGGGAAAATCAAGTGTTATGTAGTGTAAGTGAAATGTTAGTAGGCAGAGGTGGTAACAAAAAACATTTTATTAAAGGAAGAGCATGAGTCTGAGCACAAAACTTGCCTAGATATGAGGTTCATACAAGTGGAGGCAAAGAGAATAAAAAGAAAAAACCAACTGCCAAGATGAGGAGAAGCTAGGATTTAAAGGCTTTGGCAAGAACCTCCCTGGTGGTCCAGTGGTTAGGACTCTGCACTCCCAGTGCAGTGGGCAAGGTTCAATCCCTTGTTAGGGAACTAAGATACCACATGCAGCACAGTGTGGGCAAGTAAAGAAATAATAAAAATAAAAATTTGTACAGAGGTGGAGGGAAATGATCAGGAATGGTGATGCCATAGGATACCTCCCAAAGCCATAAGATAGCAATGATGAAGCTTCCCTGGTGGCTCAGTTAGTAGAGTCTGTCTGCAATGTAGGAGACTCAGGTTCTATCCCTGGGTCGGAGGATACCCTGGAGCAGGAAATGGCAACCCACTCCAGTATTCTTGCCTAGGAAACCCCATGGACAGAGGAGACTGGTGGGCTATAGCCCATGGGGTCACAAGAGCCGGGCATGACTTAATGACTAAACCACCACCACCATAGCAATGATGAATTAGTGCATCCTACATTCAGAATCTTACTTCTGTTGGAGCCTCAGGGTTCAGTTTTTTATCGTGGCATGAGGATTCATTTCAGATTATGAGTAGGAAAATTTTGTTGCCTAATATTGGATTTAGATTTGACTCTTAAATGAAAAGTTTTGAATTACATAAAAGGTGTTTGATGTAGAGACAAAGATACACTAGAATGTTGACTTACAAGTAAGCCACAAAGGAATGTTAGAATTTTTTGAGTCACAAAAACATAGACATCAGAGTAACTTATTAACTTAATGACTTGCAGCAGCTAGGTTGGGTATAGTCCAGATTCTAGGACAAATTGTAATGTAAGATTCTGGAGTCAGTGACCCAGCTTCTTCTTACATATGCTCTGGCTTAAGTCAATCTGGTCCATGGGGTAAAGCTAGGCAGAAAACTTTATTTTTATAACCTATTAAATTGTGAATAGAAGATTGCACTTAATATAGGGCTGTATCCTTACCAGAAGCCATTAAGTCAGGGCGGGAAAGATAATTCTTCTGTTTTTCCAACAGCATAGCAATTGAGAATAGAAGGGAAGGATTTAGCTTGAACATTCTCATAAGTCCCTATGGATTATGAACTGACTAGTAGGGATTTTGCCTATAACTGTGGCAGCTGGTGAGTAATTTGTAGCCTGTAGTCATCTCATTCTAAGTGTGTTTACAGCAAGTCTTGGCTCAACTGTTTGAGTAAGAGTCATTCTCACTGGACCTGTTATTACCAGTCTACTCCACATTCATGGCATGTGACCAAATGGTACAGATATTTGGAGGCATTTTAGGCTGGAAGATATGCTAACTTAGGAGTTAAGATTCTAAACATACAATAAGGACTTTCTGAATATAAGAGGGATTTTTAAGGGATCTTGGTAGATAATAAGTATTTCCCATCCTAAGTGTACCTTTACTAGAATTGGGGACTTTGAGGTAGAGGTTACCTGACTGGGATTTGTGTGTAGAAAAGAAACTTCAGAATTGTGTTAGGAACACTGAAGGCCCTGTATAGACATTCTAAGGGGTCAGGAAAACCATAACCTCCTAGTTATACACACAGTTAGTAAGTAACTCCAGGGCTGTGCTACCTAGCAAGAATGACTTGGGTGAGGTGATCCCTAGTCCTAGGTTTTATTTTCTTTCTTTATAAATAAAGGAAGTGAACCAACTCCCGTTAGAATCTTATCTCTTAGCTTCACATATTCATAGCCTCACGATTTGCAAAAATGGCCCAGTGCTCCACCCTTACCTATAGCCATACCATTTGCATCATGACTTTAGAACCCCTCCATCAAGGGGGTAATTCTGTTCTCTTATCATTGAATGTGAATTGACCTTGTGACTTATTTTGGCCAATAAAATAGAAGAGAAGTAAAAATGTGCCAATTCTGATCCTAGGCCTCAACAGGACTCTGAGCTTTTGCTTGTTTTCTTGGAGTTCTGCCACCACTTTGTGAACAAGCCTAGGCTGGCTTGATGGATGATAAGAGACACGTGGCCCAATTACCCCTGTAACTCCAGCTGGCAGCCAGCAAAGCACCAGATGTACATAAGGCCATCATAGACCAACCAGCCCCCTAACTAACCTGCCAGCTGATGACAGGTGCATGAACGAGCCAAGCCGAGACCTGTCTCAGATCAGCAGAAACATCCCTCTGACCTATAGGATTGTAAGAAATAATACATGCTTTAAAAATAGGGATTGATTAACTATGACCAGAGGCCAGCTGCCAGTTTTTGTAAAGTTTTATTGGAGCACAGACATGCCTATTTGTTTATGTTTTGTCTATGGCCTCTTTTGCACTACAATGGCAGAGCTGAATATTGAGTGTGGATAGAGACTGGTCCATAAAAACGAAAATATTTACTATCTGGCCCTTTAAGAAAGAGTTGGATGATTCCTCTATTTTAAGTCAGTTAAATTTGTGGTTTAGTTATTACACAGTAGTATCTAACTGGTGTGCATTCACATTAAGAAATTAGTCAATCATTTTGGTTATCTAATTTTGCTAAATAAACCATTTTAAAAAAACTTCCTGGCTTAAACAGCAATCAATTTATTATCTTTAACAATTCTGTGAGTTGACTAGGCTCTGCTGGGCTGTTCTTCTGCCCCACAGGATGTTGGATGTTGATGTTGTCTAGGAGTAAGCCTGGACTGAAATTTCTGAGCTGACTCATTCAGGTGGCTGAGAGTTGATGCTGGTTTTCACCTGGGAAATCAGCAGGTAACGGTGACTGGGGCACTTACTTGTGGTCTATGCATATGACTTGATGGCTGGGCTGTGAGAGGAAGCATCTCAAAGATGAGAATTGGAGAAATCCAAGCCAAAGCTACAAGACTTCTTATGACGGCATTAGATGCTAACCTGTGCCATATTCTAAGAGTCAAAAGTGAGTCACAGAGGCTGCCCAGATTCAAGGTGAGGGACTACACAAAGGAGTAAATATGGCTTTGGGATGGAGGCAGAACTTGTTGAAGACTAGCCATCTCAGTTGGAATGTTTAGCCTTTTCCCTGTCCCTCCTTTCCTTCCTCTCATGTACCATCTTTCCTTTTGTCTCCATTTTATGCCATAGGAATTTTTTTCAACTCACCAGCATGCTTGCTATACATAAATACGTATGTACGTGATATGTGTGTGTTTGTGTGTGTGTATTTAATAACTTAAAGTTCTTGGATTGGAATCTCAGGTTGGCTTCATTAGATAGCAGGGTGATGTTTATACATGGATCTTTTACATTTGGAAAGGGCCACTTCACATCTGCTTCAATTAAAATGTGTAATGACTCTTTAACCTTAATAGTTTTAAAGATTTTAATCATATCATATCATTTTATCCATCTTTGGCAAGTTGATAATTTAAATTGGAAGGTGACCAAAAATGAAGTACATTAAATAATGTAACAACTTCTCATTGTACTTCATCCTCCGTTTGGCAGCCATTGCCTCCCATGCACCAGTGGGCGCTCACATGATCTGCTAAACACTAAGTTTATGAGAAGTCAGAGTGTTAGGTTATCTAAATGCTACAGTACTGCTCACTTTGGGGAATCTTCTCTCAGTGATCATCTAAAATTCCAACACTGTGTACTTTGAGCTCTTGGTTCATTTTGTCTCAACTGACAAGTCTATTGCTTTGAACCACAGAACCCAAAGCTTCTGTTTTGTACTCCTGATTTTAGAACACTGACAAGCTCTCTAGCAGTTCTGAGATCTTTCTTTTAACTTTCCAAGTGGCTATCTCCAGTCCATATTACCTTATTTCTCTTTCAAATTCTGTGGCAACCATTCCTATTTGGATGACCCCCAACACAGACACAACACAGACACACACATAGACACACATACACAGAGACCTATATAATAAAAACAAGGCTGGGAGACACAAAAATTCTTTCTCTTCACTTTATACTAGAAGTTAAATTGGTGGGTTTCAAATGAGACACAAGCTCCTGTTTTTGCTCACTCTTTCCCTATAGATTTAGAGAAAAAGTAATACTAAATCCTTTCCCCAAATATTCTCTTTTCCCTACTCATGAAATTCACATGTTAAAACAAAAATATTGCCCTTAATTCTGATTTCTCTATAAATGTTTCTAAAATTCATAGATTTATTACATGATTATGTTGAATATTTCTACCTACTCACCATTCTCTTTCACCATTATCTCTTCCAAAGTTGTTCTTTTGTGTTTCTGCTTTCTCCTTGGTTACTGTGATCCTCTGTAGCAAATCTAGTGACCCATGTGGAAAATCTGTAGCAAATCATTTGTCCTGGCTCTTTTATCCCCAGCCATTGAACTGTTTTTTATTCTTTCTGTTCAGTCCTGTCCCTGCTCCCTCTTCCCTACTCCTCTTCCCCCTGCTCATCTACACAATGATCAGAGAGTAGCAGGTAAGAAATCACACCTACCTCATCTAGAGCCTGTATTATAGGATTAGGGCTGGCCATGTAGGAAGAAATAACTCCTCTCCTATGATTTCCCACATAAACACAGAAGACAAAGACCAGAGTCGTGTTCCTGAGAAATAGACTGTATGCCAAAGAACAAAGCCAAGAGAAGATTTAAAGCTTAGTGTGTGATCCAATAGGATTGGGTAGAAAAGAGAAGAGGATTTAAAAATAAGAAAGTATGATAACAGAGAGTGAAAGACAAGGCAGACAAAATGTGTCCTGCAGCAATTCCATTAATGAAATATAGACGAGCTTTTTCACTGGGTCATTATGGGTTTGGAGGGGAGTAAAATTTGCCACCCCAAAATGTGTCTCTTTGATATGAGGATTAATTCAGGATGAATATTTTTAAGAAACAGCAGAAAGCTTTTCTATTACCTGCCCTCATCCCTTAACTGACTAAAAGAATTTAGATACAGAGCCTCTTCCAAGAATACGGATATCACACCAGTGAAAGTGAAAGTCACAGTCATGTCCAACTCTTTGCGATCCCATGGACTATAGTCCATGCAGTTCTTCAGCCCAGAATACTGGAGTGGGTAGCTGTTCCCTTCTCCAGATCACACCAGAGATATCTGCAAAGAATGTGGTCTAAGTGTGGCTGAGGAAACTCAGTAGAGCCTAGAGGTCAGAGTCTACTCTGTCCCAGTGTCTCTGCATGGCCCAGCAAACATGTGCTTTTTTCATCTCTATGTGAATTACCTTCCTTTGAAGTCCCAAATTTTGGTGAGTTACTCAGTTTTCCTTGGTCTCCCCCATGCATATATGGTATTAAACTTTCTCCTATTAATCTCTCATGTCAGTTGAATTCTTAGATTGCCAGAAGTGCCTAGAAGGGTAGAGACCATTTTCTTTCTCTGTGACAGGTTCATTAAAATTTCCAAGTAAAAGTCACCTGCCATTGCCTAGCAGTGTTCCTCCTATGTTTGCAGTATTTTTTTATATTTTGCTTTGCCATTTATTCTTCTGTTGTTTATTTATGGATGTCTTGTAAAGTCAATTATGGTTCTAGACATTCAACTCCATGCTCATTACTTTAAGTCCTTCAACTACATTTTTGTAAAATTTATTTTTATGAAGTTTAGATTTAAAAGCAGTGAAATATACAAATATACAAGGGCTTTTGGGGCCTTTTTTTGTATAATATATCCATATTGAGCTATAGAAAACACACACCAGAATTCTCCCTTATGTCCCTTCTTAAGAACCAGATTAATTTTGTTCATGTAAAAATTTTATAGCTTTTAAAAAATATAATTGATAGACAATAAATGTAATATCTCAAAGTATGTAATTTTATGTTTTGACATATGTACATCTGTGAAAATATCAATCAAGATAATAAGCATATCCATCACTCCCAGAAGTTTCCTCTTGTTTCTTTGTAATTCCTTCCTCCCAGGCTTGCCTACCCTTCCTCTAATCCTCCAACAACTGTTAATTGCATTTCCTAGATTTTATATGAATGGAATCATACAATACGTAAATTTTGTCTTGCTTCATTCAGCATAATTATTTTGTGATCTATCTATGATAGAGCATGTATCAAAACTTTATTTCTGTCTTATTGCTGAGTGGGCTTCCAGTATACGGATACACCACACTTCTTAAAATCCATTTGCCAGTTGAAAGATATTTGAGTTGTTTCAAATTTTTGACAATTAGAGCTCTTCAGTGAATTCAGTACAGTTTCAGGATACAAAATTAGCATACAAAAATCGGTTCCATTTCTATACACTAACAATGAACAACAGACTGGTTCCAAATCGGGAAAAGAGTACATCAAGGCTGTATATTGTCACCCTGCTTATTTAACTTATATGCAGCGTACATCATTTGAAATGCTGGGCTGGAAGAAGCACAAGCTGGAATCAAGATTGCCGGGAGAAATATCAATAACCTCAGATATGCAGATGACACCACCCTTATGGCAGAAAGTGAAGAGGAACTCAAAAGCCTCTTGATGAAAGTGAAAGAGGAGAGTGAAAAAGTTGGCTTAAAGCTCAACATTCAGAAAGCTAAGATCATGGCATCTGGTCCCATTACTTCATGGCAAATAGACAAGGAAACAATGGAAACAGTGAGAAACTTTTTTTTGTGGGGGTGGGGCTCCAAAATCACTGCAGATGGTGACCACATCCATGAAATTAAAAGATGCTTGCTCCTTGGAAGGAAAGTTATGACCAATCTAGACAGCATATTAAAAAGCAGACACATTACTGTACCAACAAAGGTCTGTCTACTCAAAGCTATGATTTTTCCAGTAGTCATGTATGGATGTGAGAATTGGACTATAAAGATAGCTGAGTGCCAAAGAATTGATGGTTTTGAACTGTGGTGTTGGAGAAGACTCTTGAGAGTCCCTTGGACTGCAGGAGATCCAACCAGTCCACCTTAAAGGAAATCAGTCAGTCCTGAATATTCCTTGGAAAGACTGATGCTGAAGCTGAAACTCCAATACTTTGGCCACCTGATGAGAAGAACTGACTCATTTGAAAAGACCCTGATGCTGGGAAAGACTGAAGGTGGGAGGAGAAGGGGACGACAGAGGATGAGGTGGTTGGATAGCATCACCGACTCAAGGGACATGAGTTTGAGTAAACTCTGGGAGTTGGTGATGGACAGGGAGGCCTGGAGTGCTGCAGTCCATGGGGCGCAAAAAGTCACACACGACTGAGCGACTGAACTGAACTGAACAGTGAACCATCAGAAAGAAATATTAAGAAAGCAATCCTCTTTACAATCACATCAAAAAGAATAAATACCTAGGAAGAAACTGAATTAAGGAGGTAAAACTCCTGTACTTGGAAAACTATAACACTCTGATGAAAGAAACTGAAGACACAAACAAATGGAAAAGTATATGATATTCATGTTGCTCTAGCACTATTTATTAGAAGATTCATTTTACTTACTTTGAATTGAACATAAATGGAATCATGAAATACGTTTTTATTTTATCAGGTTTCTTTTGCTCAGAATGGTTTTAAGTTTATCGATTTTGTTGTGTGCCTTTAGCTTTTCTATCCCCTTACTGCATAGTATTCCACTTGTATGAGTGTACCACCATGCATTCATCCACCCTATTGATGATGAACGTCTCCTCTCTATTCGTGATGAACATTTTGATTCGTTCCAGCTCCTTCCTCTTATGAAAATGCTGATATGAAATTCTTATCTTCTGATGACATAAGCAATAATTGCAGTTGGGCATATACTTTAAGGTGTGGAATTTCTGGGTCATAGTGTATGCAAATGTGTAGCTTACTATACTGCCAAGAAATTTTTAAAATAAGTGTTAACAGCTTTAGTCTCTTAATAACATGTATGAGAGTTCCACTTTGTTCATCAGTACTTGATACTATCAATGCCTCTTAATGTTTGTAACTTTTGAGGGCATGCAGTGGCACCTAATTTTGGTTTAATTTGCATTTTCCTTAGAAATGACAATGATGAACACACTGAATATGTTTATAGGTCACTTACAATTCTGTTTTGATGTGCATATTCAAGTCTTTCTTCATTAAAAAATGTTTGTTTATTTGTACAAGTTCTTTAAATGTTTGTATGTATTGGGTACATGGAAGTTCTTAATTTGAGAACTTAATTTCAGAACACCAACTTTTCAGTTTTTTCATAAAAAGATTGTATTCTAATACTTCATTTAAGAAATCTTAAAAATAACATCACAAAAATTATCTCCTGCATTTTGTTTTAGAACGATTTCTTTAACATTTGATGTATCTTGAGTTAATTTTTGTGTATGATGTGAAAGGTCAGGGTTCATTCTTTTTCATGTATGTATCTAATTAATGCAACATTACTTATTGAAAAGACCACCCTTTCCCCCACTGAATTGCAGTGGCTTTTGTCATATATCATTAGATTGTGCGTGTATGGGTCTTTTCCTAGACTATCTATTCTGTTCTGTTGTTCTAATTTTGTTTGTCTTAATTACTTTAAACCTGCAAAAGTCTTAAGATCAGTTAGGGCAGGATTTGTTTTTCTTCAAGATTTCTGTGATTTTCTAGGTGTTTTGTATTTTCATGTAACTGTAGAAGCAATTTAGCAATTTCTGCAAAAATCCACTGGGATTTGATTTTGATTACACTAAATGCACAGATAAATTTGAAAAGAAACTGAACACATGTATACCTGTGGCGGATTCATTATGATATTTGGCAAAACTAATACAATTATGTAAAGTTTAAAAATAAAATAAAATTAAAAAAAAAAAGAAACTGTCATATTAAAAACATTGATTCCTTCACTCTATGAACATGATATATTTCTTAATTCTTTAGGTCTTCAATTTGTCTCAACATTGTTTTATAGCTTTCAGTACAAATACCTTATATATAATTTATTATATATATTCTTAGGTATTTGTTTCATTTGTTTCATTATTAAATAATACTGCATTAACATTTTTTACTTTTCAATTTTTGTTAGAAGAATAAAGACATACGTTAATTCTGAAGTTTGATTTTTAGTATAGTAGCCTTGCTAAATTGCCTTACTAATTTAAAAATTTTGTATGTAGAGTCTTTAAAAAAATCACCTGTCAATAAAGACAATTGTATTTTCTTTCCAGCCTGTGTCTTTCATTTCTTTTAGTTGCACAAAGTGGGATCTCATACAACATTGACTAGAATAATAATAGTAAATTCCCTTGACTTCCTTTTTGCTCTCTTTTATCATTTTGGGCTTTCCAAGTGGCGCTAGTAGTAAAGAACCCGGCTGCCAATGCAGGAGGTGTAGGAGACATGGATTGGATCATTGGGTTGGGAGGATCCCTTAGAGGAGAGCATGGCAACCCACTCCATTGCCTGGAGAATCCCAGGGATATAGAAACCTGACAGTCTTTAGTCCATAGTGTTGCATAGAGTCAGACACGAATGAAATGACTTAGCATGCACACATTTTATCTTTTTATTTTATACCAGTATGTTTAACCAGTATGTTTAATTTCTAGATTTCTCTCCCTCCTGACTTGTCACTTAAGTAGAAATCTCCTGTTTCAGGAAGCATTGCAAATTACTTCTTCAAAGTCACATAGAAATCTGGGCTGTGACTTCTCCTTTGGATTATATTAAATAATGTTGATTATATATTCTATGCTTCCCTTGTAGCTGAGTTGGTTAAGAATCTGTCTGCAATGCAGGAGACCTGGGTTCTATTCCTGGGTTGGGAAGATCCCCTGGAGAAGGAAATGGCAATCCACTCCAGTATTTTTGCCTGGAGAATCCCAAGGACAGAGGAGCCTGGCAGGCTACAGTCCACGGGGTTGCAAGAGTGAGACACGACTTAGTGACTAAACCACCACCATATATTCTATAGTTGATTGCAAGATGCTTAACTGAGTGATTTTCTGTCTCTTACACCAGACAAAATTTCTGGAGTACAGTGATTATGTCTATTATCTCTTTATTGCTGGTATCGAGAATAGTGAACATTAAAGATATTTGATAAGTATCTGATAAATGTTTGCTCAATGAAAGAATGATGCTCCAGCTCTGACCTTTCACCACTCTTCTATATCTGTTTATTAACTAAATGTTTTCACTTAACTGTGCTTCCAGTGGGACACTTAGGCCCTGAATTCAATGAAATAAACATTCTCTCTCCTTCTGTGTTCCTTTCCCAATGACTCAACTAACCAATGAATTCACTGGGACATGCATCTGGTAGTTAATTTTTACTACTTCCTTTGAAAACAGTCTTACTTGTTATCACATATCAAGTCAGTTCTCATAGCGTGTTAGTTCTTCTTGCTGGTATTTTTGGATTTGAGCCTTCTTTTCCATTTTCATAGTCATTATCTTAGTCCAGAGTTTTATAGCTTCATCCCTTGATTATGTTACTTTCTTTGGGTTGTATTATTTGTTTGTAATCCCTTTACTCTGCAGCCTACTCACTGCATAGCCAATGACACAGTCTTCCTTAGATATTATTTTAATCATGTATTCCCTCCCAGAATCAAAGTAAACTTCGTTTGTCTATGCTAACAGCATTCCAGCCCATGTTTATTACACGGTGTGTGCATACAACTCCCATCTCCGACATAGTCATTCCCTCTACCTCACAAAATTCAGTGTCCTTGTTATGCCCACTTCTTTGTTGTTGCTATTACAGTCCCATGGAACGACCACCTCTTCTTTCTCATTAAGCTGTGCCCTTAACTTTCTTAAGACTTGGCTTCAGATTTATCTCTTCCAAAAAGATCTCAGTGAATTATATCCTTCCAAATGAAACATCCTCTTTAGCTGACATTTTCCTAATATTTTTAGCCTGTAACTATCACTCAAAGACCAGTTATCAAGAAGGAACAATTTAGTGATTCAGAAATGATGTTTCAACACAAAAAGCTTTATGTTAACATTTGCTTTTTTCTTTCATTGCAAATGTTTTCCTGATAAAGAGTTAATGGATTTAAGCCATCTTGTAAAGAATATAAGAAGTGCACATTCAGATGTGTGAAAGATGTGTTGTACATAAGCAAGGTAAAATGTTCTTGCTTTTTAAAATTATAAACAGAGACTCATTTACCATTTTCAGGTGTTAGCTGGAAAATAGTTATAAGCTGAGGCACATGAAATTTTGTGACATATGAATTATCATGATTATGGGATTTGGGGATTTGTAAGGACTAAAAGGGACCTAGGTGTTATGCAACCACTTTCTCTAGTTCACAATTGAGGAAATTAGGGTCCTAGGAAAATTGTGACTCATCTAAGATCTCACCTCTTATTAATAACATGATTGTGATTATAACCTAGATCTCCTAATATAAAGTGCAGTGTTTTTTTTTAAGTTACATAAGGTTGTCCATATTATTTGTACACCCAGTCCAAGGAGACTGCATTATGAACCCCCAGAGGTCAGGGCTTATGTCTTTTTAACTTTTACTTTCTCCAGAGCTATCCTCCCCAGAGCAAAACTCAGTTTCAACATTTATTAGACATTATTTCCCTCAAGTTTAACTCTCTACCTGGAAGACCCATAGTAATGTTTTCAGAAGATTGTTTTGGGGGCATTCATTTTAAGAATATAAGGTTCCAGACTTGTGAATGATGGGCTCCTAAAATTTGGCTTTACTATGACTTAAAAAGGGCTTCCATTGTGGCTCAGCTGGAAAAGAATCTACCTGCAATGTGGGAGAACTGGGTTCGATCCCTGGGTTGGGAAGATCCCCTGGAGAAGGGAGAGGCTACCCACCTCAGTATTCTGGCCTAGAGAATTCCATGGACCATACAGTCCATGGGGTTGCAAAGAGTTGGACACGACTGAGTGACTTTCACTTTCATGAGTTAAAAAGATGAACTTCCTAAACAGGATCACTTACTACTATTCTTTGGATGTGTACGTGCTCATCATGTCTGAGTCTTTGCAACCCCATGGACTGTAGCCTGCCAGGCTCTTCTGTCCATGGAATTTTCCAAGAAAGAATATTGCATTGAGTTACCATTTCCTATTCTAGAAGATCTTCTCCAGCCAGGGATTGAACCCACATCTCGTACATCTTCTGCATTGGCAGGTGGATTCTTTACCACTGCACCACCCGGAAAGTCGTACTTTTCTTTATTTCCTAAATAATTATTTATTTCCTAGTGCCTTTCAGAGTCTGGTCAGAACTGAAAAACATTGATAAGTGAAGCGCAAACTCATCATATGCTGTCTCTTACCTCTGAAATGCACAAGTTTCAGCATCCTTGCTTACCCTCAAGCTACTGATCTGGGACAAGGGACAGCTCCACATGTTTCCACAGGGACATCTAATCCATAACTATTCTTCCCATTGAGAGGCAAGCCAGATGTTGGGCTCAAATGTTTCCTCTATTAGGGCTTTGACAGAAGAGCCAAGATAGTACACTCTTAACCTCCAATAGGTGCCAACAAATCTCAAATACAGATTTTAATAAAGAAATCACCATTTCCCTCAAGATATAGGCAGGCTCTTGTTCACCTCATCACATTAGAATCTCACTGTTAAGTTACTACCCAGAGGGCACTTAATTCCTTTTTTAATTTTTTTATTGCTAGATCAGAGTTCCCTAAACCAGAGGAACATGAAATAAAGTCAGCTGTTTACAACAGAGGAGACTCTGCTTATTTATATTTAGAGGCCCAAGAAAACAGCCTAATTAAAAACTGATGGGCAGCTAAAAGTATGACCCACTGAATGGTGTGAGGCAGGCATTTAATACTGAAATGTGAAGTCTTATGATATCCATTTGCATTGAGAAAGCAAGCCTGGCTTCATGCAGCAGTATTCTTGATATGTTATGTGTAAGCTTAGAAAGTTCATTCATCATGGGAGTTTGAACCTTGTCAATTGTTCTATTATATCACTGAAATCCTCCTATTACATAACAGCAGCCTTTGAGTAATCTGTTTACTTAGCTACTTGATTCAATTATGGATACTCTAACTTTCAAACTTTACAATCCTGCCCCATTTCTCTCTTACTTAAGGGAAATCAACAAAACAGGAATGATTCCCTTAGTTTTCCTTTGTAAGGAAGGTCCCATCAGAGCAACATTATACCAGCCACTGCAGTTCAGTTTTTCTCCTTAACAACAGCGCAGAAGTGATCTTTTTTTTTTCTCCCTTCAATGTGCATATTCCTGATGGAGCTTAAAAACTTCCATAAATCAATAAAGTAATTGCTACATAATGACCTATTGTTAGTGTTCTTGCCCAGAATGATGTCACATGGGGGTAATGGAGCTACTGAATCAAAAAATGGCAGCTGTTTCCAATTTATCTGAGAGTCAGTTGGACAGAAAATTAAATAAACACATAGACAAGAAGGACAAGGGCAAGTCCTTGTATTATTCTTATGATAGTTTTAATTCAATTGCAGAAGTCAGCAGGCAGCTGATACTGTGGCCCAGAGTTTCATTAATTGCCTGTCTTGCATGTCAGTGAGACAACACATGCTCACTTCATCATTTTCAACTCTTGTTATTTGCATTTTAAAACACACACACCAGTGAAGCATGGATCAAACTTTTCATGTGTGTGTGGTTAGTACAGCCTTCTAACTCTCAGAAATCTATGATTGGGAGATATGGTTTTATCCTCTACCTGCCACAATGGTGTCTCTCTCCTCCCTCAGGGCAGGCAGCTGAGAATTTTTAAAAATTAGTCTCTCCTCCTTGGGGGAAGGCCGGAAGACTTGTATTTGTTGTGGAGCCTGAAGAAAAAGGCATCACCCGGTTCGCAGTCACTCCTCTCCACTGTGACTGGGAGCTTTGATGTGCCCTTTTGATGTTCCTGCCTTGAGGCAGCTGGAGAGGATTATCAAAAGTAGCCTTAACCATCCAGGTTGGAGTTGGGGGTGCAGCACCATTGCATGCCGGACTTCACAGCCCTCATGTAAACACTTGTACTGAGGTGGAGTTGCTGGAGTGCATATGAAATTTCCAAGGTAGTGCCAATCCAGTCTGCATCTACGGAGCTTTAATTTTCAGAATGTCCTTTGGGCAGGATTCTATGGTCAGGTAATTTGCTATTTAGGATGGTAGCCACTATTAATTTTTTGAAAAAAACCAAGGAGTCTAATTGTAATTAGAAAATGGCTACAATTCACTATCCAAATGATTGTTGTTTTCTCCTAAGAACCAAACAGCCCAATTTTTAAAAAGATTCTCATATGCCAAAAGGATCTTTGGCAGGTAAACAATTCCTTTTTATGTCAGGGATAAGGAGCCAGAACGCTGGTGTACCAGTTAAAAATTCTTGTCTGTGTGTGTGTGCTCAGTTGTGTCCAACTCTTTGTGATCCCATGGACTTTGCGACCCAATGGAGCCCACTGTGCTCCTCTGTCCCTAGAATTTTCCAGGTAAGAATTCTGGAGTGGTTGTCATTTCCTACTCCAGGAGATACTCCTAACCCAGGGATTGAACCTGCACCTTTTACATCTCCTGTATTGGCAGGCGGATTCTCTACCACTGTACCACCTGGGACGCCCCTAAAAATTCCTAGTATATGGTAATTTTGTTAGATTTGTAAATTTGTTAGATTTGTAACTGGAGAAAGAAAATTTCTAGAGAATATCCTGGGGTTCCTACAGGCTTGGAGTCCAGCTTTACAACTAGGTTTGGTAAGAGTCAGAAGTAGAGGTGATCCAGAGGGCCAAGAAGCAGGAAGGATGGTGTGGGATGGGGCTGGAGTCTAAAAAGACAATAAACCAGTAAACAAAGAAATGTGGTATTTTAGTTAGTGATAAGTGGTGTGAAGAACAATGAAGTGAGGTAACGGGGATAAGAAGCATCAGTATTAGGAGTCTTCTTTGATACTGTGGATCAAAAATCCTCCCTGATCAAACGTTAAGAGTAGACACGTGCTAGAATGGGAGAGACTATGCCCAGCATGCAGATATCAGAGAGAGGAAAGAGTTACTCCAGGTACAGGAGATAGGGCAAAGGTTTTCCTACAGGATGAACTTTCCAGTTGGTGCTAGTGGTAAAGAACCCACCTGTCAATGCAGGAGACATAAGAGACACAGGTTCAGTCCCTGGGTTGGGAAGATACCCTGGAGGAGGGGATGGCAACCCACTCCAGTATTCTTGCTTGAAGAATCCCATGAATAGAGGAGCCTGGTGGGCTACTGTCCATAGGATCACAAAGAATCAGACACAACTGAAGTGCCTTAGCATTAGCAGACTCCTTCTGTGCTCAATGAGGAGGCCAGTATGACTGCAGAAGAACAAGAGAGAAGGGTACTTTGAAATTAGGCCAGAAAGTTGTGTGGGATGGAAAGGGGCAGACCATATAGGGATTTACAGGCCATTTAAGAGCTTTGGGTTTTACTTTAATTGCATTAATGGTTTCCAGGGATAAGGAGAGAATATGACAGGCATGATGAAATGCTGATGCTGGGAGGTTGGCAAGACTCAGTTATGAGTTAGGCAAACCAGCGCGCAGTGATTGAAACGCATGCCTCAACAAAAAGCATGGATGATTACATATTATGAGACCTGCGGGAATACTCATAGATCCGCAGAATCATGAATGGTTAATCTCCACATGCACGGATCTCCTGCATTTAAATTTTTTACTTACGGAGGATGTCAATGGAAAGTTATGCTCCAAAAGACCTGTTTGCCTTCACATATGTTGTTTCTGCCTGAATTCAATGTCCGATTCTTAAAAGCAAATTTTACATCTTGGAAACTCATTTTCATGGTAGTTCTTTGAAAGGAATTAATAACTTTCACCAGTACTAAATATTTAGGCTGTTGAAAGTGTATAGATTTTGTGTCTTTTTATAGTCTTATTGAATGGTCTTCAAGATAAAAGTTCAAGTTCTACATATATGAAGCTAGTTAAAGACACATTGAAAGTTTTAATTTTACTTCTTTTAAAAGTAGTTCAAAGTTTTAATTTTACTTCTTTTAAAATGCCTTCAAATAGTAACTTAATGTACCTCTAAAACAAAATAATGTTATGTATATTAGTAAATGTACAGGAAAGCAGATCATTTTACTCCATTTCTACAGAGAATAGGAATAAACTTTCGAAACTGCACAGATATAATAGGAGGAGATGGTGGCTAAGTGTTAAAGAATCCACCTGCCAATGCAGGAGACACAAGAGACTCATGTTCCATCCCTGAGTCGGAAAAATCCCCTAGAGGGATAAATAACAGCCAACTCCAGTATTCTTGCCTGAAAAATCCCAAGGACAAAGGAGCCTGGCTATCTGCAGTCCATGGGGTTGCAAAGAATCAGACATGACTAAGCGACTGAGCATGCACACGGTAGAAGAAAATGGTAGCTGGAATGAAGGAACATTCAAATAAAGAGATGGTACCTTTGGAAGCAAAAGTCTGATTTCTTTTCCTTTGTCTTCCTCATGAAGAAGTGTTTCTGTGTCTAGCATGGAGATGGGAAGAAAGGCAGGCCATTACTATCACAGAAAGCCAGACAGATAAACAAACACTTTCTCCTTGATCAGTTTAGAATCTTTCAGGGACCAGATCATTGCTAAAGAGGTATCTGCTTTTAAGAATTGAGGACAAGCTGTTGAGAAGTGTCTGACATTAAGTTAAGACTCAGATTACATTAAATAAATAAGATAAGCACATATCCTCTTAGGCAAGTGAATGAGAGGTTTCCTTGTAATTTAGTCTTTTCTTCATATATTTTGCTTTGCTTTTGTTGTAGTATAAAGTCATGTTTGCTATAGTAAAAAAATTAATTAACTCTAATTTGGAATAGTGGTTTGTGTATTTTAGGATAAAATATATGTGGGTTGAAATCTCAGCTTGCCCATTATAAAAATTATGACCTGAGTGATTTAACCTCTTAGATTTCAGCTCCTCATTTGTAAAATGGAAAATGTGATAATGTCTACCTAATTTTAAATGGATGTGAGAGCTGATCTATAAATAAAGCTGAGCGCCGAAGAATTGATGCTTTTGAACCATGGTGTTAGAGAAGATTCTTGAGAGTCCCTTGGAGCGCAAGGAGATTCAACCAGTCAATCCTAAAGGAAATCAGTCCTGAATATTTATTGGAAGGTCTGATGCTGAAACTGAAACTCCAATACTTGGGCCACCTGATGCGAAGAACTGACTCACTTGAAAAGACACTGATGCTGGGGGAGATTGAAGGTGTGAGAAGAAGGGGACAACAGAGAATGAGATGGTTGGATGGCATCAACAACTCAATGGACATGAGTTTGAGTAAGCTCCAGGAGTTGGTGATGGACAGGGAAGCCTGGCATGCTGTAAGTCCATGGGGTTGCAGAGTCAGACACGACTGAGTGACTGAACTGAACGTAATTTTAAATGTCTGATAAATCTTAGCCATTACTATTGCTATTAAGAACAATTTTTATAGGTTTGGATTTCACCAACTTACAATAGTACACTGGTAAATCTACTGCAATTGCTGGGAGTCTACATAACCTGCCGACACAATTAAGAGATGAACTACTCCCATAAATGGTGAAATGGAACACTTTTTGGTCACCAATGATCATTGTGAGAATCTCAAACCTACAATTTAGGGGAATATTTTCTCAGTAGGAAAATTGTCTAGGAGTTCTGGGGGAGCCACCCAGACTACATCATTCTATCATGATGTTTCCACTGGGTCAGTCTTGGCCAGGGGCTTGGGTGTAGAATGGTGAGAGTAGCAATTTTATAACAGTAGATGCGTGGAAAAGACGGATAAATTTATACTGACCGTTTCTTTGTTGAAATGATCTACATCGTAAGGCTTTTAGGTTACATCCATCTGGTTCTCTTACTAACTAAACAGACCCCCAAATGCCTCTTTTGATTTCTTACTCTGTAAAATATGAAATTTTGAAACATTAGTTGTAGGAAAATCTGCACTGTATATTTATTTAATTTTTTCATATTTTATTCCGCGAATAAAAAATGAAACATATAAATAATAAGGACCTAGCCTCTTTTCTTTCATTTGAGGGCCTTTAGAGGGCTACATCTCCTCATGGCCACCTCTCCTGACCTTGAATGTGGAGTAGCTCCTCTCAGCCCTCCTGCACCTGTGCAGCTGCTGCTCCTTGGATGTGGGGTAGCTCCTTTTGGCCGCTGCTCCTGACCTTGGATGTGGAGTAGCTCTTCTTGACCACTAAATGAGGAAACAGTGGAAACAGTGGAAACAGTGTCAGACTTTAGTTTTTGCAGCTCCAAAATCACTGCAGATGGTGATTGCAGCCATGAAATTAAAAGACGCTTACTCCTTGGAAGGAAAGTTATGACCAACCTAGATAAGCATATTCAAAAGCAGAGACATTACTTTGCCAACAAAGGTCTGTCTAGTCAAGGCTATGGTTTTTCCCGTGGTCATGTATGGATGAGAGAGTTGGACTGTGAAGAAAGCTGAGCGCTGAGGAATTGATGCTTTTGAACTGTGGTGTTGAAGAAGACTCTTGAGAGTCCCTTGGATTGCAAGGAGATCCAACCAATCCATTCTAAAGGAGATCAGTCCTGGGTGTTCATTGGAAGGACTGATGCTAAAGCTGAAACTCCAGTACTTTGGCCACCTCATGCAAAGAGTTGACTCATTGGAAAAGACTCTGATGTTGGGAGGGATTGGGGGCAGGAGGAGAAGGGGACGACAGAGGATGAGATGGCTAGATGGCCTCACTGACTCGATGGACATGAGTTTGAGTGAACTCCAGGAGATGGTGATGGACAGGGAGGCCTGGGGTGCTGCGATTCATGGGGTTGCAAAGAGTCAGACACAACTGGGCGACTGAACTGAACTGAACTGAGAGGGCTACACTGTGATATGTTCATCATAATATGGTTTGCTGTTGTTGACCCAAGAGAGAAACTGAGACAAACTCACAAAAATAAGTATATTTTGGGATAAGTGAGGAATTCCAATTTAAGACAAGCAAGCTATATGTGAATCTGTTGAAAGTTTGGGGTAGGTTGTATTTGTGGGCTGGGAATGTATAGAGGGAAGAGTCCAGTCACAATTAGTTAAACAACAAACAGAGCCCAACCTTGAAAACTTCCCAAGCAGGCAGTCCAGTAACACAAGCAAAGCTCAGTTCAGGCCACTCTGGGATGCCAGCTTAACCTGGCTTATCTTTCATTCATGATTCCAGCAAAACTTCCCAATGTTGTTATGAGACAGCTCTGATCAACTCCCTATCACTAGAGAAAATTCTGACACTATCAGTGTTCTATAAGTCACACATTTTCAGGAAATCAGTTTCTTAAATCTCTAATTTTCATCTTCTTGTAGACACATGTGTGGGATTCTCCATTTTGTACCCTCTAGTTCTATTTCAGTTTGATTTTTTCACATTTCCCTCTTCTGATTAAGATCTTTTGCAGAAAGCATAGTTGATCATGTCACATAGGTCTTATTCCTTATTATTTGGGGGAGTAGGTATAGTTCTCTATAGATGAGTTGTATGCCCTACAAAACTGAAGAGGGTTGTCCTCAGGTGTCTTTTTTTTTTTTCTCATAAAGTTGAGAGGTATCATCCTCAGGTATTTTTTTCCCAGGAAGCTGAGGAAGACAATCTTCAGGTATCTTATCCCATGGAAAAGGGAAATTATATGAAATTTCACTGACTCTTGCGACCCCATGACCTGTAGTCCACCAGGCTCTTCTATCCATGAGATTCTCCAGGCAAGGAGACTGGAATGGATTGCAATTTCCCTCTCCAGGATAACTTCCTGACCCAGGAATTGAACTCAGATCTCCCACACTGCAGGCAGATGCTTTACTGACTTAGCTATGCAGGAAGCCCTAGTTTACTAGAAAAACAAGCAGATTGAAAAATGAAGAATCTCAGTTATGTCCTGCTCAGGTAGATAGTTTAGTATATATACATTTAAGAAGGAGGCATTTCTATAGAAACAAAAGAAAAACAAAGGTGAACAGGTCCAGTAAATTATAAATTTAGTTTCTGAGTTTTGGAGAGCAGCCAACTGAGAAAATTTTTAGATATTCGGTTCTAAGCATCCTCAGATGGAATGAGGACAAGCAATAGCAATCTAACAAGAGTTTCCTGGATTGCAGTGTGAATGTCTCTGACGATCTTTCTCAATGGTCACATATCAACAAGCACCAAGATTGTCCACACATTAGCTGTTATGGTGATTTCTCTGAAGAATATACAGTTATTCCTCAGTATCCATGAGGGATTGGTTCCAGCACACCCTCAAATACAAAATTCCATCCATGCTTAGTCCCTTACGTAAAATGGATTAGTATTTGCATAAAACCTGTGCAGATATAACCTATGCTGGAAAAGGTCAGTTTTCATTCCAATCCCAAAGAAAGGCAATGCCAAAGAATGCTCAAACTGCCACACAATTGCACTCATCTCACACACTAATAAAGTAATGCTCAAAATTTTTCAAGCCAGGCTTCAACAGTACGTGAACTGTGAACTTCCAGATGTTCAAGCTGGTTTTAGAAAAGGCAAAGGAACCAGAGATCAAATTGCCAACATCCGCTGGATCATGGAAAAAGAGAGTTCCAGAAAAACATCTATTTCTGCTTTATTGACTATGCCAAAGCCTTTGACTGTGTGGATCACAATAAACTGTGGAAAATTCTGAAAGAGATGGGCATACCAGATCACCTGACCTGCCTCCTGAGAAATCTGTATGCAGGTCAAGAAGCAACAGTTAGAACTGGATATGGAACAACAGACTGGTTCCAAATAGGGAAAGGAGTACGTCAAGGCTGTATACTGTCACCCTGTTTATTTAACTTATATGGAGAGTACATCATGAGAAATGCTGGGCTGGAAGAAGCACAAGCTGGAATCAAGATTGCTGGGAGAAATATCAATAACCTCAAATAGGCAAATGACACCACCCTTATGGCAGAAAACGAAGAATAATTAAAGAGGCTCTTGATGAAAGTGAAAGAGGAGAGTGAAAGAGTTGGCTTAAAGCTCAACATTCAGAAAACTAAGATCATGGCATCTGGTCCCATCACTTCATGGTGAAC
Organism: Bos indicus; assembly: GCF_029378745.1. Taxonomy (NCBI): domain Eukaryota; kingdom Metazoa; phylum Chordata; class Mammalia; order Artiodactyla; family Bovidae; genus Bos; species Bos indicus. Next base: position 87,044,779 of record NC_091764.1, on the reverse strand, counting down.
AGATGGGGAAACAGTGGCTGACTTTATTTTGGGGGGCTTCAAAATCACTGCAGATGGTGATTGCAGCCATGAAATTAAAAGATGCTTACTCCTTGGAATAAAAGTTATGACCAACCTAGATCAGATCAGTCGCTCAGTCGTGTCCGACTCTTTCAACCCCATGAATTGCAGCACGCCAGGCCTCCCTGTCCATCACCAACTCCCAGAGTTCACCCAGACTCACATCCATCGAGTCAGTGATGCCATCCAGCCATCTCATCCTCTGTCGTCCCCTTCTCCTCCTGCCCGCAATCCCTCCCAGCATCAGAGTCTTTTCCAATGAGTCAACTCTTCACATGAGGTGGCCAAAGTACTGGAATTTCAGCTTTAGCATCATTCCTTCCAAAGAAATCCCAGGGCTGATCTCCTTCAGAATGGACCAACCTAGACAGCATACGAAAAAGCAGAGACATTACCTTGCCAACAAAGGTCTGTCCAGTCAAGGCTATGATTTTTCCAATAGTCATGTATGAATGTGAGAGTTGGACTATAAAGAAAGCTGAGCGCCAAAGAATTCTTGCTGTTGAACTGTGGTGTTGGAGAAGATTCTTGAGAATCCCTTGGACTGCAAGGAGATCCAACCAGTCCATCCTAAAGGAAATCAGTCCTGAATATTCACTGGTAGGACTGATGCTGAAGCTGAAACTCCAATACTTTGGCCACCTCATGTGACGAACTGATTCATTTGAAAAGACCCTGATGTTGGGAAAGACTGAAGGCGGGAGGAGAAGGGGATGACAGAGGATGAGATGGTTGGATGGCATCACTGATTCAATGGACATGAATTTGAGTAAGCTCTGGGAGTTGGTGATGGACATGGAGGCCTGGTGTGCTGTGGTCCACAGGGTCGCAAAGAGTTGGACATGACTGAGCCACTGAACTGAACTGAACCGATCACCTATGCACATCATCCTGCATACTTTAAATCATATCTGGATTACTTATAATACCTAAGTGTAATGTAAATAGTTGTAAATAAAATGTAAATGCTATATAAATACTTCTTGGCACACAGCAAATTCAAGTTATGTGTTTTTAAACTTTTGGGAATTTTTTTTTTTTTAACATTTTGAACATATAGTTGGTTGAATCTGTAGACATGGAATCCACAGATACAAAAGCCAACTGTATCAAGTTGTCTAGCTTTAGCTTGTATGGCCTTGGACAAGAGCAGTTTCAGTTTCATAGTGAGCTAAAGTCAAAAAGATGGAAAAATTGTAAATGTTAGTTTGGAGCATTCTAGTCACATTTTGGAGGAAATTAGAGTTCAGGACTCTGTCTAATTATAGGCAGAAAATGAAGTTCAAAGACAAATAAAAATACTAGAATCTGATATCCATAAATGTGCATTATTGAAACAATTTTTTTCTATAATTATCCCCAGTTTTATCAAATATATCCACCATAAGACTAAGTTAATTATATATCAAATCTAGTTTTAATAAACAGCCTGATCATTTACATAAGTGCAACAAAAATATAAGCTCTTTTAAATTTGCTTTGCTGAAACTTTCCTGAGGAATCTTAGACTTTTAATGTTTTTCAGCCTAAGAAGCCAAGCCAAAGACTTGTCCAATTGCGACCTTTTACAGGGTGAACTGGTTCCTATTGAACTTATGCAAATACATATATTGCCATGAAAAATAAGACTAATAAGAGTTTCTGAATTCTGGAGGATCAAGTTGGGATAAAAAGAATAAATGCTTTTACCTTTGTTTAAAAGATACACTTCACAAAATTGCTATAAGTTGTAGATAGTTAAAAAGAGAGGAGAAAAGTTTTTTTTTTTTTCTTTAATATCTGGAAAACATCAAAGAACCAGCAGTGTTTTAAATGAAGTCCTAAAAATTATAGCCATCTTTGTCAATTTTTTCAGTTTTATATTATTTTTGTTTTGCTTCATCTTTTGTTAGGAGTTTTATGAATTAATCAGTTTTAACATCAGAGTTTTAGAAATTCTTACCTTGTTCATACCAAATACACCTAATTAGTGTATTATTCCCCTTTCTATGTGGAGAGAGAATTAACAATTAACTCAAGTGACAATATAAGAGTTCAAAGGCAAATATAGAAGGTTACAAAGATCTGAGCAAAATTTAGCTCTTAATATTGAGAAAACTTGATTTACTTAAATAATTAAGATGTGATAAATACAAAGCACAGAAGTTTTTTTTTTTTCCTAGGCAGTTTACAATAAAGGTAAAGAAAAAGTTCTGTTTACAGCTACTTATTAAGAGAAGGTCAATAAGCTAAAAAATTTACCCTTTTAAGAAGAGAAAACCAATTCTAATTTTTGCAGCAATGTACTTTTGATGTTAAAATTATTCCTTTTTTAAAAAATTAAAAATCCATTCCAATCTTAATCAGTTTAACCATATATACAACTCCTTTCTCAAGATTCCTTTTTCACTTACTATATCTATTTAAATTTTGCTATAGCTATTTATAGCTATAGCTATAGCCGGGAGGACCAACCCCATGTCCAAGGAGCCGTGGCTGCACGGGCGCAGGAGGCCCTCAACCCACGTTGAAGGTCAGGAAGGGTGGCCGTGAGGAGATACCCCTCGTCCAAGGTAAGGAACAGCAGCTGCGCTTTGCTGGAGCAGCCGTGAAGAGATACCCCACGCCCAGGGTAAGAGAAACCCAAGTAAGACGGTAGGTGTTGCAAGAGGGCATCAGAGAGCAGACACACAGAAAGCATAATCACAGAAAACTAGTCAATCTAATCACACTAGGACCACAACCTTGTCTAACTCAATGAAACTAAGCCATGCCTGTGGGGCAACCCAAGACAGGTGGGTCATGGTGGAGAGATCTGACAGAATGTGGTCCACTGGAGAAGGGAATGGCAAACACTTCAGGATTCTTGCCTTGAGAACCCCATGAACATTATGAAAAGGCAAAATGATAAGATACTGAAAGAGGAACTCCCCAGGTCAGTAGGTGCCAATATGCTACTGGAGATCAGTGGAGAAATAACTCCAGAAAGAAGGAAGGGATGGAGCCAAAGCAAAAACAATACCTAGCTGTGGATGTGACTGGTGATAGAAGCAAGGTCCGATGCTGTGAAGAGCAATATTGCATAGGAACCTGGAATGTCAGGTCCATGAATCAAGGCAAATTGGAAGTGGTCAAACAAGAGAGGGCAAGAATGAATGTCGACATTCTAGGAATCAGCGAACTGAAACGGACTGGAATGGGTGAATTTAACGCAGATGACCATTATATCTACTATTGCGGGCAGGAATTCCTCAGAAGAAATGGAGTACCCATCATGATCAACAAAAGAGTCTGAAATGCAGTACTTGGATGCAATCTCAAAAAGGACAGAATGATCTCTGTTCATTTCCAAGGCAAATGATTCAATATCACAGTAATCCAAGTCTATGCCCCAACCAGTAATGCTGAAGAAGCTGAAGTTGAACGGTTCTATGAAGACCTACAAGACCTTTTAGAACTAACACCCCAAGAAGATGTCCTTTTCATTATAGGGGACTGGAATGCAAAAGTAGGAAGTCAAGAAACACCTGGAGTAACAGGAAAATTTGGCCTTGGAATAAGGAATGAAGCAGGGAAAAGACTAATAGAGTTTTGCCAAGAAAATGCACTGGTCATAACAAACACCCTCTTCCAACAACACAAGAGAAGACTCTACACATGGGCATCACCAGATGGTCAACACCGAAATCAGATTGATTATATTCTTCACAGCCAAAGATGGAGAAGCTCTATACAGTCAGCAAAAACAAGACCAGGAGCTGACTGTGGCTCAGACCATGAACTCCTTATTGCCAAATTCAGACTGAAATTGAAGAAAGTAGGGAAAACCACTAGACCATTCAGGTATGACCTAAATCAAATCCCTTATGATTATACAGTGGAAGTGAGAAATAGATTTAAGGGTCTAGATCTGATAGATAGAGTGCCTGATGAACTATGGAATGAGGTTCGTGACATTGTACAGGAGACAGGGATCAAGACCATCCCCATGGAAAAGAAATGCAAATAAGAAAATCGCTGTCTGAGGAGGCCTTACAAATAGCTAGGAAAAGAAGAGAAGCAAAACGCGAAGGAGAAAAGGAAAGATGTAAGGATCTGAATGCAGAGTTCCAAAGAATAGCAAGGAGAGATAAGAAAGCCTTCTTCAGCAATCAATGCAAATAGAGATCTCTTCAAGAAAATTAGAGATACCAAGGGAACATTTCATGCAAAGATGGGCTCGATAAACGACAGAAATGGTATGGACCTAACAGAAGCAGAAGATATTAAGAAGAGGTGGCAAGAATACACAGAAGAACTGTACAAAAAAGATCTTCACGACCCAGACAATCACGATGGTGTGATCACTCACCTAGAGCCAGACATCCTGGAATGTGAAGTCAAGTGGGCCTTAGAAAACATCACTATGAACAAAGCTAGTGGAGGTGATGGAATTCCAGTTGAGCTATTTCAAATCCTTAGAGATGATGCTGTGAAAGTGCTGCACTTAATATGCCAGCAAATTTGGAAAACTCAGCAGTGGCCACAGGATTGGAAAAGGTCAGTTTTCATTCCAATCCAAAAGAAATGCAATGCCAAAGAATGCTCAAACTACTACACAATTTCACTCATCTCACATGCTAGTAAAGTAATGCTCAAAATTCTCCAAGCCAGGCTTCAGCAGTATGTGAACTGTGAACTTCCTGATGTTCAAGCTGGTTTTAGAAAAGGCAGAGGAACCAGAGATAAATTGCCAACATCCGCTGGATCATAGGAAAAGCAAGAGAGTTGCAGAAAAACATATATTTCTGCTTTACTGACTATGCCAAAGTCTTTGACTTGTGGACCACAATAAACTGTGGAAAATTCTAAAGAGATGGGAATACCAGACCACCTGACCTGCCTCTTGAGAAATTTGTATGCAGTCAAGAAGCAATAGTTAGAACTGGACATGGAACAACAGACTGGTTCCAAATAGGAAAAGGAGTTCGTCAAGGCTGTATACTGTCACCCTGTTTATTTAACTTATATGCAGAGCACATCATGAGAAACGCTGGGCTGGAAGAAACACAAGCTGGAATCAAGATTGCCGGGAGAAATATCAATAACCTGAGATAGGCAGATGACACCACCCTTATGGCAGAAAGTGAAGAGGAGCTAAAAAGCCTCTTGATGAAAGTGAAAGTGGAGAGTGAAAGAGTTGGCTTAAAGCTCAACATTTAGAAAACGAATGATTCGGAAATCATGGCATCCGGTCCCATCACTTCATGGGAAACAGATGGGGAAACAGTGGAAACAGTGTCAGACTTTATTTTTTTGTGCTCCAAAATCACTGCAGAGGGTGATTGCAGCCATGAAATTAAAAGATGCTTACTCCTTGGAAGGAAAGTTATGACCAACCTAGATAGCATATTCAAAAGCAGAGACATTACTTTGCCAACAAAGGTTTGTCTAGTCAAGGCTATGGTTTTTCCTGTGGTTGTGTATGGATGTGAGAGTTGGACTGTGAAGAAAGCTGAGCACTGAAGAATTGATGCTTTTGAACTGTGGTGTTGGAGAAGACTTTTGAGAGTCCCTTTTTCTGCAAGATCCAACCAGTCCATTCTGAAGGAGATCAGCCCTGGGATTTCTTTGGAAGGAATGATGCTAAAGCTGAAACTCCAGTACTTTGGCCACCTCATGTGAAGAGTTGACTCACTGGAAAAGACTCTGATGCTGGGAAGGATTGGGAGCAGGAGGAGAAGAGGACGACAGAGGATGAGGTGGCTGGATGGCATCACTGACTTGATGAATGTGAGTCTGGGTAAACTCCGGGAGTTGGTGATGGACAGGGAGGCCTGGCGTGCTGTGATTCGTGGGGTTGCAAAGAGTTGGACACGACTGAGCGATTGAACTGAACTGATAGCTAATCAAATTTTGTCCATTTTTTTTTCTTTTATTTTGGAAGAATCATTTTACTTTAGGAGAAAGCTACTTTCTTTTCTCTCAATAAAAATGCAGCTCCATTCCTCTTACTGGCACCATATATGATACTTATCATATAAAGTCATTTTCAATTACCATAACATGCTCCTTTTCATTCTCATTATTTTCCCAGAGATTTCATCTCCTAGCATCCTAATTAAACTTTATCACAAGTGCATGGATCTTAATCTGTGGCATTTTGTGCCCTCATACCTTTGCAAAACAGCATGCCAAGGTCTCCAATTTATTATCCTTCTTTCCCACCTTCTCTGCCTGCCCTGAAGCTAGCAGAGTGGTAGCAGACAACACATGTCCTTCTCTAATCTCAGCTCTTCTTCCTCATAGTAAAATTTTTTAAAATGTTCCACAACACATATTTATTAATTTATCCAAATACCTTTTGTCACTGTAAAAAATTAAAAATCCAGAGGAGATAAACTTATGTTTAGCAATCAATGTCTCATTAATGTACATTATCTTATTTGGAAATGAGCTAGATATTCAATAAACATCCATTATTTACTTTAACTTAGTAGAAACTGTGATCATGTATTTAAAATACTTAGTTTTTAATAATTATGCTTGGAAGTAGACATTAAACAGCTAACCATCATCTTAAGTTATTTTTCTTGCTGAGAAATTTTGTAGAAATTGGTTGAGTTTATTTGATTTTCAGTAAGCTTAGATAGAATAAAAGTATTATACTAAATGTTGATACCTCTAAAGATATATCTGAATTAATTAAACCAACAAACTTAAACTAGATTTATTTATCAAAGATTATCCTAGATTGTGTGAACTTGAAAAATGTTTGGGTTAGTTTCTATGTTTATAAGAGTATCATATTTATACAAATGCTTAATTTTCTTTAAGTCAATTAAATAGAGCACACTATAATTTTGGCAAGGAAACTTCTCTAGAGGTCTGTATGTTAAAAGATTCTTTTTTGCTTTTCTTTCCTTTTAGTCTCTGTGCACAATATTTTGGTTATCTCCCAGGTGTTTACCAAAATACAGACCTCTAGAGAAGTTTCCTGGCCAAAATTATAGTGTGCTCTATTTAATTGACTTAAAGAAAAGTAAGCGTTTGTATGAATATGATACTCTTATAAACATAGAAACTAACCCAAACATTTTTCAAGTTCATGCAATCTAGCAGCAGCAGCAGCAGGTGTTTACATTTCCAAGACATAGTAAGATTCAACTCTGAAGGACAGAGAAAGAATGAAAGGGTATTCTTTTTTGGAGGGTGGGGAATTTGTGGGTATATTTGTCTATTATGAGAAAAAGTGGAAGTGGTAGTCACTCAGTCATGTCCAACTCTTTGTGACCCCTATGGACTGTAGCCCACCAAGCTCTTCTGTTCATAGAATTTTCCAGGCAAGAGTACTGGAGTAGGTAGCCATTCCCTTCTCCAAGGGATCTTCCCAACCCAGGGACTGAACCCAGGTCTCCTGCATTGCAGGCAGATTCTTTACCCTCTGAGCAACCAGGGAAGCCCATATGATCAGAAGTCTAGAGTAATTATCATTTACATTTTTTCCTTCTCTTTCTTAAGTGCAAGACAATTTTATTTCCAATGCCAATATTTTACAGTAACTGCAAATGTCTGAAGGAAAATTGGAAAGGGTCTGAGTGGATTTTGAAGTTCAAATCAAGAATTTTTTCTTTTATTTCCTTTTGTGTATGTGTCTGTGTGTTCAAGGCAACTTTGGTGGGAGTTTAGCACTAGAGAATTAGGGGAGTTCAGATAGAAAAGGAACTTAGGGGAAACCTCAGTTGGTGCTGCCAACAAAGAAGCTTCAGATGATTTTTGTTTTACGTCTCCTTTTAGTTGTTTATTTGCTTCAGTTAACTTAGAGATACTATTTGCAAAGTCGTCAATTTTAGAAAGCTGAATATGTTTGGAAGCCTCTAGGTACCAGTTAAAATAGTTCTCTTGCTACAGTCTTTTAATTTAATCTAGAGAAAAATGAATTTGGAGAGACTGTGACATAAAATTGGCTTGGGTCCCTGAAGGAGGGCTACCCTTAGAACATGTAGATGACTGCAATCCCATTTCTCAGAGGTTTTCTTGAGAGCAAAAGAAAAATCTCTAGATAGCCTAGTGGTGTTTAAGTACTCAACTGTGCCTCCAATATCATCTGCATCCTCATCATCATTATTTTTTTGCTGTCAAGAATTCCAAAGGAATTATATTGAAATTCTAGTGTGTTATCAAAAAGAAAACAACCAAATATGGACCAAAAAGGATGGAGCCTTTAAATGGTCCCAAATAAAGTCGGAGAGTTCAACCAAAAGGGAGGGAGCTCAAAATCTGAGACTTACCTCAGAACTTCAGGGTTGATAGGAAAACAGTGAGCTCAGTGGGCTCTGTAAATACAAGCACCTGTTTGTTCACTGGCTTGGGAGTTGTTGAAGGTCTTTGAATCCCACTTCTGACACCATAAATGTTGACCTAAATAAAGAGGTAAACTGAGGCAAGCTCAAAAAGATGAGTTTTTTGTTGTTGTTGTTGTTTTTTTGGTGGGGGCAAAGCATGGGAATTGCAATGTGGGACCAGAGAAAACTGTAGCAAGGTACAGGAGAGTCCATTGAGAGTTTGGAGTAGTTTGTATTTATGGGTAGGGAATGTGAAGGGACAAGAGTCCAGTTAGAGCCAGTTAAAATGAAGAGAAAGCAAGACCAGCCTTGAAAACTTTCTGAGCAGACAACATCAATCTAGTAACACAAAGTTCAGTTCAGCCCACTTTCAGACCACCTGAGTCTGACTCAGTCATCTTCCACTCATCCTTCTGGCTAAACTTCCCAAGGTTGATATGAGACAACCTCTGATCAACCTCCTATCACCTGAGAAAATCCTGACAGTTTTCTGTTAATCAGGTTTTGTTTTTTTTTTTAATATGTCAGTCTCTCAGTATTTAAAGTTTGTCTTCCTGAAGACACACTCATTGGAAAGTCTCCATTTTGTAACTTCTAGCAAGGAGAGATAACAAATCTCTCTTAAGTAAATAATGCGAAGAAACAGAGGAAAACAATGGAATGGGAAAGACTAAAGATCTCTTTAAGAAAACTGGGAATACCAAGGGAACATTTCATGCAAAGATGGGCACAATAAACACAAGAAATGGCAAGCACCTAACGGAAGCAAAAGAGATTAAGAAGAGGTGGCAAAAATACACAAAAGAACTATACAAAAAAGGTCTTAATGACCCAAATAACTAGAATGATGTAGTCACTCAGTGAGAGCCAGACATCCTGGAATAGGAAGTCAAGTTGACATAGGAAGTCAAGTGGGCCTTAGGAAGCATTACTATGAGCAAAGCTAGTGGAGGTGATGAAATTCCAGCTGAGCTATTTTAAATCCTAAAAGATGATGCTGTTAAAATGTTGCACTCAGTATGTCAGCAAATTTGGAAAACTCAGCAGTGGCCACACGACTGGAAAAGGTCAGTTTTCATTCCAATCCCAAAGAAAGGCAGTGCTAAAGAATGTTCAAACTACTGTGCAATTGTGCTCATTTCACATGCTAGCAAGGTAATGTTCAAAATCCTTCAAGCTAAGTTTCAAAGTATGTGAACTTAGAACTTCCAGATGTAAAAGCTGGATTTAGAAAAGGCAGAGGAACAACAGATCAAGTTGCCAACATCCATTGGATCATAGAAAAAGCAAGGAAATTCCAGAAAAACATCTACTTCTGCTTTATTGACTATGCTAAAGCCTTTGACTGTGTGGATCACAACAAACTGTGGAAAATTCTTCAGGAGATGGGAATATCAGACCACCTTATCTATCTCTTGGAAAACCTGTATGCAGGACAAGAAACAACAGTGAGAATGGGACATGGAACAACAGACTGGTTCCAAATTGGGGAAGGAGTACATCAAGACTGTATATTGTCACCCTGCTTATTTAACTTATATGCAGAGTACATCATGCAAAACGCCAGGCTGGATGAATCACAGGCTGGATGATATTGGGGAAAATATCAATAACCTCAGAAATACAGATGACATCACCCTTATGACAGAAAGTGAAGAAGAACTAAAGAGCCTCTTGATGAGAATGAAACAGGAGAGTGAAAAAGCTGGCTTAACATTCAAATTCTAAGATCATGGCATCCAGTCCCATCATTTCATGCAACTAGATGGGGAAAATTGGAAAGAGTGACTGATTTTGTTTTCGTGGGCTCCTAAATCACCAAGGACAGTGACTGCCACCATGAAATTAAAAGCCATTTTGTTCTTGGAAGAAAATCTATGACAAACCTGGACAGCTTATTAAAAAACAAAGACATCACTTAGCTGATAAGGTCTGCACGGTCAAAGCTATGGTTTTTGTAGTAGTCATGTACAGATGTGAGGGTTGAACCATAAAGAAGGCTAAACAGGAAAGAATTCATGCTTTCAAACTGTGGTGCTGGAGAAGACTCCTGAGAGTCCCTTGGGCAGCAGGGGGATCAAACCAGTAAATCCTAAAGGAAATCAACCCTGAATATCTTTTCGAAGGACTGGGGCTGAAGCTGAAGCTCCAGTAATTTGGCCACCTGATGCGAAGAGCTTACTCATCGGAAAAGACCCTGATGCTGGGAAAGACTGAGGGCAGGACAAGAAGGAGGCGACAGAAAATGGTTGGATGACATCATCAACACGATGGACAAAAGTTTGAGCAAACTCTGGGAGATGGTGAAGGACAGGGAAGCCTGGCATGCTGCAGTCGATGGGGTCACAAAGAGTTGGACACGACTTAGGGACTGAACACCAAGTTCTATTTTAGACTGAAGTTCTTTCACACTGCTTGTGAATATAGTTTCGGGAACTACCACTGTTAGTCATTTCAATTGTGTATCTATGGAGTCATCCAGATACCTTTAATACAGTGCATTTTTTAAAGAGAAAAAAAGTGACTTATACTTAATGAAATTGTAATAGAGAACATAATGGAGGATGCACAAATGCATATAATCATCAAGTTTTCAGTTGATATTACTACTAAAAATAAACTTCCTCTCTAATTACCCCTCCACTTGCATTCATAAGCGAGAAGGCAATGGCAACCCACTCCAGTACTCTTGCCTGGGAAATCCCATGGATGGAGGAGCCTGGTAGGCTACAGTCCATAGAGTTATGAAGAGTCAGACAGGGCTGAGCGACTTCACTTTCACTTTTCACTTTCATGCTCTGGAGAAGGAAATGGCAACCCACTCCAGTATTCTTGCCTGGAGAATCCCAGGGATGGGAGCCTGGTGGGCTGCCATCTATGGGATGGCAAAGAGTCGGACATGACTGATGTGACTTAGCAGCAGCAGCATGCATTCATAAAATTCTTATATATAGAAAGTATGTTTTTCTCCTTTTATCCGTACCCCACCAATATAGCATCAAAACATAACATGAACTACTTTGGTGAGTAATGTTTGTGTCAAAGTAATCCTGTTGTCTTTCCATCTGAGCTCCACTTTTAAAGCTGCTTAGTTTTGTATGAAATTTCCTTGAAAGTCAGGTTTTATGAATCAAGAAAACTCTGTATGGTCTTGCTAGAGCAGCATGTGCTGCTAATTTCTTTTTACACTACCACTCTCTGAGACACATGCACACACTTGTGGGTTTAAGCTCATACCCTATTAGTTTTTTATCTTTAATAGGGCCCTTGGCATTTTTGAGTCTTAGACTAATTTGTTTTATTCTACCTCCCTTCTGTTGCAGTCAAGAAAGCGAGATGCCTTAAACTTAAGGGCCCTGTGATCATCCTGCATGAAGGGCACTGTATAAGTCCTGTCTTCTGACTGATGATACACTCTCCTCTCTCATCTGTTCTCCTAGCCAATGAAATTTAAAGAAGAATGAAGTTCAATTGGACATACACAAGATATTTTGATTGTGTCTTTATCCTCACCAGTTCATTAAACTCATAGATCTTATATTCTTCATAAAAATATTTACAACCAAAGAGGAAGTAGTTCATTCATCAAGGGGGTCTTGTCAAGGTGGTACATTGTATATTTTGCATAGCATTGTCACATAACCAAACATTAAGAATCTGTTTAAATTAATTCCTCACTCAGTCATGTCTGACTCTTTGTGACCCCATACACCATAATTTTCTAGGCTCCTCTGTCCATCGAATTCTCCAGGCAAGAATACTAGAGTGGGTAGCCATTCCCTTCTCCAAGGGATCTCCACAACTCAGGAATCAAACCCAGGTCTTCTACACTGCAGGGAGATTCTTTACCAACTGAGGCACCAGGGAAACCCCAGATTAACCCGTACCTCAAGATCCTTACATCAGCGCTAAAGAAAGAAGGGGCTACGACACCAATTGCCTTGAAATTTTAGACATGACTAGACTGTGCTTTTTAAAAATACAATGTAAATTGCAGTTGCATTTTGTGAACAGGAGTCAATAGCGTTTAATAATCTCCCCACTCATGAAGTGTTATCTAGAAACTCTGCCACAGTTCTCTGTGTCATCATTTAGTGCCTTGTAAAAGCTAATTTAGTGACTAGCATAACGAAGGGTCATGATTTAATCATGAAAATAGATTAACAGTGCAATTAAAATAGTACTAGACATGCCTACGTTTCTGTTAATGTTGAGCTCAATGAATTGGGCTTGGCAAAAATAAATCAATATACAAATGGATTACAACATGAGAATACCATTGTATACATACTAAAATTTTACTTTTAAAACACTTATAATTTATCACTTTACATATTTATAACAGATTTAATAATATAAGTCAGATCATTTAAGTTAAATTTTGTAATAGCATGTAACATTTATTATTATTGGAATTGGTTATTATATTACTAAAATTCAGTTTCCTCTAAGTAAAAGCAAGTTTGTTCCACCTGCACATACTTTCTTTATGATTTTTATGAAGAAATATGCCTTATTATAATAGCTTAGTAAGAGCTTCCTAGGTGGTGGTAGTGGTAAAGCACCCGCCTACCAATGCAGGAGACATAAGAGACTTGAGTTCGATCCCTGGGGCAGGAAGATCTCCTGGAGGGGACATGGCAACCCACTCCAGTACTCTTCTCTGGAGAATCTCATGGACAGAGGAGCCTGGTGGGCTACAGGACACAGGTTACCAAGAGTTGGACACGACAGAAGTGATTTAGTACACATGCACACAATAGCTTAATAAGTGTTCTTTAAAATCAATAACTAAACATTGAACAGTATGAAAAGGCAAAATGTTAGGATACTGAAAGAGGAATTCCCCAGGTCCGTAAGTGCCCAATATGCTACTGGAGATCAGTAGAGAAATAACTCCAGAAAGAATGAAGGGATGGAGCCAAGCATAAACAATACCCAGTTGTGGATGTGACTGGTGATAGAAGTAAGGTCTGATGCTGTAAAGAGCAATATTGCATAGGAACCTGGAATGTTAGGTCCATGAATCAAGACAAATTGGAAGTGGTCAAATAGGAGATGGCAAGAGTGAACGTCGATATTCTAGGAATCAGTGAACTAAAATGGACTGGAATGGGTGAATTTAACTCAGATGACCATTATATGTACTACTGTGGGCAGAAATCCCATAGAAAAAATGAAGTGGCCATCATGGTCAACAAAAGAGTCTGAAATGCAGTACTTGGATGCAATCACAAAAACGACAGAATGATCTCTGTTCGTTTCCAAGGCAAACCATTCAATATCATGGTAATCCAACCCTATGCCCCAACCAGTAACGCTGAAGAAGCTGAAGTCGAACAGTTCTATGAAGACCTACAAGACCTTTTAGAACTAACACCCAAAAAAGATGTCCTTTTCATTATAGGGGACTAGAATGCAAAAGTAGGAAGTCAAGAAACACCTGGAATAACAGGCAAATTTGGCCTTGGAGTACGGAATGAAGCAGGGCAAAGGCTAATAGAGTTCTGCCAAGAGAACGCACTGCTCATAGCAAACACCCTCTTCCAACAACACAAGAGAAGACTCTACACATGGGCATCACCAGATGGTCAACACCGAAATCAGATTGATTATATTCTTTGCAGCCAAAGATGGTGACGCTCTATACAGTCAGCAAAAACAAGACCGGGAGCTGACTGTGGCTCAGATCATTAACTCCGTATTGCCAAATTCAGTCTTAAATTGAAGAAAGTAGGGGAAAACCACTAGACCATTCAGGTATGACCTAAATCAAATCACTTATGATTATACAGTGGAAGTGAAAAATAGATTTAAGGGACTAGATCTGATAGACAGAATGCCTGATGGACTATGGATGGAGGTTCATGACATTGTACAGGAGACAGGGATCAAGACCATCCCCATGTAAAAGAAGTGCAGAAAAGTGAAATGGCTGTCTGAGGATGCCTTACAAATAGCTAGGAAAAGAAGAGAAGTGAAAAGCAAAGGAGAAAAGGAAAGATGTAAGGATCTGAATGCAGAGTTCCAAAGAATAGCAAGGACAGATAAGAAAGCCTTCTTCAGCGATCAATGCAAAGAAATAGAGGAAAACAACAGAATGGGAAAGTCTAGAGATCTCTTCAAGAAAATTAGAGATACTAAGGGAACATTTCATGCAAAGATGAGCTCAATAAAGGACAGAAATGGTATGGGCCTAACAGAAGCAGAAGATATTAAGAAGAGGTGGCAAGAATACACAGAAGAACTGTACAAAAAAGATCTTCATGACCCAGACAATCATGATGGTATGATTACTCACCTAGAGCCAGACATCCTGGAATGTGAAGTCAAGTGGGCCTTAGAAAGCATCACTATGAACAAAGCTAGTGGAGGTGATGGAATTCCAGTTGAGCTATTTCAAATCCTTAAAGATGATGCTGTGAAAGTGCTACACTCAATATGCCAGCAAATTTGGAAAACTCAGCAGTGGCCACAGGACTGGAAAAGGTCAGTTTTCATTCCAATCCCAAAGAAAGGCAATGCCAAAGAATGCTCAAGCTACCACAAAATTGCACTCATCTCACATGCTAGTAAAGTAATGCTCAAAATTCTCCAAGCCAGGCTTCAGCAATATGTGAACTGTGAACTTCCTGACGTTCAAGCTGGTTTTAGAAAAGGCAGAGGAACCAGAGATAAATTGCCAACATCCACTGGATCATCGAAAAAACAAGAGAGTTCCAGAATAAAATCTATTTGTGCTTTATTTACTATGCCAAAGCCTTTGACTGTGTGGATCACAAGAAACTGTGGAAAATTCTGAAAGAGATGGGAATACCAGATCACCAGACCTGCCTCTTGAGAAATCTGTATTCAGGTCAGGAAGCAACAGTTAGAACTGGACATGGAACAACAGACTGGTTCCAAATAGGAAAAGGAGTACGTCAAGGCTGTATATTGTCACCCTGTTTATTTAACTTATATGCAGAGTACATGATGAGAAACGCTGGACTGGAAGAAAAACAAGCTGGAATCAAGATTTCTGGGAGAAATATCAATAACCTCAGATATGCAGATGATACCACCCTTACGGCAGAAAGTGAAGAAGAACTAAAGAACCTCTTGATGAAAGTGAAAGAGGAGAGTGAAAATGTTGGCTTAAAGCTCGACATCAGAAAACTAAGATCATGCCATCTGGTCCCATCACTTCATGGGAAATAGATGGGGAAACAGTGGAAACAGTGTCAAACTTTATTTTGGGGGCTCGAAAATCACTGCAGATGGTGATTGCAGCCATGAAATTAAAAGACGCTTACTCCTGGCAGGAAAGTTATGACCAACCTTGAAATCATATTAAAAAGCAGAGACATTACTTTGCCAACTGAGGTCCGTCTAGTCAAGGCTGTGGTTTTTCCAGTGGTCATGTATGGATGTTAGAATTGGACTGTAAAGAAAGCTGAGCACTGAGGAATTGATGCTTTTGAACTGTGGTGTTGGAGAAGACTCTTGAGAGTCCCTTGGACTGCAAGGAGATCCAACCAGTCCATCCTAAAGGAAATCAGTCCTGAATATTCATTGGAAGGACTGATGCTGAGGCTGAAACTCCAATACTTTGGCCACCTCCTGCGAAGAGTTGACTCATTGGAAAAGACCTTAATGCTGGGAGGGATTGTGGGCAGGAGGAGAAGTGGACAACAGAGGATGAGATGGCTGGATGGCATCACCGACTCAATGGACATGAGTTTGGGTGAACTCCGGGAGTTGGTGATGGACAGGGAGGCCTGGCGTGCTGCCATTCATGGGGTTGCAAAGAGTAGGACACGAATGAGCAACTGAACTGAACTGAAACATTGAAAACATCATTTTCACACAACAGCCATTTTAATTTTAAAGTGTGTGTGTGGTTTGGGTGTGAGAATCCCAGATCGAAGCTTATGAATTCATTTTGAAAGTGCTTGAGCTTCTGTCTCTCAATATTCTCTTTTAATAGCTACCAATGACTTTCATATCCCACACTTTTGGCTATGGGGTTTTCCATTCTATTTCCTCTTTCTCTCCTTTATTCAAGCCATCAGTAATTTTATTTGGCCCAGTTCTTCAAATAAAATATGAGGTTATAAGTTAAATATACCAACTCATTCCTTTACTATCTTCCTAAGCACTAATTAGGCATTCCATGCATGCCACTCTATTAGATATTATAAAATATATATTTCAATAAAGGGATTATTGGTTGCAAGGAGTTCAGCATGTTAGTATTACTTTTTCTTCTCAAAAATTGCTGAGAACTTGCAGCTCTCAAATAATCTGGCATTGCAACAAGGTAGGGCCTTTGAAAATTATCTCCCCTCCCCTGTGAGCTGATTCAGACACTTACTAAAAAGTAAAGCAACTCAAGAATGAAGATATATCTATCTCTGTGTCTTTACCATCTCTTACAGGACCACTAATAGGGCAGATTGATGTTCTCTGCTGAAAAAATGTTAAACTTTTTTATTAAGGTTTTAGAGGATCTCTCACCTGTTCATATGGATCTGTGTTGTCCAGACTAGATTTATTATGATTTCTGGGCTATAACAAAGGAATTAGAGATAAAGTCAATGAGATTTTGTGAACTTACTTGTGAAAGCCTGGCTGATTGTTGAGATCAGGCCTCCTGGAAAGCTGGTTTTTAGGTGTCAGAAAGCCTCTAGAATCTAGACTCAACTTTGCAGGTTCAGAAATGCACAATTATTTAAACAATCAAGAGATTATGAGACTCTGAGAAGTGAGCTGCACAGATCAAATTTCACAAAGCTACTAAACCAAAAATAAAATGTCTAGATTTGTTTAATCTTCTTGGAGGACATAGTAGAATAATAATTCTTTTTTTAAATCATGAGTTTAAATCTCAACATGAATTCACAAACTTAAAAATTCCTAACTACTCTGATTTTGGTATTCTTTTTAAAATGGATTATACATATAAACTTAATAATACATATAAACATATATACATATAAACCCCTCTAGGGTTGTACAAGGATAGTATACACACACACACACACACACACACACACACACACATATGGGCTTCCTTGGCTCAGATGCTAAAGAATCTGCCTGCAATGCAGGAGATGCGGGTTTGATCCCCTGGAACAGGAGAACCGTTGGAGGAGGGAATGGTACCCCACTCTAGTATTCTTGCCTGGAGAATTTCAGGGACAGAAGAGCCTAGTGGGCTATAGTCCATGGGATCACAAAGAGTCAAACATGACTGAGCAACTAACACTTTCATAGATATATATGTATGTATATATGTGAAGTGAAAGTCACTCAGTCGTGTCTGACTCTTTGCGACCCCATGAACTACACAATCCATGAAATTCTCCAGGCCAGAATACTGGAGTGGATAGCCTTTCCCTTCTCCACGGGATCTTCCCAACTCAGGGATCAAACCCAGGTCTCCCGCATTGCAGGCAGATTCTTTACCAGCTGAGTCACGATGTACATATATATTACTATATTTATGTTATGTACTGCTGCTGCTGCTGCTGCTAAGTCTCTTCAGTCATGTCCGACTCTGTGCAACCCCATGGACGGCAGCCTACCAGGCTCCGCCGTCCCTGGGATTCTCTAGGCAAGAACACTGGGGTGGGTGGCCATTTCCTTCTCCAATGCAGGAAAGTGAAAAGTGAAAGTGAAGTCACTCAGTCGTGTCTGACTCTTAGCGACCCCATGGACTGCATGGGGTCTGCATGCATCCCCTCTGTCCATGGGATTTTCCAGGCAAGAGTACTGGAGTGGGTTGCCATTCCCTTCTCTGACGTTATGTACTATTATGTATTAAATATATGATACACAAATGTATGCTCTTTGTATAAACAGAATATATAAAGTATACTATCCTCACTCTACATCAGAGATATTAAGTTTAAATATATAAATATGTATTTTAAAAAGAGTAACAAATACACAAAGTAAATATATATTTGTATATCATACATTTAATACATATAATATATATTTTAATATAAACAAATATAATTCCTGATGGTTAAGTAACTTAAGATTTACTATGGTTTTCTGCTATATCTCAGGTTCTATTCCAGGAGGTAGAGATACAGCAGTATACAAGGCAGAAAAGGACCTTGCTTACTTTTCTGGAGCAAATGATAGAGGGAGATGGAAAATAAATGGTTAAATCAATGAACAAGATGATTTCAGGTTGTGCTAAGTATTGCACAGACAATAAAACATTGTAATGCGATAAGAGAAAATCAGATGGGGAAAACACTACTTCAAACTGGAAGGTCAGAAAAGACAACTTAGAAGATATGACATATCTAGAGATCTAGATATTATAGAGAACTTGGACATAGTTCAAGTTCAAAACTAGGCAATTTTTTGAGTTGAGGGAAATAACAGATTAAAAGTATGCTTTAGAATTAGATTAACAGACAGTACCTGTATCAGACAGGAAGGGAAAAAAAATCAAAGATACTCCATAGTTTATGACTTGATCACCTGAACAAATAAGGACTCCATTTGCTGAGAAGGAGCAGACTGAAGCATGAAAAGTTTATCAGTCACATTTACTTTGAGATATGTATTACCCATCTCAGCAGGAATGATAAATAGGCAAATGGATATATAAAGCTTTAACTCAGGGCTAAAGTATCATCAGAGTATAAATGATATTTAATACCATGGGTCTGAATGAGATCACCTGGAAAGACCCTGATGCCGGGAAAGATTGAAGGCAGGAGGGGAAGGGGACACCAGAGGATGAGATGATTGGATGGAATCACCAACTCAATGGACATGAGTTTGAGTAAAATCCAGGAGTTGGTGATGGACAGGGAGGCTTGGTGTGCTGCGGTTCATGGGATCACAAAGAGTCGGACACAACTGAGCGACTGAACTGAACTGAACTGAACTGATATTTAAAAAAAAAAAGAGAGAGTGCCAAGTATCAAGCCTCAGGGAATCCTGATATTTAGAGAGTAAGAAATAAAAGAATCAGCAAAGGAAGAGAAAATTAGACAGTGAGTTGGAAAGAAACCTGGAGAGGACTGCGTCATAGTATTAGAACAGAGAAGGCCTCAGAGGGAGGAAGCTGAATATGGATGAGAACACCAAGTGAGGTTAAGACTTACAGTTGATTCGGCAAGATGGAGTTCATTGGTAACAAGAACAAGAGAACTGGCATTGGTATGGTGAGGAGAGAAATCTACTTGGAATTATTTTTCCCATTTCTAGAATATTTCTGTTTGAAGAACCAGAATTGAGCAAGTGTATGTCCAGAACTCCCTTTCCCTTACAAACCCAGAGAAAAACTCTCAGTATCAACCGATCAATTTGTCCTCCAAAGCAGTGTTCATTCATGCCAAAAGTGTCATATAATTGTTATGCTGAGTTGTCTTTCATAATATTTTAGTCATGTCTTTCTGACATGGTCACCTGGATAAGTTATGACTGATACCCCAGAACATTAACAACTGGAAATGGGGGTTTCTTTATTCTCATCAGCAATGTATTCAAGATGAGTTACTTCTGCAGATGGTCAAATTTATTCATTTGATGTTGATTCTTACTTGCCTCTGTTTCAGATGCTGACATTAACTGAATGAATTCCCAAATACTGGTGCTCTCTCTATTCAGAGCATGCAGCTGAAAGTAAAGAATTCTTGACTTTGGGGGGCCCTATTCCAGACAGAAAAGACATTGAGTCTTTTTGACACTTGCTTGGTATCACCTCAATTCCTGTCACCTTTCTCTCATGCTGTCTTTATATACAAAACAACGACCATAAGTCACCTCCCTCTCTGCAGCCCACATGTTCCTCAAAGCTGTTCCAGTGAGCTGTGCAGTCTTTTTGTGCCAAGTTTTCTGTCCCTTCCCGCACTCCTGACATACTTCCTTTCTTCAGGATGTATTTTTAAGACATTAGAGGGAACAATAAATACTAGGTGTTATGAAGTAAGTCTTTGGCCTTTGATAAAGATAACTTCAGGTTAAACTCTCCAGAAATAGTGGCTCTTTTCTTTTACAAAGGAACTTCAAAGAATATTCACTTTTTTAATTGACCAATTTGTGCTTCTAACTGCTGCATCCATTAAATTTAAAATACAGCCAGTTATCAGAAATTCAGATTTAAATATTCTTTATACATTCATTTTCAACTTCTGCCAATTTCTCATAAAAAGAAACTAAGAGCAAGGAAGTTCATAGGTTTAAATGTTACACTAAAGAAATCTTCAGATTTAGAAACATCATATTATAAGAATCAAGGGACTGTAGTTTTATTTCAATATTTTTAAGTAATTCAAATGCATACACAGTTTCACTCAAAGTCAGACATATTTTAAAAGTTTACTTGGAAATACTGTATAGGAGACAATAAAAATATTTAAAACCAGAAATGCACATTTATGCTTAGAACATAAATTTGGGATAGCGTTCTACACTCAATAATAGAATGTTGTTCCAAATTTATGTTCTAAGTATAAATATGCTATGTTGGCTTTAAATATTTTTATTCTTTATGTTCAATACAGTATTCAATAATGGGGCTTCCCTGGTGGCTCAGAGGTAAAGAATCCACCTGCCAATGTAGGAGACATGGGTTCAATCCCTGCATTGGGAAGATCCCCTGGAGAAGGAAATGGCAACCCACTCCAGTATTCTTGCCTGGGAAATCCCATAGACAGAGGAGGCTGGCAGGCTACAGTCCATAGGGTCGTGAAACAGTTGGGCATGACTTAGTGGCTAAACAACAACATACTCAATAATGGTAGATTATGTTAAAGCTGTTTTGCAGGTATCTGGTGGCAAAACTTGAGTTATGAGTAAGAAAACTAATTTACCCAAATTAATAATTTTGTTTTTAATAATAAACTAGAGAGGGAACAGGTATATAACCTAAATTATCCTACATTGAAAGCTCCTTGAGGGCAGAGTCAGTTTCTGTCTACATCATGCTATATATACATTCCCTGACTGAACAGTGTGTCTATATAAACTCTTAATAAATTCAAAAGTATAGTGATGCTGTGTGAGTAGTAGACTGAATCAAAATGAAGCAGGTCAGAGCATCCTCTATAAAGTTTTGCTACAAGGCTTTTTCTGTATCCTCTGTTTATCTCCCCTGAACATCAGAGTTGCAGTGCCTTGCTCACTGTAGAGGTGAGCAAATAAATCTTGAATACCTGAATAGAGAATGTGTTTAAGTAAGCCTTTGCAGTATTCTATAGGTCACAGGGTATCTCTCTTGCTTATTTAAATTGGCTAACCATTTAATTTTGCATGTGTTTTAATAAATTAGGTCACACCAAGAGGTGATGATTTCTTGCCCAGTGCTCTAAAATGCCAGACATTAGGAACTCAGTAGCTGAGATCCTGAGGTTGTATTTTGCTGGGTCTATTAATACTTCTGTTTCTGTTTCCTCATTGATTAAATAAAGGTAAGAATTCTTTCCATATAGATGCTACAAAGTGAATGAAATCCCCAGTAAAACAGGGAAATATAGGGTCTATTCTATTGATTCTGTTTTTGTTCATACAAGTGGCCTCAAACTGTCCTTTACACCTGGAAGATTTTTCTGAACTTTAGACTACATTCTTCTCATGGGCTGAGGACACCAGGCCCACAGTGTCAGAAAACTTGTTTTCCTGGGTTTCAGCACAAACCTCTGATTCATGGTAGAAAACATGAACTTTATTTCTGTTTTTACCAAGCTCTGCTCTCTTTAATAGAGAAGGCAATGACACCCCACTCCAGTACTCTTTCCTGGAAAATCCATGGATGGAGGAACCTGGAAGGCTGCAGTCCATGGGGTCGCGAAGAGTCGGACACGACCGAGTGACTTCACTTTCACTTTTCACTTTCATCCATTGGAGAAGGAAATGGCAACCCACTCCAGTGTTCTTGCCTGGAGAATCCCAAGGACGGGGGAGCCTGGTGGGCGGCCATCTATGGGGTCGCACAGAGTTGGACACGACTGAAGCAACTTAGCAGCAACAGTAGCAGCAGTGGTTAAGCGCTCAGCCTTTGAACCCCAACTCACATCTTTGTCATTTTTCTGGATGTTTGGCCTTTGGTATGTCTCCAGACCTCTTTGAGCCTCATCCTTGAAATGAGTGGAAACTTACATCCACTACAAAGCCTTGGTCTCAGGACTAAATGAAATAATCTATGGAAAGCACTTAGTGTGATTACTGGCAGGTGAATATACTCAGTAACTAATCAGAGATCAGAACATTTCATGCAAAGATGGGCTCGATAAAGGACAGAAATGGTATGGACCTAACAGAAGCAGAAGATATTAAGAAGAGATGGCAAGAATACACAGAAGAACTGTACAAAAAAGATCTTCACGACCAAGATAATCATGATGGTGTGATCACTGACCTAGAGCCAGACATCCTGGAATGTGAAGTCAAGTGGGCCTTAGAAAGCATCACTATGAACAAAGCCAGTGGAGGTGATGGAATTCCAGTTGAGCTATTTCAAATCCTGAAAGACAATGCAGTGAAAGTGCTGCAGTCAATATGCCAGCAAATTTGGAAAACTCAGCAGTGGCCACAGGACTGGAAAAGGGCAGTTTGCATTCCAATCCCAAAGAAAGGCAATGCCAAAGAATGCTCAAACTACTACACAATTGCACTCATCTCACACGCTAGTGAAGTAATGCTCAAAATTCTCCAAGCCAGGCTTCAGCAATATGTGAACTGTGAACTTCCTGATGTTCAAGCTGGATTTAGAAAAGGCAGAGGAACCAGAGATCAAATTGCCAACATTCGCTGGATCATGGAAAAAGCAAGAGAGTTCCAGAAAAACATCTATTTCTGCTTTATTGACTATGCCAAAGCCTTTGACTGTGTGGATCACAATAAACTGTGGAAAATCTGAAAGAGATGGGAATATCAGACCACCTGATCTGCCTCTTGAGAAATTTGTATGCAGGTCAGGAAGCAACAGTTAGAACTGGACATGGAACAACAGACTGGTTCCAAATAGGAAAAGGGGTTCGTCAAGGCTGTATATTGTCACCCTGCTTATTTAACTTATATGCAGAGTACATCATGAGAAACGCTGGACTGGAAGAAACACAAGCTGGAATCAAGATTTCTGGGAGAAATATCAATAACCTCAGATATGCAGATGACACCACCCTTATGGCAGAAAGTGAAGAGGAACTAAAAAGCCTCTTGATGAAAGTGAAAGTGGAGAGTGAAAAAGTTGGCTTAAAGCTCAACATTCAGAAAACGGCATCTGGTCCCATCACTTCATGGGAAATAGATGGGGAAACAGTGGAAACAGTGTCAGACTTAATTTTTCTGGGATCCAAAATCACTGCAGATGGTGACTGCAGCCATGAAATTAAAAGACGCTTACTCCTTGGAAGGAAAGTTATGACCAACCTAGACAGCATATTCAAAAGCAGAGCCATTACTTTGCCAACAAAGGTTCATCTAGTTAAGGCTATGGTTTTTCCTGTGGTCATGTATGGATGTGAGAGTTGGACTGTGAAGAAGGCTGAGCACCGAAGAATTGATGCTTTTGAACTGTGGTGTTGGAGAAGACTCTTGAGAGTCCCTTGGACTGCAAGGAGATCCAACCAGTCCATTCTGAAGGAGATCAGCCCTGGGATTTCTTTGGAAGGAATGATGCTAAAGCTGAAACTCCAGTACTTTGGCCACCCCATGTGAAGAGTTGACTCATTGGAAAAGACTCTGATGCTGGGAGGGATTGGGAGCAGGAGGAGAAGGGGACGACAGAGGATGAGATGGTTGGATGGCATCACTGACTGGATGGATGTGAGTCTCAGTGAACTCCAGGAGTTGGTGATGGACAGGGAGGCCTGGCGTGCTGCGATTCATGGGGTCGCAAAGAGTTGGACACGACTGAGCAACTGATCTGATCTGATCTGATTTGATCAGACCTCTTTGAGCCTCATCCTTGAAATGAGTGGAAACTTACATCCACTACAAAGCCTTGGTCTCAGGACTAAATGAGATAATCTATGGAAAGCACTTAGTGTGATTGCTGGCGGGTGAATATACTGAGTAACTAATAGCTGTTGGCATTATTTTTTAAAATATGATTATTTATTTATTTGGCTGTGCTGGCTCTTAGTTGTGGCATGCTGGGCCTTCGATCTTCATTGCAGCATGCAGGATCTTTTAGCTGTGGTGTGCAAACTCTTAGTTGCTGCATGTAGGATCTAATTCCCTGACCAGAGGTAGAACCTGGGCCCCCAGCATTGGGAGCATGGACACTTAGCTACTGGACCACCAGGGAAGTCCCTTGTTGACATTATTGTGTATTTACTTGATAATATAAAATATTCTCTTGAGCAATTTCAGCCACCAAAGTTAAGGAGAAAAGCAACCAGGTAGGTTCCTTTGTTACTACCTGGTTCTCAGAAACTTTTAATAAGGTTTACCACGGAGAATCTCTGGGCCATGGTTTTAAGGACAGGAAGAGGGTTGCTTTCTATAAGAAGGAAAATAAATGATGGGACATACGATATCATTTATATCTGGAATCTAAAAAAATGATACAAATAAACTTATTTACAAAACAGAAACAAATTCACAGACTTAGAAAATAAATTTATGCTTACCAAAGGAAAAGGTTGAAGGGATGGATAAATTAGGAGTTTGAGATTAACATATACACACAACCCACTCCAGTACTCTTGCCTAGAAAATCCCATGGATGGAGGAGCCTGGTAGGCTGCAGTCCATGGGGTCACTAAGAGTCGGACACGACTGAGCAATTTCACTTTCTCTTTTCACTTTCATGCATTGGAGAAGGAAATGGCAACCCACTCCAGTACTCTTGCCTGGAGAATCCCAGGGATGGGGGAGCTTGGTGGGCTGCTATCTATGGGGTCACACAGAGTCAGACACGACTGAAGCGACTTAGCAGCAGCATATATAAAACAGATCATCAAGGACCTACTATATAGCACAGGGAAATCTACTCAATATTCTGTAATAACCTAAATGAGGAAAGAATTTGAAAAAGAATAGATATATGTATATTTATAACTGAATCACTTTGCTATACACCTGAAACTAGCACAAAATTTTTTTTGTAATTAATTAATTATTGACTCCACTGGGTCTTCGTTGTTGCACAAGGGGTTTCTCTATTTGTGGCAAAAAGGGGCTACTCTCTAGTTGCAGTACATGTGCTTCTCATTGCAGTGGCTTCTCTCATTGTGGAGCATGGGCTCTAGAGCACACAGGCTTTCTGTAGTTGTGGCACACAGACTTAGTAGCCTCAAGACATGTGGGATCTTCTGGGATCAGGGATGGAACCCATGTTCCCTGCTTTGGCAGGTGTATTCTTAACCACTGGACCACCAAAAAAACTCTCACATTGTTCATCAATTGTTCAGTTCAGTTCAATTCAGTCATTCAGTTGTGTTTGACTCTTTGTGACCCCACGGACTGCAGCACACCAGGCTTACCTGTCTATCACCAACTCCCGGAGCTTGCTCAAACTCATGTCTATTGAGTTGGTGATGCCATCCAACCACCTCATCCTCTGTCATCCCCTTCTCCTCTTGCCTTCAATCTTTTCCAGCATCAGGGTATTTTCCAATGAGTCAGTTCTTCACATCAGGTGGCCAAAGTATTGGAGCTTCAGCTTCGGCCTCAGTCCTTCCAATGAATATTCGAGGCTGATTTCCTTTAGGAAGGACTGGTTGGATCTCCTTGCAGTCCAAGGGACTCTCAAGAATCTTCTCCAACACCACAGTTCAAAAGCATCAATTCTTTGGCACTCAGCTTTCTTTACAGTCCAACTCTCACATCCATACATGACTACTGGAAAAACCATAGCTTGACTAGACAGATCTACTGTCTAGGTTGTTCATAACTTTTCTTCCAAGGAGCAAATGTCTTTTAATTTCATGGCTGCAGTCACCATCTTCAATTATACTCCAATATAAAATAAAAAGTATTAAAAATAATAGATGGTAAGACATATGCAGCAGTGACTGTGCAGCCACCATTCCTTCTTAGCCTAGTCCTTGATGAAAACTTAGGGAAGATGCTGTGCAGAGTGAGGTACAAAAGCTTGCAAGAGGCTCATGATCTAGTTTCAAGGTAAAGTGGGGAGGAAATGCAAAGTCACAGAGAAGATTCAAAATAAAAGAGGATGAATAACATGTGAAGGCCCATCTGCAGGGGCAGAACAAGACTAGAATGGGGCAGTGTGATCTAAACCCATTATTGATAAACTTTGCATGTACAGGAGGCAAACAGGAAAAAAAAATTTTTTTTCAATCCTACACTGCTTTCAGACTACATCCTCTAGGCTTTTCCCCCCTCAACTTTTGTTCAAATTTTTGGGCAGCTCCAGTAGCTTTTCTGTCCCCATTTAGTCATAAAAGTCCATTTCAATAATTAAAATAGTTCTTCCAGTGAACACTTCCATCTTTTATCCAGCTTAAATGTTTTTCTTCCCACTCTTCTTGTTCCAGGCAAGGAAAACTGCAGTCGGAGACATGGTGGGTTTCTTTCCTTCCCTTTTTTGAAATTTCTTCCCTACCACTTCTAGTTGTTTGATTGCATTCAAAGTTGTACTAAAAAAGAGGTGAAGAGAGATTTTACTGGATGGATAGAATTTTAACTAGGGTTGGGCCCGTTCTTTTTTTTTTTTTTTTTGGTTGTGGGAGGAGGGGCGCTGTGCTGGGTATTTGTTGCTGAGCGGACTTTCTCTAGGGTAGGAACCAGTCTCTAGCTGCGATGTGCGGGCTTCTCAGTGTGGTGACCTCTCTTGTGGACTACGGACTCTAGGGCTCACAGGCTTCAGTAGCTGCAGCATGGACTCAGTGGTTGTGGCTCCTGGGCTCCAGAGAACAGGCTCAAGCAGTTGTGGTTCTTAGGCTTAGTTGCTCTGCCAAATGTGGAATCATCCCGGACCGGGGATCAAACCCATGTATCCTGCATTAGCAGGCAGATTCTTTACCACTGAGCTGCCAGGGAAGTGCCTGGGTCCATTCTTTCCTTAAAATTAATTTTAGTTTTTTAAATCTGATTTTTCTGCACTATACTACTACTGAAAGTCCTATTTTTTTTTAAACTAGGATGTTTCAGGGCATTTTCTCTCTTTATGGCCTTTAACTGTGTAACTCTGATTTTCAAGACTGATGCAGCTTTCCCTGAAAGGGTTTAGTTTGAAAATACTAATATGAAGTAGCTATTCTTAGGCAGGCAACAAAAAAGTACAGTTTGTATCAGGAACTGTAGTATGTGCTTTGCCAGTTCAGTCTTGGAGGAGGATTATCTTGAGAATGGAAATGCCTCACTTTACAGTGGGCATAATTTTTTATTTCCTGGCAAATATTTAGAAATGCAGCTGTTTTGCAAAGAATCTATTTTTTTTCACTAAACATTTTTCTAATTCTTGAAAAAGAATTACTGAGAATTGCCTGACTATATAGTAGTAATCATAGGCCACCCACACATTGTTTTTACAAGGCCAAATTTGCAAAAGCATGCTATTGCCTGAGGTTATCAAAAGAAAAATAAGTGACCATTTACTGAGCTATAATGATGAAAAATAGAAGTGGTCAGTCATGCAGGATTGCATTAGAATAACTACACTTAGTTATGACTCATAATCATTTTACCAAAATATTTAACAAAATTTTCAGTGCTGTAAATTAAGATGTAGATGGCTCAGTGGGGAAAAAAATGTAGATGGCTGAAAACAAGCTAGCTCTGCTTTAACTATAGCCCTATATGGTATAGGCAGAGAGTGTTAGCCCTGTACACAGAAATGCAGTGAAGCTCAACAATAAATCTGACAAACATTGCATGCCTTTGTAGATGCAAATTGATGATTGAACCTCAAAACAGTAAAGCCATTTCATTTGCTGAGGTGCAAATTAGTAGTCAGGAGGCAGATACTAGCGAGGGAGAAGACAATAGAGCTGGAGTCCATGATAGAAACTTATATTGTTGCAACCTACTCAAGAACCTATATTTCAAAAAAGAGAGAAATACCACAGGAAAAAACAGAAGACATTCTAGGGATTACATTCTCTCTGATTGCTCTCTATGGAAAGCATTTTTTGAAAAATTCCTGTCTGCATTTCATGAATTGAAACTATGTGACAGCTTTTCATTTTAAATGACCCCAAAGAACTAAAAAAAAAAAAAATTAATGAGAATGATATAGTGATAATACCGTGCAAGCGCTTGTACTGAACTTTTCATAATGAATAAGACTTATATATTAGCTCTGATAATTGCCACAAGAGCTGCTGTCTGTTTTGGAACTAAGTTTTAAAAGTTGTGATGCCCCCATGAAGTGTTTCCATTACAAGGATGCAGACAGTAGGAGTACTTTGGAAACTTTAGAGGGATGTGCTAAAAATTCCACCTGAAACTTAGAAAACTTGTAATCTAATCTCGTTACAACAGAATTGGTTTTTCAGTAAGTTACATAAAGTAAAACATGAAGATATGGGGAAAAGGAAAAATAAATCAGACCCATCTAGGAAAAAAAAAAAAAGACTAACCCTTATTCCAACAGGAAGAGGCTGAGCATTACCAGAAAAACAACTATAAAGACACCGTAAATCAAACAGCATAGAGTTTAGAACATCAAAAACTCAGAAATTTTCATCTATTATTAATTATGATAAAAAATTCTATCTCAGAATATTTTACACAGCAACTGTTGCCAAGAAAATCTACATCTTCCTGAGCTGAGGAAAGTTAGAAATAAGAACTAAGGCTCTAAACTTCCAATGAAATTGGATGGCCATTAATAAAATATTTCAATGTCTTTGTACATTTTTCTTTCAATTAAAAAGCCATATTTTAAAAAGAAGGCAATTTATTATTTCAATGGCATTTAAATATTTAATTAAACTACAATTAGAATAGCCACATATAATGTATGAATTTAGTGTTTCTTAAAAAACTATTTTTACTGTTAAATTATATTTTTCCACCCATATGTAAGTGTACCTATGATAGTAATGCTTCAAAAAGTTTAGAAAAAATTAATACTATATGTTTTATCCTGACTTGAAGATGAAAGACTTTATTAACCACTCTATTAACCTTTTTATTAACCTTTTGAGTAAGCTTCATGTTAGTCAACGTAGGCAGTAACAGAGTAGATTTCTTTATGCTACCTCCAATGGTCTTGGGAGAGCTAATTAGTAGATAGACGGCAACACAACTAGACTTTACATCAGTATCCATTCCATAAAAACAGACTTCTCTCCACTGAACATCTGTAGTCTAATTAATATCATAACCTCATCTTTCTTGTATCTATATTTTTAACTGAGTTTTTCTAGTGATACAATGATGTGGGAAAATGGATCAGGGCTAATCTCAAAAATCCAGGAAGATCCTTCAACCTTTGCTTTGGTTACAAGCAAAGTTGATTTTTTTTCCCCTGTTGATTTGTTTATTCATCTTTAAAAAGACAGATTAGCACTGCTATATGTCAGGCTATATGTCAATAATGACACAAAGTTTAAGGAGTTGAAGATTTTTTTTAAACTTTTGTGGCATTTTAAAAAGAATTTATTAATTTTTAAAAATTAATCTTTATAATCATAAGTTAGTATAGTTAATCCTACTTTTCCAAGGAAGAAAGGATAAAGTTGTGGGATCCAGGGAACAACAGTAATTTTCATAACTGAATTCGGCTCTAAATATGCCACTTGTTTGTTGCTTCTGATGACCCTTCATGGAACCAAACAATGAACCCTGGGAAACAAAAGGGAACAGCAAAGCAAAGGAATGGATAGGATCCCTTCATGACTGGCCTAAATGTGTAGATTTCCAAAGGGACATCTCCATAGGCATCTCCCAGAAATACTTGAAACTTGACAGATCCAGTGCTATGAGATGCAAGAAACGTTTACCAAAGACCTAGAAGAACTAAAGAACAAACAAACAGAGATGAACAATACCCTAGAAGGAATCAATAGCAGAATAAAGTGAGGCAGAGGAATGGATAAGAGTTGAATTTTTTTTTATGTGATGTGGATTTGAGATCAGATTTATCTATATCTATATATATACTCACACACATGCACATACAGTATGTGTGTATTTTCTTTTTCCTGTCCGAGTATACTTCTGTTGCAACATAAGTATTTTTGCCATGAATTCAATAAATGCAATTCTTCTGAAAACAAAATCAGAGTACTAGGAATTCTAGGTACAGAAGTTCATGAACGGTTGCTAACTGAGGGATAAAATCTTAGTACCCCTACCAGAGCATAGTTGACCAGGAGTCCTGTGAAATTAGAGCTGGTGCGGACTATCGACACTGTACTGGGTAAAATCACTAAACTTTCTGAATCCTTCATTTCCTCAACTGTAAAGAGTGACATTAATAATACTCATAATTACCTAGCTCAAATTTTCAGTCTCCATGACTTACATGTGAAACTGGGATAAGAGGATTTACTTCATAGGGTTGTTGAAAGAATTGATAAACAGTGTCTAATATAGTGTAGGAAAGTATTAGACATTTAATAAATTGTAATTTTATTAAAGTTCCTACAGATAGTTTAAAAGTACTTAAATTGTTAACACCACAGTTGTAATATATATTTCCTGTATTTGGCAAGATCACTACAGTTTTTCAAATTGCTGTCTGCAAATTTTATCATGGGATAAATGATAAATAAGGAAAATAAGATGTCAGAGAGAATTATTGTCTTCCTAATAAATTAGTAGAATTAAACTTAAACTCAACTTTTACAAAGCAAAAAAATAATTGTGGAACAGGTAGAAACTGTTTATTTAATAATAACATAGAAACTATTTAATAATAACAGAATATTCATTTAACAGTGTATCCTTATTAATCCTAATAAACATACATTCAGTGCTAAACAATTTATTATCCATACTGTGGAAATTATAATAAAAAGATAGGCAAATCTATTCTACTGTTACCAGATTAGTTACTATGTAAACTGCTCAACAGCAAGTTTGATATTACTGGGAAAATGTGAAACAAACATGATATGAAATAATTCATTAATAAAAGGCAGAAATAAGGACAATAGTAATAATGTACAAATAAAGAAAAGATGTTCTGGAAACACTATTTTCAGTTATGCCACCTTTTAATATTCAAATTTCATAAAAATAGAGGGACATATACAGATATGTATAGGATTCAAATGATCTCAATGGATGCAATGAAAATGAACAGAATGAAGAGGTGCTTTTGTAAAAACTGTTCTTGTATAAATAGTATTTTATCCTAGTGGTTGATGAGTAGTACTATGTGTGTGCGTGTGGGGGGTTCTGTATGCTACAATTAGACTAGCCATATACAATGGGAATAATTAGAATTATTGTGTATATATACTATATATAGTATATATACATTATATATAATATATTGTATACATTATATTACATGATTATATATAATTATATATTGCATGAAATTCTAATTTTAATTATATACAATATTAAAATAATAATGTGTGGTTGAAAGAAATTTTAAATTTACCTCAGTACAATTTACAGAAAATAATTTAGCCTGTGTGGGGAAATTCCTTTCTTTCAAGTATCGTCACAACTCAGTGCTGGCAGTGAATAAAATCTCTTAAAAGTTGGTTTAATGTGACCTTTAAGGCAGAAGAAATTACTCTCACAAACTGGTTTTAGGTATTAACTAACTCAAATGTAATGAGCAGCCACCCCCAACCCTGGCAATGCACTGTTTGAGGAATTTCAACTTTTTACATAATTTTCTGAGTGATGATATACTCTCATATAAATGATAATATGCCTTTTCACATATAACATGCCAAAAAACGTTTAGAGTATAGGTATGTCCATTATCTTACTTAGCCCTTGCAACAGCCCTGTCAGGTGTGTAAGGAGCATAAGTATCATCAGGTCCTCACTAGCAGGTGGGGAAACTCTGTGTTCACAGGTGGAGAGAAGTGCTGAGCATAAGAGACACAGAATTTTAGAGCTGATTCCGCTTCTGGGCAACTCCAAATTTTATATACAGACATTTGCCAAACTTGCTTTAATCTCAGCATTCTTAGTTGCCTTAGATGTAGATTCCACTCCTGTAAATTTGGTGTGATTCAGTTTAATAAATGACTAAAAAAATAAGATTTGCAATTTATTCCTTTGGCTTCTGATTTGTCTTAGATAATACACTGAATAAATACTTTGAGGGGCTATTAAGGTACAATTTCAAAATTAAACACTTTGCTTCATTTTATTTTTCACTGTATTTACTCCTCAGTCATCAAATGACCCAATTCTTTCTTTTGTAGTTAGAACATTTATTTCAAGCTATTGTTAACACATGTATCTCTCTGTGGACATGATCTCTTCCTTCAGGGCAGGGGTTATAGTTAAGCCTCATTGTAGGTGCAATTTGTGCATATTAAACAAATGTATGTTTAATAATATGACAGTACCTAGTGCTGAGTACATGATGCGAAATGCCAGGCTGGATGAGGCACAAGCTGGAATCAAGATTGCCGGGAGAAATATCAATAACCTCAGATACTCAGATCCACCACCCTTATGGCAGAAAGTGAAGAGGAACTAAAGAGCCTCTTGATGAAAGTGAAAGAGGAGAGTGAAAAAGTTGGCTTAAAACTCAACATTCAGAAAACGAAGATCATGGCATCTGGTCCCATCAGTTCAGTTCAGTTCAGTTCAGTTCAGTCGCTCAGTCGTGTCCGACTCTTTAAGATCCCATGAATCGCAGCACGCCAGGCCTCCCTGTCCATCACCATCTCCCGGAGTTCACTCAAACTCACATCCATCCAGTCAGTGATGCCATCCAGCCATCTCATCCTCTGTCGTCCCCTTCTCCTGCCCACAATCCCTCCCAGGATCAAGGTCTTTTCCAGTGAGTCAACTCTTCGCATGAGGTGGCCAAAGTATTGGAGTTTCAGCTTTAGCATCAGTCCTTCCAATGAACACCCAGGACTGATCTCCTTTAGGATGGACTGGTTGGATCTTCTTGCAGTCCAAGGGACTCTCAAGAGTTTTCTCTAACACCACAGTTCAAAAGCATCAATTCTTCGGCGCTCAGCTTTATTCACAGTCCAACTCTCACATCCATACATGACCAATGGAAAAACCATAGCCTCTGCTTTTGAATATGCTATCTAGGTTGGTCATAACTTTCCTTCCAAGGAGTAAGCATCTTTTAATTTCATGGCTTCAATCACCATCTGCAGTGATTTTGGAGCCCCAAAAAATAAAGTCTGACACTGTTTCCACTGTTTCCCCATCTATTTGCCATGAAGTGATGGGACCAGATGCCATGATCTTCGTTTTCTGAATGTTGAGCTTTAAGCCAACTTTTTCACTTTCCTCTTTCACTTTCATCAAGAAGCTCTTTAGTTCTTCTTCACTTTCTGCCATAAGTGTGGTGTCATCTGCATATCCATCACTTGATGTCAAATAGATGAGAAAATAATGGAAACAGTGAGAGACTTTATTTTTTGGGGCTCCAAAATCACTGCAGATGGTGACTGCAGCCATGGAATTAAAATACACGTGCTCCTTTGAAGAAAAGCTATGACCAACATAGACAGCATATTAAAAAGCAGAGACATTACTTGACCAATAAAGGCCTGTCTAGTCAAAGCTATAGTTTTTCCAGTACTCACATATGGATGTGAGAGTTGGACTATAAAGAAAGCTGAGTGCAGAAGAACTGATGCTTTTGAACTGATGCTTTTGGTGTTGGAGAAGACTCTTGAGAGTCCCTTGGACTTCAAGGAGATCAAACCAGTCAAGCCTAAAGGAAATCAGTCCTGAATATTCATTGGAAGGACTGATGCTGATGCTGAAACTCCATCTGATGCAAAAAACTGACTTATTTGAAAAGACCCTGATGCTGGGAAAGATTGAAGACAGGAGGAGAAGGGGACGACAGATGATGAGATGGTTGTGTATCAGTACCAACTGGATTGACATGAGTTTGAGCAAGGTCCAGGAATTGGTGATGGACAGGTAAGTCTGGTATGCTGCAGTCCATGGGATCACAAAGAGTCAGACACAACTGACCAACTGGACTGAACTGAACTGAACCTGGTGATTACTATGGGCCAGGCACTTCTTAGACTTCTATATTACCTTATCACCAAACAATGGTTAAATCCATTTATAGCTAAGGGAACCAAGACATGGAAAGACTATATAATCCTTGCTCAAAGTTCAGTTCAGTTCATTTCTGTTGCTCAGTTGTGTCCGACTCTTTGCAACCCCATGAATTGCAGTACGTCAGGCCTCCCTGTCTATTACCAACTCCTAGAGTTTACCCAAACTCATGTCCATCGAGTCGGTGATGCCATCCAGCCATCCCATCCTCTGCTGTCCCCTTCTCCTTCTGCCCTCAATCCCTCCCAGAATCAGGGTATTTTCCAATGAGTCAACTCTTCACATGAGGTGGCCAAAATATTGGAGTTTCAGCTTCAGCATCATTCCTTCCAATGAACACCCAGGACTGATCTCCTTTAGGATGGACTGGTTGGATCTCCTTGCAGTCCAAGGGACTCTCAAGAGTCTTCTCCAACACTACAGTTCAAAAGCATCAGTTCTTCGGCACTCAGCTTTATTCACAGACCAACTCTCACATCCATACATGAACACTGGAAAAACCATAGCCTTGACTAGAAGGACCTTTGTTGGCAAAGTAATGTCTCTGCTTTTTAACATGCTGTCTAGGTTGACCAACCTAGGAGTGTCTTTTTATTTCATGGCTGCAGTCACCATCTGCAGTGATTTTGAGGCCCAAGAAAATAAAGTCAGCCACTGTTTCTACTGTTTCTCCATCTATTTGCCATGAAGTGGTGGGACCAGATACCATGATCTTAGTTTTCTGAATGTTGAGCTTTAAGCCAACTTTTTCACTCTCCTCTTTCACTTTCATCAAGAGGCTTTTTAGTTCCTCTTCACTTCTGCCATAAGGGTGGTATCATCTGCATTTCTGAGGTTATTGATATTTCTCCCGGCAATCTTGATTCCAGCTTGTGCTGTAAAACAAACCTAATCAGTCTGATTCTAGATCCTGTGTCTTTATGGATGAATCAAGGGTAATAATTAGAACAGCTAAAGCTTTTCCAATCCACTAAACTAGGTATTCCTAAGCACTTTATATATGTTAACTCATTTTCTCCAAATATTTCAAGATTGTAAGTACTACTATCTTCTGTTACATATATGAGTAAATTAAGGAAAAGACAGATAAGAAATTTACCTAAGGTCACACAGCTAATGAATGTGGAAGCTAGGATTCTACCAGGCAATCTGGGTGTGAAATCCACATCATGAACAACCAGACAAAGAAGAAACTGAATTTCTTTCACTTTCTCATGTAAAGTAAATTCAAAAAAGAATGATAAATCAGGATGGTAATTTATTAAATGTGAACTGTGAATTTGAAGTTCCCTTGTAAGTGGGTCAGCACAATGTCTTCCTCACATGAACATTTGGAATACCAAATTCGGATAATAAAATGGCTTCCCTGGTGAACACAGAACAGGAGTATAATGGGGCTGAGTATCTAGATGGTGCCTGATCCACGGTAGCCACTGTAGGAAACCTGCTGAACAGGCCAGCCTTAGGTTGTGGGTTAGTGCCCTAACTTCCTTGGATAATAGGTCTGTCTCACATCTCTCTATTAGTGTGCTGCTGTGCTGCTGCTAAGTCGCTTCAGTCGTGTCCAACTCTGTGCGACCCCATAGACAGCAGCCCGCAAGGCTCCGCCATCCCTGGGATTCTCCAGGCAAGAACACCGGAGTGGGTTGCCATTTCCTTAAATTTTTAAAATGTTATTTGTTTTATTGAAAATCTAGGAAAGCTATTTCAGCTTCAGAACCAGTATTTGGTATTATCTCTTTTTTAAAAGATTTTTTGATACATACCATTTTTTAAAAGTCTTTATTGAATTTGTTATAACATTGTTTATTTATTTATTTTTGTTTTTTTGGCCACAAGGCATGTGGGATCCTAGTTCCCTGACCAGGGATTGAACCTACATTTCCTGTACTGTAAGGCAAAATCCTAACCACTGTACCATCAGGGAAGTCCCTTGGAATTCTCTTATACATTTTAAAGTTTGAGGTAATATTTCAAAATCTCTTATCAGCTTTCTCCCCCGTGTTAGCAATAAGGTTTCAGGGTTTCTTGATCAGTTGTTGTCCATTCACTAAGTTGTATCCAACTCTTCATGACCCCATGAACTGCAGCATGCGAGGCTTCCCTGTCCTTCACTATCTCCTGGAGTCTGCTCAAACTCATCCCATTCTTGAACAGTAATTGATCTCAAGCACTCGGAACTGAAAGTGTTTATTTACCAGCTTGTTTTTGGTATTTTTTGTTTATTGGACGCATTATAAAATGTATGATAACTTTATTCCAGAATTTCCTAGCAAAGCAGCAAAAAATTTCAGTCTTTTTCTAATGTGTTCACATGAATCACACCAGTCCATTAACTAGACTAGCATACATCCAAGGATCTAGTTATTACTTCTGTTTAATATTTATCTTTTTCTTATGGAGTTAGTACCCTGGAAATGTTTTGAAACTTTTGTGTTAAAATTTGACCCTTCATTTTAAATTAACTTCAAGAGAAATTTCTTTTGATTTTAATACCCATCTCTATCCATTTTATGTCATAGGCCATTAATTTTTT
The DNA here is from genome assembly GCF_029378745.1 of Bos indicus. NCBI lineage: Eukaryota > Metazoa > Chordata > Mammalia > Artiodactyla > Bovidae > Bos > Bos indicus. The sequence goes on along the minus strand of NC_091764.1, from coordinate 87,007,759 downwards.
CTGAACTTTCTCTCAACTCAGAAACAGATTATATATACAATCAAATCAGGAGTCTATACTTCTCATGTATCTTACTGAAATGTTGCAAGATGCCTTTTTAAATTAAACAGCAGTTAAAACATTGTATTCAAGCTTTAGAAACTATTAAACACTTCACAAATTACTTAGTATTTGGAATTCTCTTTCAGATCTTCTGTATATTTTAGAGCTCCTAAAATGTCATTTTACCCGTTGTGGCAAAGCTTGAATGACCTTATCATGGGCAGACTCTATTTTTGGTTAAGAATGTAAGAAAAGTTCAAATTTGGCATGTATGTTTAAAATTATTACACTATGAGAGAACCCAAAAGAAAATATAATGGCTACAAAGTACCACAGCGATCAATGTCTTCAAGCATTGTTGAGGCATCATTTTCTCCAACGAGATTAATTTGCTTGCAAATTCTGCAACATCTTCATCCACAGTATTGGATGAATAATGCTGTCTGTGTGATTGAGAGTATTCCTTGACCATTCTGCAACAGGATGGTTAGCAGGGACTTGTTTATACATGGAAGTGCTTGGGAATCATACAAATATAATCTACTATCACCAACTCAACTTTCTCTTAGTCGGAGCTCCCAAATTTCTGAAACCACTCCAGTCACTCAAGTCACTCAGTCATGTCCAACATTTTTGTGACCCCAGGGACTATACAGTCCATGGAATTCTCCAGGCCAGAATGCTGGAGTGGGTAGCCTTTCCCTTCTCCAGGGGATCTTCCCAACCCAGGGATCAAACCCAGGTCTTCCGTATTTCAAGCAGATTCTTTACCATCTGAGCCACAAGGAAAGCCCGATATATATATATATATATATATATATATATATATATATATATATTCCAACCATATATATACATATGGTTTATTTCAACCATATATACAACATATGGTTTATTCCAACCATATATGAGTGTGTATGTGTGTGTGTGTGTGTGTGTGTGAAGGATCTGGTTGAAATTAAAAAGAGAGCAATCTTAACCAATTGCAGCTAAAAAAACAAGATCATAACTTTGCAAATTCTACATAGGATGAAGTGACCCATTTCTAGGTCCCTCTCAAGGCCCTGGAGTATTCAATGCAAATGAGAGGTCTTAAAGCTGAAACTTAATTAGCTTCATAGTAATTCTGCATCCAATTTCTTGTTAGGTGGACTTTTCTCTCTCTCTCATATTCCTTTCTTATGTTCCCTTATGTATTTTCTAAAATGAGTAATAATTTTAAGCATTATTTATTTATTTACCTATGCTTAGATCTATACTTAAACATCCTGTGTTCTGTTTTTACCTTAGAATGCCTAACAAATTATTTTAATGATTGATGTGTAGGTAGATAGATAATTGAAGCTGGGATTCTTCATATTCTCCCTGCTTGCTCTGCAAGTTTATAAATGTATTCTTTGGGTGGCCTTACCCTTCATGGTGGAGAAAGGATATTAGAAGGTCATGAAGTTGTTTAACATAACATGTCTTATGGCTGGTGGCAGGACAACACAGTTTGTCCTTACTGATCATTTGGTGCTGAGAACACAAGATGCCAAGGGACTGTTTCATGGATTACAGGTTGTTATTATGATGAGAGCTGGACCAATCAACAGGGAGTAGACTGGCAGAGCCATCATAGTCTAGAATGGGCTCTGTTGTAAATGTCTTCAAAGGTTACCACTTAGAGCTGCAGATGTTCATGCTTCAATGAATATCTGGCAGTCAGTTTACCTTAAAAATTTATAAGCTATATTGATCTTTGTTGTTACTGTATTTATCCTATTAACCAGAGAGGACCAAAATCAATGGAGGGTGTCCTAGACCTGGAATGCATATCCTATTACAGGACTCATCACACTTCTCTGCACCTCAAACTGAGCTATGAACTCCCTATTTAGGAACTATGTCTTATTGATTTTTTAATTCTCCCCCACCTCACAACCACTTCTTCACTCTACACTATCCCAATGCTTAAAATTTTGGCTTATGCACTTGATCCATCTCAAAATGTGCATTTAATGAGTGAATGAATGAATGAATACCTTAGTTCTTCTTAATAAAATTTTTACTTATGATTAATCTCATCCATCCTGTGCTTATTAGTTAGGAAATTATATTGGAAAATTATAGTCTTATAATAAAAATTGTTATCAGTTTATATATAATGAAGTTTTACAAGCCCTTTTGCCGCCTTTCGTTTATCATTCCTATAAATTAAATAGGAAAGAAAAGGAAATTGCACTGAAACAATGAGTCAGATACTAGCTGCTGCTTCTCAAATAGGGAAATGATGGTACTACTTTTTTAAGATAAGTTTTATTTATATTTAAAAATCTTTGACTGCATCCTGCAACATGTGGGAAGTCATTCTCAGACCAGCGATCAAGTTCACACCCCTTGCTTTGGAAGAGGGTATCTTAACTGGACCACTGGAGAAGTCCAGGTACTGACTATTACTGTCTGAGGGTATTTTGCTCTTCACAGGTTTTGTGAGTTGAGGCTAACCTATTTACTTTCTTAACTTCCTTCTTCCAGTGCCTATGAATGCACAAGGTGGATGACCTGACTATGAAACAGGTCCAGTTGTTCAAGGGACCAGGACTGAAATAAGCCAAAAATATCCAAACTAATGGAGTCTACCAGGCAAAAATTCATAACCAAAATGCTATCTGAGGGCCTAAAATAAATGCGATCTCTATTTACATATCTCTAACCCACTGAAGTTCTGTGAAGGCAGGGACTTTTTTGTTCTGTTCCATGTTGTAGAGTTGTAGGTGAATGCAAACATCTCTCATGTGTGATGCAAGCTCAAAGTAAGCTTTATCAAGAAAACTTAAAGGTGGATACTTGACTGAATGATACATGAATGCTCTCAGCATTACACTAAAAGGAATATAGGGCCGAGATCCCAGCTGAGTGAACTGTAGACAGTGTTCAAAGAGAGAGAACCTTGCCATGCTACTACTAAAGGTCTGACAGTGGGGACTTTTTTGACTATGTTGTTGTTGTTGACTTGCTAAGTCATGTCTGATTCTTTGTGACCCCATGGGCTGCAACATACCAGGCTTCACTGTCCTTCACAATCTCCCAGAGTTTGCTCAGATTCATGTCACTGAATCAGTGATGCTATCTAACCATCTCATCCTCTGTGGCATCCTTGTCTTTTTGCCTTCAATATTTTCCAGCATCAGGGTCTTTTCCAATGAGTCTGCTCTTCACATCAGGTGGCCAAAGTATTAGAGCCACAACATCAGTCCTTCCAATGAATATTCAGGGTTGAATTCCTTTAAGATTGACTGGTTTGATCTTCTTGCTGTCCAAGGAACTCTCAAAAGTCTTCTCCAGCACCCCACAATTTCAAAGTATGAATCCTTTGGCTCTCAGCCTTCTTTATGGTCCAACTCTCACATCTGTACATGACTACTAGAAAAAACATAGCTTCGACTTATATGAACCTTTGAGGGGAGCCTTATAGGGCCTATGAGGGTGCAGGCTGAGCTTGGGTGCTGGCCACCCAGTAAAGGTGCATATCAGTATTTTAGTGTCCATATCCCCAAATTTTTAATTCATGTGAGGTGGGAGCACCAGGTCATGAAAGTGGTATGTAGAATAGTTTTAGGACAGTGCCTGCCAAAGGATAAGCACTCATCTTAGTTGAATAAAGTAAATACATAATGGAGAATTACTATTGTGAAACTCCAGTACATAGTTTTCATAACATGAAATTGATGAGATAGTGACCAACCATAAAACACAAAATAAGTGGTAGAATACTGCTAGATCAGTAAACAGAAAAACCAGGAGCTGCACTGAGATATAAAACACAAAGCACGGGGGTCCAGTGAAAAACATATGAAAGTAGAAAAAGAAAGTCAAAGTTAAGCCTGAAGCAGGAGAGAAGCTTGTAAAGTTAGCTTCAAAGTACTGCTTGAACGAAAAGAAATTACAGCAGAAAACATACATATTAATGAAGCTGCAACAATATTGAAAAACAACCCATTATCATTACCTAGATTAAAAGAAAAGACAAGATTAACACCTCAGACTTCATGGACAGAATAAGAATAAGGCTTATCAACAAGCTCTCACCTTCCTCCCACTTTTTTTCATCTTTCCTAGGAAGACTTGAGAAAAGGATCTCAAAGAAAATGAGCTCTGAAAAACTGTTGCTGTAGTTATAAATTTTGGTAATTGCAATGAAATGGATAAGAGCAATAGCTTAGGGCAGGGGATAAAATGTGTGAAAAACACTTTTAGAAAACCAGGAAGCAGTCTTGGAGGTTCATAAAGGGTAGGGAGGAGGGAAGGAATTGGAAAGGAAAGAGGATGTAGTATTTATTTATTCCTCTTTCAGAGGAGAGGGGAGAGGGCCAAGCTTGCTAAACATTCTTTCACAGAAATGAGAATGATTAATTTTCACTCCTTTTTGTGACTTTTCTGAAAACCTCTCAAATATTTTTAATAGCTATAAAGAACAGAGACATCAATTTCTTCAAACAACTGTAATCAGCCAACTCAAATTTATATTCATTTACAGTGTAGTCAGACTTAAATCTTCCCTACATATCTCACTGAACAAGGATAAATTCCAGTAGGAAAGATAACACTCCAGAAAGAGGAGATTCAATAGAACCAGAGCCCACCCAGATAAATAGTTCCACCAAACCCAGCCCAGGCCAACTGATTCCTAATTTGCTGAAGAGACCTAATCTTTGCCTATCACAACCCAGTGGAGAGACCAGTCTAGATCAGCTGAACCCAGTTACCATGGAAATGTGTTTTTGGTATGTCTCATTGAGATTTTTTTGGTTGTTTGATACATAATATTGCTAGGCCTGACAATTGATATAATACTAAACTCTTTCCAAAGTTTTCACACCAATTTACACTCCCACCAGCAATGAATGAATGTTCTTATTGCTATAAATTTTTGATAGCATTGTCAGTATGTTTAATATGAACCACTTTGGCTTGTTGTATGCTTTATTTTGGTTTTAATTTTTATTTTCCTGACTACTAATGACCCTCCTTTCACACTTTTATAACCATTTTGATATCCCTTTTCTGTGAAGCATTGCTCAAGCTTTTTGCCCACTTTCCTTTGATATCTTCTTATTGATTTGTTGAAATTCTTCACATATTCTAGACCCAAACCTGTTGTAAGTTATATGTGTTGTAAATAACTTTCATTCTGTGATTTGCTTTTTCATTTTTTATTTGTGTCTTTTTGTGACTAAAAGTTGTACTCATACTGTGATCTAATTTAACAATCCTTTTTTATAGTTAGTATTTTTTTAGGAATATTTTACTGCAGTAAAGGATAATGATGGTTCTCTGTATTATTATCAAAACACATTCTTGATGTCCTTTCATATTTCATGTTTCATCTATAGTACTTCTGGGTTTCATTTTTGCACATAACTTGAGGAGGAGTTGATGGTATTTGTTGTCTATTGGCTAGCCTATTGTTTCAGGCACATTCTCTGTGTTTCTTCCACTGCTCAGCTCTGTTTTATCATTTCCATAAATCAGTCATTCATACATGCCAGGTCTGTAATCCATACCATGGATCTATCCATTCTTGCCCTAATATCCTATTGTCTGAATTACTGTAACTTTAAATTGACATATAAACTCGTGTCCATCAAGTTGGTGACGCCATCCAACCATCTCATCCTCTGTTGTCCCCTTCTCCTATCCACAATCCCTCCCAGCATCAGGGTCTTTTCCAATGAGTCAACTCTTCACATGAGGTGGCCAAAGTATTGGAGTTTCAGCTTCAGCATCAGTCCTTCCAATGAACACCCAGGACTGATCTCCTTTAGAATGGACTGGTTGGATCTCCTTGCAGTCCAAGGGACTCTCAAGAGTCTTCTCCAACACCACAGTTCAAAAGCATCAATTCTTCGGCACTCAGCTTTCTTCACAGTCCAACTCTCACATCCTTACATGACCACAGGAAAAACCATAGCCTTAACTAGACAAACCTTTCTTGGCAAAGTAATGTCTCTGCTTTTGAATATGCTATCTAGGTTAGTCATAACTTTCCTTCCAAGGAGTAAGCGTCTTTTAATTTCATGGCTGCAGTCACCATCTGCAGTGATTTTGGAGCCCCCAAAAATAAAGTCTGACACTGTTTCCACTGTTTCCCCATCTATTTCCCATGAAGTGCTGGGACCAGATGCCATGATCTTCGTTTTCTGAATGTTGAGCTTTAAGCCAACTTTTTCACTCTCCTCTTTCACTTTCATCAAGAGGCTCTTTAGTTCCTCTTCACGTTCTGCCATAAGGGTGGTGCCATCTGCGTAACTGAGGTTATTGGTATTTCTCCCGCATTCTTGATTCCAGTTTGTGCTTTCTCCAGCCCAGCATTTCTCATGATGTACTCTGCATATAAGTTAAATAAGCAGGGTAGCAATATACAGCCTTGAAGTACTCCTTTTACTATTTGGAACCAGTCTGTTATTCCATGTCCAGTTCTAACTGTTGCTTCCTGACTTGCATACAGGTTGCTCAAGAGGCAGGTCAGGTGGTCTGGTATTCCCATCTTTTTCAGAATTTTCCACAGTTTATTGTGATCCACACAGTTATAGTCATGTTTAATTAATCTTGGTTTTTTCAATTGACATACATGTAAGAATCAACTTGTCAAATTACATATATACACATACATTTTGAGTTTTTTATTATAATTGTATCAAAGATACAGACCCATCAAGTCTTCAAGTTCATAAATATTTATTTACAATTTCTTTAATTTCTCTCAATAGTGTTTTATATATTCCTGCATAAGAATTTTGAACACCTTTTATTAGGTCTATTCCTACATATTTTACTTTGTGAACTTTATTTTACAATAAAGAATGGTATTTTTTAAAACATTTTCTTCTAACTACATCCAACCTAGCAACCTTATTAAGGTTATAGGTTATTTTAAAATATTTATTTATAGATTCAGTTGAATTTTGTGTGTGTTAAATAATTTCATGTGAAAAATAATAAAACAATTTTTCCTCCATTGTAATCTTTTCATATGGCTTTTTATATTTTACTATATAGTTTATAATCATCAGAAATGATGAATAGAAAGAGTGATAAGTAAATGTCCTTATCATGTTCTAATTTCAGTGGGAAATTTTAGTTTTCTATCATAATGAATTGGGCTTCCCTCATAGCTCAGTTGGTAAAGAATCTACCTGAAATGTAGGAGACCCAGGTTCAGTTCCTGGGTTAGAAAGATCCCCTGGAGAAGGAAATAGCAACCCACTCTAGTATTCTTGCCTGGAGAATCCCATGGACAGAGGAGCCTGGCAGGCTACAATCCATGGGTTCACAAGAGTTGAACACAACTTAGTGACTAAAGAGAGAGAGATAGTAATGAATTGTCCAGTCTCAAGGGAAAGCTTTTATCAAATATCAATACATCATTTCCTTCAAGCTTTTGGTAGGTATTTTTATATGGTTAAGAAAGATTGTTTTTTACTCTTTCTCTGCAAGAGTTTCTCCATGAATGGGTATTGCACTTCCTTTATTTTGCTAATATGGTGAATAAAAACAAAGCCATGTTTTCTTTCCTGGAAAAAATCCTTTGTTGAGTTTTATTTTTCTCTTTACTCTGCTAGTATTTTGTTTAGAATTGCTTCATTTATGTTCATTAGAGAAATTGAGCTGCAATTTTCCTTTCTTACAATTATCCCATTAGACTTTGATATAAAGTTTAGATTGGTCTCATAAAACAAATTGGAAGCCTTCTCACTTTTCCTGTCCATTGAAAAAAGTTTGCGTGTATTTGACTTTGCTCTTTCCTTAACATTTGGTAGAATTCAGAAGTAAGTGATCCTACTAGGCCTGGAATCTTCCTTCTGATTCACTTTGCCAACAGTGATAGAAATGTACATGTTTTCTGTTTCCTCCTATACATTTATATTTTGTACATGTTTCTTTAGAACTGCATTTTAATAATTCAGTGTGAAAACTTTGCCTTTTAATGGAAACATTCAATTTATTTACATTTAATTTAAGTACTGATGGTTTCCTTTCTCATGTCCCAGTTTTTCTGTTTTTACTTTTCTCACTCTCCTTGATCGCTAGATCTTGGAATGATTGTCTACTTTTATTATTCCATCCCTCCCTTCTCAATCTAGTTTGGAAGTTATACTCTCTTACTGTTTTTCCATGGTCACCATGTTACACAGTACATGATTTTCTTCTTGGAATTTATTGTGATTTGGTACTTCATCCCAGATAATGCAAAATCTTAAAAATATTTTAATTTACTTTTATTCTCACTTATATAAACTATTATCATTTATTTTAGTTCTACCGATGTTAAACTTCACGGGTGCCTGCTAAGTCATTTCAGTTGTGTCCAACTCTTTGTGACCCCATAGACTGTAGCCCACCAGGCTCCTCTCTCCATGGGATTTCCCAGACAAGAATATCGGAGTGGGTTGCTTAGGGATTATTCCCTGAGTAAAGAATTGATGCTTTTGAACTGTGGTGTTGGAAAAGAGTCTTGAGAGTCCCTTGGACTGCAAGGAGATCCAACCAGTCAATCCTAAAGAAAATCAGTCCTGAATATTCATTGGAAAGACTGATGCTGAAGCTGAAACTCCAATACTTTGGCCATCTGGTGGAATGCCTAGTAGGACTACTTACTTGTGAATTCTATGAAATGTTTAAGGAAGGAGCAAAGTCAAATAGATGCAAACTTTTTTCAAAAGTGGGATGTTCAGTTCAGTTGCTCAGTCCTGTCTGACTCTTTGTGACCCCATGGACTGCAGCATGCCAGGCTTACCTGTCCATCACCAACTTCCAGAGTTTGTTCAAAATCATGTCCATTGAGTCGGTGATGCCATCTAACCATCTCATCATCTGAAGTCTCCTTCTCCTGCTGCCTTCAATCTTTCCCAGCATCAGGGTCTTTTCCAATGAGTCAGTTCTTCACATCAGATAGCCAAAGTATTGGAGTTTCAGCTTCAGCATCAGTCCAAATCCTGAAAGATGATGCTGTGAAAGTGCTGCACTCAATATGCCAGCAAATTTGGAAAACTCAGCAGTGGCCACAGGACTGGAAAAGGTCAGTTTGCATTCCAATCCCAAAGAAAGGCAATGCCAAAGAATGCTCAAACTACTGCACAATTGCACTCATCTCACACGCTAGTAAAGTAATGCTCAAAATTCTCCAAGCCAGGCTTCAGCAATATGTGAACCGTGAACTTCCTGATGTTCAAGCTGGTTTTAGAAAAGGCAGAGGAACCAGAGATCAAATTGCCAACATTTGCTGGATCATGGAAAAAGCAAGAGAGTTTCAGAAAAAAATCTATTTGTACTTTATTGACTATGCCAAAGCCTTTGACTGTGTGGATCACAGGAAACTGTGGAAAATTCTGAAAAAGATGGGAATACCAGACCACCTGACCTGCCTCTTAAGAAATCTGTATGCAGGTCAGGAAGCAACAGTTAGAACTGGACATGGAACAACAGACTGGTTCCAAATAGGAAAAGGAGTACTTCAAGGCTGTATATTGTCACTCTGTTTATTTAACTTATATGCAGAGTACATCATGAGAAACACTGGATTGGAAGAAACACAATCTGGAATCAAGATTGCCGGGAGAAATATCAGTAACCCCAGATATGCAGATGACAACACCCTTATGGCAGAAAGTGAAGAGGAACTAAAAAGCCTCTTGATGAAAGTGAAAGTGGAGAGTGAAAATGTTGGCTTAAAGCTCAACATTCAGAAAACGAAGATCATGGCATCTGGTCCCATCATTTCATGGGAAATAGATGGGGAAACAGTGGAAACAGTGTCAGACTTTATTTTTCTGGGCTCCAAAATCACTGCAGATGGTGACTGCAGCTATGAAATTAAAAGACGCTTACTCCCTGGAAGGAAAGTTATGACCAACCTAGACAGCATATTCAAAAGCAGAGACATTACTTTGCCAACAAAGATTCGTCTAGTCAAGGCTATGGTTTTTCCTGTGGTCATGTATGGATGTGAGAGTTGGTCTGTGAAGAAAGCTGAGTGCTGAAGAATTGATGCTTTTGAACTGTGGTGTTGGAGAAGACTCTTGAGAGTCCCTTGGACTGCAAGGAGATCCAACTAGTCCATTCTGAAGGAGATCAGCCCTGGGATTTCTTTGGAAGGAATGATGCTAAAGCTGAAACTCCAGTTCTTTGGCCACCTCATGCTAGGAGTTGACTCATTGGAAAAGACTCTGATGCTAGGAGGGATTGGGGGCAAGAGGAGAAGGGGACAACAGAGGACGAGATGGCTGGATGGCATCACTGACTCGATGGACGTGAGTGTCAGTGAACTCCGGGAGTTGGTGATAGACAGGGAGGCCTGGCGTGCTGCGATTCTTGGGGTTGCAGAGAGTCAGACACGACTGAGCGACTGATCTGATCTGATCAGTCCTTCCAATGAACATTCAGGACTGATTTCCTTTAGGATGGACTGGTTGGATCTCCTTGCAGTCCAAGGGACTCTCAAGAGTCTTCTCCAACACCACAGTTCAAAATCATCATTTCTTTGGCACTCAGCTTTTGTTATAGTCCAACTCTCACATCCATACATGACTACTGGAAAAACCATAGCCTTGACTAGAAGGACCTTTACTGGCAAAGTAATGTCTCTACTTTTTAATGTGCTGTCTAGGTTGGCCATTGTTTTTCTTCCAAGGAACAAGAGTCTTTTAATTTCATGGCTGCAGTCACCATCTGCAGTGATTTTGGAGCCACCAAAAATAAAGTCTGACACTGTTTCCATTGTTTTCCCATCTATTTCCCATGAAGTGATGGGACCAGATGCCATGATCTTCATTTTCTGAATGTTGAGCTTTAAGCCAACTTTTTCACTCTCCTCTTTCACTTTTATCAAGAGGTTCTTTAGTTCCTCTTTGCTTTCTGCTGTAAGGGTGGTGTCATCTGCATATCTGAGATAATTGATATTTCTCCTGGCAATCTTGATTCCAGCTTTTGCTCATCCAGCCCAGCATTTCTCATGATGTACTCTACATAATAGTTAAATAAGCAGGGTGATGATATAAAGCCTTGGTATACTCATTTCCCAATTTGGAACCAGTCTGTTGTTCCATGTTCAGTTCTAACTGTTGCTGCTTGATCTACATACAGATTTCTCAGGAAGCAGATTAGGTGGTTGGTCTGGTATTCTCATCTCTTGAAGAATTTTCAACAAAGCAGAAATAGATGATTTTCTGGAACTCTCTTGCTTTTTCGATGATGCAACAGATGTTGGCAATTTGATCTCTGGTTTCTCTGCCTCTTCTAAAACCAGTTGAAACATCTGGAAGTTCACAGTTCGTGTATTGTTGAAACCTGGCTTGGAGAATTTTGAACATTACTTTGCTAGTGTGTGAGACAAGTACAATCATGTGGTAGTTTGAACATTCTTCGGCATTGCCTTTCTTAGGGATTGGATTGAAAACTGACCTTTTCCAGTCCTGTGGCCACTGCTGAGTTTTCCAAATTTGCTGACATATTGAGTGCAGCCCTTTCACAGCATCATCTTTTAGGATTTGAAATAGCTCAGCTGGAATTCCATCACTTCCACTAGGTTTGTTCATAGTGATGCTTCCTAAGGACCACTTGACTTCACTCTCCAGAATGTCTGGCTCTAGGTGAGTGATCACACCCACATGGTTATCTGGGTCATGAAGATCTTTTTGTATAGTTTTGTGTATTCTTGCCACCTCTTTTTAATATCTCTGCTTTTGTCACGTCCATATCTTTTCTGTCCTTTATTGTGCCATCTTTGCATGAAACATTCCCTTGGTATTTCTAATTTTCTTGAAGAGATTTCTACTCTTTCCATTCTATTTTTTCTCTATTTCTTTGCATTTTTCATTTCCTTTACCTTTTTGTTTTAAGCACTCTTTGCTGCTCTTAGCCCTAACTACAGTATCAGACTTTCTTCTGGGATAATCTTCTTTTTGTCTGACGATAAGCTTCAAAGCTTTTCCAAAACTTTGGACATGTGATGAGGAGAATTGACTCATTAGAAAAGACCTTGATGCTTGGAAAAGATTGAAGGCAGAGGAAGAAGGGGTTGACAGAGGATGAGATGGTTGGATGGCATCACGGACTGAATGGACATGAGTTTGAGCAAACTCTAGGAGATGGTGAAGGACAGGGAAGCCTGGCATGCTACAGTCCATGGGGTTGCAAAGAATCAGACATGACTGAACGACTGAACAATAACAAAACTTCAGGGTGGTTCTGCTGATGCCATATTCTCTTAGATTTATTTTTCAAAAACATATTCATTTTACCTTTATTCTCAAAGATCATTTTTGCTCAGTATAGAATTTAAAGACAGAGGAGTATTTTTTCTCACTAGAGGGAGAGGGTGGGGAGATTTGGGAGAATGACATTGAAACATGTGTAATATCATGTATGAGACGAGTCGCCAGTCCAGGTTCGATGCACGATGCTGGATGCTTGGGGCTGGTGTACTGGGACGGCCCAGAGGGAGGGTATGGGGAGGGAGGAGGGAGGAGGGTTCAGGATGGGGAGCACGGGTATACCTGTGGCGGATTCATTTCGATGTTGGGCAAAACTAATACAATATTGTAAAGTTTAAAAATAAAATAAAATTAAAAAAAAAGAAAGAAAACCCCACAGCAAACATCAAAAATAAAAAATAAAAAAAAATAAAAATACTATTGCATCCCTTTCTGGCTTTGTTTCTTTCAAGAATGAAATCATTTAAATATTATTCATTTGAGAAGAATACATTTATTTCTTTTATCTACTTTTAATATTTTTTCCTTACTATGGTAGAGCTGAAATTGATTTTCTTGGAATATACCTTGCTCAAGGTTCATAGTGTTTTTTGAATCTGTAGTTAGATATTATTCATCAGTTTTCTATTAGCCACTAAGTCTTATCCATCTGATCTATTCCAACCCTAAAAGCTGCTCTTTCATCAGTGTTGGCTTCCCTGGTGGTTCCAGTTGGTAAAGAATCTGCCTGAAATGCAGGAGACATGGATTTGATCTCTGGGTTGGGAAGATCCCCTGGAGAAGGTAATGGCAACTCACTCCAATATTCTTGCCTGGGAAATCCCTTGGACAGAGGAGCCTGGCATGCTGCAGTCTGTGCACTCGGAAGAGTCAGACACAACTTAGTGACTAAACCACCACCAGCATCAGTGTTTCCATTCTCAGTAAATAACATCATAATGTGTCCAGTTGAAAGTTTACTTTATGTATTTGGAACTAGATCACCTGTTTCCATTTACACCTCTCCCACCTTAAGCCAAGATGCAATTGTTCTCTCCAGACAAATGTGATCTTCCATAAAGTATCCTTGCTTTCTTTCCTCTTACCTCCCCACCCCACCCCAAGTATTCCAATCTTTAAACAGCAGCCAGAATGAATAATTTAAAACCAAAATCAGGGACTTCCTGATGGTCCAGTGGTTAAGAATCTACATTCCAATGCAGAGGAAATGGGTTCAATCCTTGGTCAGGGAACTAAGATCCTATGTGCCACAGGCAACTAAGCTCACAAGCCCCAGCTAAGACCCAATGCTGTCAAATAAATAAATATTTTAAAAAATCATACTATGCCACTCTTTTATTCTATCTTCCAATGACTTCTTCTTCCACTTAGAATGAAATTCAAAGTCCTTATCACAGTGACCCATCAGGTCCCTCATAATTTCTTCTCTAGTTGCCTTTGATCTTATCGCTTACCATTCTCCACCCTACTCTCCCCCATCACATTTTTCCAAACACAAGTTTCTTGCTCCACCTGGAAGAAATAAAACACACTCTTGCTTCAGGACTCTGTGCTGTGATTCCCTCTGCTGAAGCATTTTCCCCAAGATTTTTTCACATCACTCCAGTATTTGACCAAACTGCACTTCCTCAGATATGCCATCATCAACATTTTCTATCCTTTGCCCTGCTCTGTCTTCCCTCTTGGCACTTTTATAACTTTTTGCTATATTTTGTCATTGGCTTATTTCTTTCCTGAACATTTTCATGAAAATACACACTCCAAATGGGCAATTTGTTTAGTTTTGTTTTTCTTATTCGTTGCATCTCCACAGTCTAAAACTCAAGGGTACCTAGTAGGAAACTAAATAGTAGTGGTGTTAGTCGCTCAGTCGTGTCCGACTCTTTGTGACCCCATGGGCTGTAGCTCACCAGGCTCCTCTGTTCACGGGGTTTTCCAGGCAGGCATACTGGAGTGGGTTGCCATTCCCTTCTCCAAAGGATCTTCTCGACCCAGGGATTGAACCCCAGTCTCTCACATAGGAGGCGGATTCTTTACCATCTGAGCCACCAGGGAAGCTCCCAGGCAAATAAATACTTTTTAAATAAAATAATGAATGTTATTGGTATTTTTCCTCAATAAATGCAATAGGAAGGAAGTAGTGGAGTTACAAATTGGTTGTAATGAAGAAGATAGTTCAAAAAATTGGCTATGGTGGAGCAAGCCCTAACTGTAGAAGTAAAATTGAGATATTTAAAAAAATATTTTAGTTTTTAAAAAAATATTTTGCATAATTTAAAAAAATCTTGTACTGACATTGAAGGAATGAGTAAATTAAGGATTTAAACCTAGTAAAGAGAGAACTTTTAATTTTATCATGGTATAAAATATTATTAAAATGATCTGAAGTGAAAATTCAATAGGGAGTTTCTAATCATAGAAATTTAATGGTTATATATATCATCATTCCAAAGAATCAATTTGTAAACACTTTGTCTTAGTGTGTATATGTGCATCAGTCTTCATTTTAAATAGTTACGTTAGAAACAAAGATACGTGACAGTTGTCTTACAGCTATGTAGCAAGTCAGTGCAATCAATTTTAAGTACTGTGGTAAAAAACAGACAAGTCTAAAGAAATGTAAAATACTTTAAAGTGAACATTTTAAAAACTCTTGTGTGTATGTGTTTTAAAATATTTATTTAGTTATTTATTTTGGCTGCACTGGGTCTTCGTTGCTGCACTTGGGCTTTCTCTCCTTGTGATAAGAGGAGGCTAGTCTAGTTACAGCGTGCAGGCTTCTTGCAGTGGTTTTTCTTGTTGTGGAACACCTAGATTTTAACTAAGAAATCTAGATCACAAACTGTTCTAAAGGCATTGATCTGTGTGAGCCAATCCCAGTTTGTGCCTTGACAACACAAATAAAAAAGATGGATAAAAACATCCTTTTAAGGCATCTGACCAGATATTTAAATTTTTATTTGAAATTGTTTACATATAATTAATTCCTTTAAAAATTGTTAGTATCTAATGATTGTTTTGTAATAGTTCCACATTTTTGTACCTAGACACAGAGAAAATAATTCTCTTTAGGTTTTCTAAGTGGTAGTGTTTTCCCATTGAGTGAGAGATCTTATTTCACAAGAATTTCCATTGGTATAATATTACAGAATATAAACATGTAAGTATGTCTGTTAACTACTGTATGTTTGTATAGTAGATGGCTTCCTTCAGTATTGCATAAAATAACTGTGTGAAGAAGAACACTCCTCACTTGCATTCACTATTTTTAAAATTTTCACTTTATTTTGGACTATAGTTAATTTATAATATTGTGTTAGCTTCAGGTGTACAGAAAAGTGATTCAGTTATACATATATCTATTCTTTTTTCAAATTCTTTTCCCATTTAGGTTATCACAGAACATTGAGTCGAGTTCCCTGTGTTATAGAGTAGGTCCTTGTGGGTTATCTGTTTTAAATGTAGTAGTGCTCATTCACTATTTTATGCATCCAACAAATACTGAGTGTCCACTCTTTGAATATATTAGAAGATGAGAGAACCAAAAATATAAGATGGAATCCTATCTTCATTGAGTTTTTTTACATCTTGAAGGGGAAAGAAAAAGGAAACCCAATTTTATTAGTAATATTAAGTCATTGATTTGAGAGCACATGCTTATTGGCGCTTTTTGTCTAGGTTGGGAATTCATCTGCTGCTGCTGCTGCTGCTAAGTCGTTTCAGTCGTGTCCGACTCTGTGCGACCCCATAGACGGCAGCCCACCAGGCTCCACCATCCCTGGGATTCTCCAGGCAAGAACACCGGAGTGGGTTGCCATTTCCTTCTCCAATGCATGAAAGTGGAAAGTGAAAGTGAAGTTGCTCAGTTGTGTCCGACTCTTAGTGACCCCATGGGCTGCAGCCTACCAGGCTCCTCCGTCCATGGGATTTTCCAGGCAAGAGTACTGGAGTGGGGTGCCATTACCTTCTCCGGGGAATTCATCTGCTACTCTACCACAAATGCACTGGGAGTTTCTCAAAACAGAAATCCTTTCAAGAGTTAACATTTATTAAGTGCCGGCTATTTATAGAGAATATAATAAAATATAAGTGGAATCCTAAGAGTTTTAAAGAAATCTGTAGGCCTATGCGGAGAAACACGAACCTTGTCTGAAAACCAAAATGAAACCTACAAGGAGAACAATGACAAAAGAGTCCAAATTCATACAAACTGGTATTAACATATGAGAAGAGAACATTTAGATCTTACAGAGTTTTGAGCACAGGAACATCATTTGCTAAACTTGGAAGAAAGCCAACCAGGATTAGGACTATGACAAAGAAGGAATATGCAAGTCTGTTGAATCTCTGACTGGCCTGGATGCTGTGCAAGCAGTTAATGTCACTGCATGGACGTCCTCCAGGACTGGTCAGTGGCATTTATATTCTTACTGCTGTTTATAAACTGGAGTATCCTGGTATTTTGACTGTTCTTCCTGTTTTAACTTCTAAGGACAACTGAGAGCATACTGGAGAGTGGAGAAAGCCATGTCAACAACTATATGCCATGTGCTATGTTAGTTACTGCGAGTTCAAAGGCAAATTAGACACGTGGTCCTCTGATGGAGGCTGCAATCAACTGAGAGAGACAGACACATAAATAAGAAATCATTAAAAAGCTTTCTAAATGCAAAGATAAAGATTTGCACTGGATGTTAAGACAGAGCACTAGACACACACCTAACTCTTGGCAGGGGATCTGACAATACTTCCCAGACTTCCTTGAGAAGCTAACTAATGAACTGAGTCCTTAAAAGTGACCAGAATGGTTATTGGGAGAGGAGCAGAAAAGGCATGGGGTGGTGTGACTGTGGGGCTGGAGGAGAATGTGATTGGACATGAAAAGTGCAGGAACTGAGAGACCAGAATTTGGGGTGTGTTCACAAGAGTGCTTAAGTTACCAAAAATAGTGATCCAGGAGACAGGATCTTCAATGAATAAAGGGGAATGACCAGGAGAACTATACATGACATCTAGGTTGCTTCCATGTCCTGGCTATTATAAACAGTGCTGCGATGAACATTGGGGTACACGTGTCTCTTTCAATTCTGGTTTCCTCAGTGTGTATGCCCAGCAGTGGGATTGCTGGATCATAAGGCAGTTCTATTTCCAGTTTTTTAAGGAATCTCCACACTGTTCTCCATAGTGGCTGTACTAGTTTTCATTCCCACCAATAGTGTAAGAGGGTTCCCTTTTCTCCACACCCTCTCCAGCGTTTATTGCTTATAGACTTTTGGATCTCAGCCATTCTGACTGGTGTGAAATGGTACCTCATAGTGGTTTTGATTTGCATTTCTCTGATAATGAGTGATGTTGAGCATCTTTTCATGCGTTTGTTAGCCATCTGTATGTCTTCTTTGGAGAAATGTCTGTTTAGTTCTTTGGCCCATTTTCTGATTGGGTCATTTATTTTTCTGGAATTGAGCTGTAGGAGTTGCTTGTATATTTTTGAGATTAGTTGTTTGTCAGTTGCTTCATTTGCTATTATTTTCTCCTATTCTGAAGGCTGTCTTTTCACCTTGCTTATAGTTTTCCTTTGTTGTGCAGAAGCTTTTAAGTTTAATTAGGTCCCATTTGTTTATTTTGCTTTTATTTCCAGTATTCTGGGAGGTGGGTCATAGATCAGCAGATGAACGGATAAGAAAGCTGTGGTACATATACACAATGGAGTATTACTCAGCCATTAAAAAGAACACATTTGAATCAGTTCTAATGAGGTGGATGAAACTGGAGCCTATTATACAGAGTGAAGTAAGCCAGAAAGAAAAACACCAATATAGTATACTAGCACATATATATGGAATTTAGAAATATGGTAACAATAACCCTGTATATGAGACAGCAAAAGAGACACTGATGTATAGAACAGTCTTTTGGACTCTGTGGGAGAGGGAGAGGGTGGGATGATTTGGGAGAATGGCATTGAAATATGTATAATATCATATATGAAACGAGTCACCAGTCCAGGTTCGATGCATGATACTGGATGCTTGGGGCTGGTGCACTGGGATGACCCAGTGGGATGGTATGGGGAGGGAGGAGGGAGGAGGGTTCAGGATGGGGAACACATGTATACCTGTGGCAGATTCATTTTGATATATGGCAAAACCAATACAATATTGTAAAGTTAAATAAAATAAAATTTTAAAAAAAGAACTATACATGACAAAAACAAAGGCCAGAAGAAAGCATATAGACAAATAAGGTGAGAATAAAGGAGGTGGGGGATCAGAACTCTAAACCAGATTGTGGAAGTGAAATGGTATGGAGATAGGTGGCATAAAGGATACCAAATGTGAGATTAGAGGAGGATAACATTTTTACTTCCCAATCTTAACTTTTATAAAGTGTAGATAATAAACAAACTGAAAGATTAATAGGAGACACAGCTTCCTCAGGAACTACTTAAGGATTCAGATAAGGAGTTGAAAGGATGCTCTGAGAAGAGGCTGAGGATACAAGAAGTATCCAGACTATGAGCACCATTTCATAAGCACAGGGAGAGGTGTTTGAGGCAGAGTGGAAGAGGACTGAGAAATGAATTTCTGAACAGTAGGAGCAGATAGCATGTGGTAGAGAGTGGCTTGGAGGGGAGTGTGTATTTATGAAGATAGCAGTAAGTAGCATGAGTACCCACTCCAGTATTCTTGCCTGGGAAACGCCATGGACAGAGGAGACTGACTGGCTATAGTCCATAGGGTTGCAAAGAGTTGAACATGGCTTTCAACTAAACACCAAAAAGCATGAGTACAGTGGCCATGCCTCATTCTGCTTAGGATGCTGTTAGTCAGACTTTCCCAACCTCAGCACTACTGACACTTTAGGCCAGAGGAGTCTTTGATTTGGGGTCCATCTTGTGCATTTTAGGGTGTTTGACATCATTCTTGGCATCTAACCACTTGAGGCCAGTAACATCATCTCCCAAGCTACAACAGTCAAAAATATCTCCAGATATTGCCAAGTGTCCTCTTGGTGGAAATATCCCCCAGTTGAAAACCACCATGTTAGATCCAGCGGCTTCAGACTTAACTGTTCTGTGGTCTGGGGTGACATTTTCAACAATAGAAGTTTCTACTTCCTAAGGTTTGGGGAGCATTGTAGAGGAGCATTAGGAGAATTTTCATACTCCAAGGGTCAGGGGTCAGATACATGCTACAGCAGTGATCCTAGTGAGGAAAGATGAGGGGTAACTAAGTTCCTGTAGTTGTATATTTAAATGTTTGGAGAAATGAAACAGGAAAAGGAGTCACAATGATACCAGAATTTTGAAATAGGTGAATGATGGTATCTGTTGGTGATAACTTGGGTGGTGAGGGTGAGGAACCCTGGAAATTTAAACTAAAATTCCCCTCTGAGATTTAAAATATATAGTAAGTAATAAGTACATACAGTGAAGAAGTGCTGTTATTTTAAATATTAGGGATGACTTTTCCAGACCATTGAGGCTGGAATACATGGAGAGCAGATTAAAAACATGAAGACATCAATGACACTATTAAAACAATGAAGACATCAGTTAGCAGACAGTATGAGTGGAGGTGGAGGTAGATGTGTTGATCAGTGTTGGAAAGAAAGAAAACAGAAATGTTATGAACAGCAGCAGCAGTCAGGAAACCGCTTTCTGGGTAAGTTAGGGATATCAAATGAAAAACTAAGAACTACAATCCAGAGCAAAGCTTCAGTTTCTGTGTTCAATATTTGTAGAATAAATGAAGTATTGGATCTTAGCCTTATTCTATTATACATTTGAATTACTTAACAACTGCACTGCACTGATTCCACGTTTACTCAGCAAACATTTGGTTATAATTTGACATTCCATGTAGATTTTTCTATAGGGAGAGCACATCCTGTTCACATCAATGGGAATACTAGAGTTGAAATTTATTAAATAACTTTGCCTAAAGTTTTAATACATTGGTTTGATAACATTTGTTATAAGGAGGCAGATCCTGATATAATGTTTTTGAACGTGGGAAACTGAGGGGCAGAACTTGGATTTAGGAAAATTTATGAGATGTTACTTCCCTAAGGGGAAAATGGGCAATAGAAGTTTCAGTCTAGAAATTACTCTGGTCTGGAGATGTGGATTTGGAAGTCACCACAGATTTGAAGAATACACAGAAAAACTGTACAAGAAAGATCTTCACGACCCAGATAATCACGATGGTGTGATCACTCATGTAGAGCCAGACATCCTGGAATGTGAAGTCAAGTGGGCCTTAGGAAGCATCACTATGGACAAAGCTAGTGGAGGTGATGGAATTCCAGTTGAGCTATTTAATGTCATAAAAGATGGTGCTGTGAAAGTGCTACATCAATATGTCAGCAAATTTGGAAAACTCAGCAGTGTCCGCAGGACTGGAAAAGATCAGCTTTCATTTCAATCCCAAAGAAAGGCAATGCCAAAGAATGCTCAAACTACCACACAATTGCACTCATCTCACACACTAGTAAAGTAATGCTCAAAATTCTCCAAGCCAGCCTTCAGCAATATGTGAACCATGAAATTCCAAATGTTCAAGCTGGTTTTAGAAAAGGCAGAGGAACCAGAGATTAAATTGCCAACATCTGTTGGATCACTGAAAAACCAAGAGAGTTCCAGAAAAACACCTACTGCTTTATTGACTATGCCAAAGCCTTTGACTGTGTGGATCATGATAAACTATGGAAAATTCTTCAAGAGATGGGACTATCAGACCACCTGATCTGCCTCTTGAGAAATCTGTATGCAGGTCAGGAAGCAACAGTTAGAACTGAATATGGAACAGCAGACTGGTTCCAAATAGGAAAAGGAGTACATCAAGGCTGTATATTGTCACCTTGCTTATTTAACTTACATGCAGAGTACATCATTAGAAATGCTGGTCTGGATGAAGCAAAAGCTGGAATCAAGATTGCCAGGAGAAATATCAATAACCTCAGATATGCAGATGACACCACTCTTAAGGCAGAAAGTGAGGAAGAACTAAAGAGCCTCTTGATGAAACTGAAAGAGGAGAGTGAAAAAGTAGGCTTAAAGCTCAACATTCAGAAAACTAACATCATGGCATCTCGTCCCATGACTTCATGGCAAATAGGTGGGGAAACAGTGGAAACAGTGACAGACTTTATATTTTGGTCTCCAAAATCACTGCAGATGGTGACTGCAGCCATGAAATTAAAAGACCCTTTTTCTTTGGCAGAAAAACAATGACCAACCTAGACAGCATATGAAGAAGCAGAGACATTACTTTGCTAACAAAAGTCCATCTAGTCAAGGCTATGGTTTTTCCAGTAGTCATGTATGGATGTGAAAGTTGGACTATAAAGAAAGCTGAATGCCGAAGAATTGATGGTTTTGAACTGTGGTGTTGGAGAAGACTCTTGAGAGTCCCTTGGCCTGCAAGGAGATCCAACCAGTCCATCCTAAAGGAGATCAGTCCTGAATGTTCATTGGAAGGACTGATGTTGAAGTGGAAACTCCAATACTTTGGCCACCTATGCGAGGAGCTGACTCATTTGAACAGATCCTGATGCTGGGAAAGATTGAAGGTGGGAGGAGAAGGGGATGACAGAGGATGAGATGATTGGATGGCATCACTGACTCAATGGACATGAGTTTAGATAAACTCCAAGAGTTGGTGATGGACAGGGAGGCCTGGAGTGCTACAGTCCATGGGGTAAAGAGTCAGACAAGACTGAGCGACTGAACTGAACTCAACAGGTTTTGAAGTCACCAGCTTCCCATGTGGCTCTGTGGTAAATAATCCTCGCCTACACAGAAGATCCCTGAGTCTAGAAGATCCCCTGGAGGAGCAAATGGCAACCTACTTCAGTATTCTTGCCTGGTAAGTCCAATGGACAGAGGAGCTTGGGGGGCTACAGTTCATGGGGTCACAGAGTCGGACATGACTTAGTGACAAAAGAACAATAACAACCATATTGATGGAAGCAATACGATTAGGCAAGATATCTCAGTAAGAGTGAGTAGAGGGAGAAGACAGGGGTAATAGCTCAAGGATGGTCAGTATTTAAGAAATAGACAGAGGAAAGGAAGAGGAGAAAGAGTGAGCTGAGACGTAGGAGTGAATTTCAGTAGCAAAAAGCTGGGAATAAGATTCTTTCAAAGGTGAGGGAGTCCATAGTATGAAAAAGAAGTCAAATAAGATGGAGTTAAAAGAGAGCTCATTCATTGTTTTCAATCAAAGGAGTTGTTGATCTTAGAGGGCATGATTTCAGTAAAGTCACAGGACAGAGGCCAAACTTTAGGGACTTGAGATGTAAATAGAATTTGAATCAATGGTAGGTTGCAGTGTGGAAGCGGATGAAGAAGGTATTGATGCCCTGTGAATCTAGAAAGGTTCAGGCTAACCAATTAATTAGTGGTGATCATAAAGCTGGAAATGACTAAGATGTACCATCAAGGTGTAAAAAGTATTGTGTGATCTTCAAGGCTATAGTTTTTCTGGTAGTCATGTATGAATGTGAGAGTTGTACTATAAAGAAAGCTGAGCACTGAAGAATTTATGCTTTTGAACTGTGGTGTTGGAGAAGACTCTTGAGAGTCCCTTGGACTGCAAGGAGATCCAACCAGTCCATCCTAAAGGAGATCAGTCCTGGGTGTTCATTGGAAGGACTGATGTCGAAGCGGAAACTCCAACACTATGGCCACCTGATCCAAACAGCTGACTCATCTGAAAAGACCCTGATGTCTGGAAAGATTGAAGGCAGGAGGAGAACAGAGGACGATAGAGGATGAGATGGTTAGATGGTATCACTGACTCAATGGACATGAGTCTGAGTAAACTCCAGGAATTTGTGATGGACAGGGAGGCCTGGCATGCTGCAGTTCATGGGGTTGCAAAGAGTTGGACAAGTCTGAGCGACTGAACTGAACTGAACTGATCTTATATTTCAATTTCCACTCACAGATGAAGCAGACTTTTTCAACTCAAATTTTGTAAGAATTCTGGCCCAATATCCTAAGGAGTCCATTGTATGTGATGAAGTAACTTGCCTCTTATGCATTTAGGATGATCCTGTGTTTTACTCTCCTTGGAAGAATTGAGAAAATCATCACTCAAATATTTTTCAGGTTCTGGGATTTTTGTTTGTTTTTTTAAAATATTTATTTATTTATCTATTTATTTGGCTCCACCAGGTCTTAGTTGGGAATATGGAATCTCTCTCTCTCTCTTTTTTTTTTTTTAGTTGCAGCCGGCAGGATCTTTAGTTGCAGCATGTGAACTCTTAGTTGGGGCATTTACCTCCCTGATTAAGGATCAGACTCAGGTTCCCTGAATTGGGAGTGTGGAATCTTAACCACTGGACCATCAGGGAAGTTCCTGTTCTGGGTTTTGATGCATTTGCATCACTGGGCGGTTATTAGAAATGCAGAATAAGGAGCCATCCATACCTACAAGATCAGAATCTGTATTTCTGCAATATCCTCTTATGATTTCTGCTCACATTAAAGTTTGAAAGACATAGATTTAGAGCAGTGGTTCTGAGCCTTGGCTATGCTTCAGAATCACTGAAGGAGATTAGAAATAACATTGATGCTCAGCTCTCCCCCTGCCCCCATTTAATTGGCTTGATGCAAGGCATGATCTGCTGGGAAAGATTGAAGGCAAAAGAAGAAAAGGGAGGCAGGGGATTAGATGGTTGGTGGGCATCATCGGCTCAGTGAACATGAATCTGAGCAAACTCTAGGTGATAGTGAAGGACAGGGAAGCCTGGTATGTTACAGTCCATGGGGTCGCAAAGAGTCAGATATGATTTAGCAACTGATCAACAACAAGGGCATGGGCATGGCTATTTTTCAAATGCTCACCAGGTGATTCTTAAGTGAGGCAAGGGTTAAGAACCACTAGACCTGGTAAATAAGACCCTGAGAAAATGAAGACTTAACCAGCCTATGTGGAGAAGGCAATGGCACCCCACTCCAGTACTCTTGCCTGGAAAATCCCATGGACTGAGGAACCTGGTGGGCTGCAGTCCATGGGGTCGCTATGAGTTGGGCACGACTGAGCAACTTCACTTTCACTTTTCACTTTCATGCATTGGAGAAGGAAATGGCAACCCACTCCAGTGTTCTTGCCTGGAGAATCCCAGGGATGGCGGAGCCTGGTGGGCTGCTGTCTATGGGGTCACACAGAGTCGGACACGACTGAAGTGACTTAGCAGTAGCAGCAGCAACCAGCCTATGAAACAGATATAGATGGACTACTGGTGAAATGGGAGCCATGGTACTTTCTGATCCTTTAGTTCAGTGGGGTTGGAGGAAGATGAATTACACAAAACCTATTAGCTTCTTTGCGTTTCACAAAGAAAAGTTAAACTTATAAATGTTATATAATATAATTATATGAAAAATGAAGACAAGTATGCAAATAACTCATTGAAACATTGAGAATAAGATACAAAATGAAATGGATCTTGAGAAAGCGTCTTAGGAACTGAAGAGTAATAAAAAATAAAGTGTATGTCTGGGTAAATACATTTAAACTCCAATTTCCAGATGAATTTTTGTATTGAATTCAGTATCTGCCCTCAGGTTTAGGCAGTAGTATATAGATAAGGAAATTTCTAATCTAAAACTTCTTAAAAATCCTATAATGGTCATAGTTACTGAAAGGCCATTGGGGTTAAATAACCTGTTTTAAGTCTTTATCTATATGGCAGGGGATATAAAAGATTTGCACAATTATCTATCCAACTAAGGACAATGTGTGTACCCATAGGACCAAGACTGGCTTAGGCCAGAGTAGGGCTTTTTAGCTGGTGTGGATACGTAGCACAACAGTGTCCTCTTCTAAATTCATAAGGAAGTACCTGAGGTCATCACATCCCTTTTTCTCAGAATGAATCTCACCTCTGATCTTTCCCACAGAGGGAACTGGGGATTGTTTGCTTGGCTGTTATTCTTTTCTTTTCCTTAGGTCATAGGCTACCAGGAATTTACTGATATGTTGCTCTAGACTATTTGCTTCCCTTTATAGGATTTTAGGTTGAACCTTCACAAAAATATCCACTAGATAATTTTTATGATGCTTTAAAAACCATTGCCTCATTTGAGACTCGCTAAGATCATGTAAGTTATACAGAGCAGAGATTATATTTTCCTCTTATGGATGATAAAACTGATTTTTTTTTTTTTTTTTCATTTTCACATTTTTATTTTTCCAACTATTTAAAAATATAAAAACCATATTTAGCTTGCATTCAGTACAAAAATGAGCAGTGGGCTGGATTTGACCCATGGGCTGTACTTTGGTGACTCCTAGTGTGTTAACACATTTGTCAATTTCTCATTGTTAATTTTTAAAAATTAGTATTACCATCAAAGAAGCTGTAACTTTTTGGAGAATCACTAACTGATTCTGTCTCCCTTGGTCCATGCTACTCAGGTTTCTCCTGCTTGGGGACAAAAGCCTTTTCTTGTGTCTTCTCTCCCACATCTTAAGGTCCCCTCAAAATCTTGCTTTTGAGATCTCAAGAAACCTGGAATCAGTTATCTTCACAAACTCTTTACCCAAGTATGACCTAATTTTACTGTATTATGTCTATTGTATATTATGTATTGGGGTTTTGTTTCCATTCATCCATCACAACCTCCATCACCATCTCCCACTCTCCAAAACCAAGTCCTAGCTGGGCCTTTACTTTTGGTAAAAGTTTGATGTTCAAAAACATGGAGTTAGTTCCCTAATGTCTCAGTGCTACTTGACATCACTGTTTATTGCTAGTAATAGTCCTTCCTGTTTAAAATATCCAGGTCTAGAACTCGAGTTTTGTTTAACAGTCCAAGTGATTTTTTTTTTTCACTTTCTTGCACTTGGATTTTGTCCCCCACCCTCTCATTTCTCTTTCATTCTCTTTTTCTTCTCCTATTTTCCTTTAATCCTATGGGTAATTCATTATTTGTTCTCTTACATATAGTTTCCCTTTGCTTTATATTACAAAATATCAGTTTCAGTCATAGCCCTCTCTATCTTAAATTGCAATTTTTATACATTTTTGTTCATATCATGGTGACAATTATTTAAATCAAGAGTTTAAGAATAACCGAACTGTTGGTGTTTTGTGGTTGGATCTAAATAACTGATGAATATAATATTTTTTCCTTGGGTCACTGGCAACTTTCAAGCAGTGTCCTGTACATTACACCTTAATAAACACCATTTTACTCTGTGCTTTTTGAGTTCTGATTTCTTTCCCCAATAGAAGGGAAAACCAGATATTTTATCAAAGTGACAGTGTGGTATTCAGTTTTCAGATTTCTAGTTCTTGGAAGAGTGCCTTCAAAAGCCACAAAGTTCTTTAATTGTCCTGAGCACCTGCTTCAAAATACCTCAGTGTTAAACTATTTGTTTTTCCTCTTTAGGAGACCATAGTACCAGTTCTGTTAACACTTTGACACCACGCCAAAATATACAGCAGTCATTTAAGATTGAGTATTAAAGGCCCCATTCACCATTTTTTTAAGAGAAGGGAAAAAAAGGAATAAAGGTCTTTCACACATTCCCTCTGTAATTATAAATGTAAAACCATTCTGGAGTCATCTACCTAGCAGATGGAAATATTGCAAGAGTTTACTGTATAGTTCACTCTCATTTTCCAACAAAAAATAGATTGATTTTATTCATTTATTTTGGACTTCATTGGTACCCTTTTTCCTGGTCTTCAAGGTGCAAAAATAAGAAATAACTTTTTAAATTAGTTAAATCAGTCATGCATATAGGAGGCGCTTCCATGCCTGGAATAAGTGCCACTGGGCATCTAACCACAGCTCTGGCCAACCACACATAGCTTCTCTTGTTCTACCAGGCCCTACTCCTTTGCTCTTCAATGCTCCCACAGTTCCTGGATCCTGGACTTCTCTGAAAGGAAGGTGTGCTTGCTTTGTGCGCTTGCTGACCGGTAATTCCTATGCCTTGCAGGCTCAGAGTACCCTGCTCCTTCTCCTTTCCCTGGATTTTCCAGCAAAAAGATACTGGTGAATAGCTTTGGGAAGAAGTTCATGGACTTTCCTTGGTTGAATTAAGATGTGTACACATAAGTATATATGAAGAAATGGCATGTGATATAATTTCACTCACACACATGTACAATGGTTACTGCATTCACTTCCTGCTCAGATTTCTTCTGAGAACCTCGCATAGTCCTTCATATTCTCTAAAATCTAAACTGTACAAATGAGGCCAGGACTAGCTCAGAGACAAAGCCTGGCCAGTGATCTAGACCAGGGATGACTCTGAGAAGCCAAACAAGGGACCTCAAACTGAATGATGACTGATGGAACCAAACACTTTCTCTTAAAAAAAATATGAAACACAGAAAATGTGTCAAGGATGGCAGATTAATTAGAGATAGAGACAAAAAGGAGCTGTAATCTTCATAATCAGAGAGAAAACAAGCTCTGTCTTCAACCAGTGACTTAGATGGCTGGGTGAATGGCTCCTGTGAACCAGTAGCCTCTTTAACCCTTGATTTTCCCATTTCCATGAGCTTCTCTTCTACCATAATTTGGCTATTCCCTCCTTTGGCCCAAATCACTAATTCAGGTCACTCGGTAGTGGCAAAATTGTATCTTGCCACTCCCTAGCATGGAAGAACTCCCTCATCATTCTAAAGCCAAACAAATATCCTACCCAAACATACCCCATTAGCTCCTGATATCCTTTCTTCTAAGGTTAAAAATTCTCCCTCATCTACTTTTTCCACATCTATTTTAAGAAATTTTCCACATGCTTTTAAGAAACTCTTCATTTAGTCTTTCTCACTTCTGTTGATTTAATGTCTCACTCTCAACTGGGTCCTTCCCATTGACTTTTGGTTTTCTTTGATTGTCTGTTTTAAAAAAGTAGAGCATTTAAGAGAATAACATTACAGATGTTCATTTGTGTTAATAAGCAGTTAATGTTTTCAAATTATGCCTCAGATTTATACTTTATAGAACAATTTATAGTTTATATAGAAATTATAATAAAAACATACTCCATTCCCCCAGAATAATAAATGATGTTCTCCAATTTATGTCTTAGATTTATACTTTATGGAGCAACTTATATTTTATATGGAAATTACAAAACACACTTTGTTCTCTTTTTCAATCTCAGTTCCCCTTTTCTATTTTTATGCAAAAGTAGTCATCTTCATTAATTTAATGAATATCCTTCCTCTCCAGTCTTTATATGTTTACAATAGATATATATGTAAACAATAGATAGCACTACTTTTTGAGTTTACAAACTTTTCATAAACATCATTTACAACTCTTTGCAACCCCATGGACTATACAGTCCATAGAATTCTCCAGGCCAGAATACTGGAGTGGATAGAGTTTCCCTTCTCCAGTGGATTTTCCTGACCCAGGAATCGAACCAGGTCTCCTTCATTGCAGGCGGATTCTTTACCAGCTGAGCCACAAGGGAAGCCCAAGAATACTGGAGTGGGTAGCCTATCCCTTCTCCAGGGGATCTTCCCAACCCAGGGATTGAACCCAGGTCTTCTGCATTGCAGTCAGATTCTTTACCAGCTGAGCCACAAGGGAAGCCCAATAAGTTTTATGGCCGCATGTAAACTCTATAGTTATCATCTGCTGTCCTAAATCACTGGCTCCAACATTCACTTGTACCAAGGCTACAGAGTCAATGGCAAGGTGACAATGGATCTAATAGCAACAAAAGGACACTTCGAGAAATTCCAAACTTTTAAGTTTTAAAGCATTATGATATTTCACAGAAGGAGAAATAGTGGTATGACTTAACTGTATGAAGACGAGACCAGAACTAAAAATAGGTGGTTTTGTGTAAGTCCAATGTTCAGAAAATATCACCTAACTTTCATATATTCATATATTTACTTATTTCTTGAATTAAAAATAATATTGAGCTATGTTCTCAGTAAAGTCACACTCAGTTTAAAGACAAATGTGAAGAAGAAGGCTTCTTGCTCTCTTACAATTTACAGACTAATAAGAACAACAGATGTAATGAGGTTTGTACTAAGACTATGAAGTGATGCTCCCATAACACAGTGGAGGTGAAGCCTGACTTCCTAAAGGAGTCTAGGAAGCCCTCACAGTGTAGGGGGCCTCCCTGGTAGCTAAGCTGGTAAAGAATCTGCCTGCAGTACAGGAGACCCCAGGTTGATTTCTGGGTCAGGAAGATCCCTTTGAGAAGGGATAGGCTATCCACTCCAATATTCTTGGACTTCCCTGGTGGCTTAATCGGTCAAGAACCTGTCTACATTGGGGGAGACCTGGGTTCGATCTGTAGGTTAGGAAGAAAACCACAATCACAGAAAAACTAACCAAACTGATCATATGGATCACAATTTTTCTAAGTGAAATTATGAGCCATGCTGCATAGGGCCAACCAAAATGGGCAGGTCATAGTGGAGAGTTCTGACAAAATGTGGTCCACTGGAGAAGGGAATGGCATACCACTTCAACATTCTTGCCTTGAGAACCCCATGAACAGTATGAAAAGGCAAAAAGATAGGACCCTGAAAGATGAACTCCCCAGGTCGGTAGGTGCCCAATATGCTACTGGAGGAGAGTGAAGATATAGCTCCAGAAGGAATGAAGAGGTTGAGCCAAAGTGGAAACAAGGCCCAGTTGTGAATGTGTCTGGTGGTGAAAGTGAAGTCTGATGCTGTAAAGAACAATATTGCATAGGAACCTGGAATGTTAGGCCCCTGAATCAAGGTAAATTGGAAGTGGTCAAACAGGAGATGGCAAGAGTGAACATCAACATTTTAGGAATCAGTGAACTAAAATGGACAGAAATGGGTGAATTTAATTCAGATGACCATTATTTTTACTACTGTGAGCAAAATACCTTAAAAGAAATGGAATAGCCCTCATAATCAACAAAACAATCCAAAATGCAGTATTTGGGTGCAATCTCAAAAATGACAGAAGATCTCTGTTCATTTCCAAGGCAAACCGTTCAATATCACAGTAATCAAAGTCTATGTCCCAACCACTAATGTGGAAGAAGCTGAAGCTGAATGATTCTATGAAGACCTACAACACCCCAAAATGATGTCCTTTCATCATAGAGGACTGAAATGCAAAAGTAGGAAGTCAAGATATATCTGGAGTAACAGGCAAGTTTGGCCTTGGAGTACAGAATGAAACAGAGCAAAGGCTAATAGAGTTTTGCCAAGAGAATGCATTGGTCATAGCAAATACCCTCTTCCAACAACACAAGAGAAAACTCTACACATGGACATCACCTGGTGGCCAATACTGAAATAAGATTGATTACATTCTTTGCAGTCAAAGATGGAAAAGCTCTATAAGTCAGCAAAAGACCAGGAGTTGACAGTGGCTCAGATCGTTAATTCGTTATTGCAAATTTAAGACTTAAATTGAAGAAAGTAAGGAAAACCACTGGCTATTTACGTATGACCTAAATCAAATCCCTTACAACTATACAGTGGAAGTGACAAATAGATTCAAGGGATTAGATTTGATAGGGTGCCTGAAGAACTGTGAACAGAGGTTCATGACATTATACAGGAGGCAGTGATCAAAACCATCCTGAAGAAAAAGAAATGCAAAAAGGCAAAATGGCAAAATGGCTGTCTGAGGAGGCCTTACAAATAGCTGAGAAAAGAAGAGAAGTGAAAGGCAAAGGAGAAAAGGAACGATATACCTGTTTGCATGCAGTTTCAAAAAATAGCGAGGAGAAATAAGAAAGCCTTCCTAAGTGAACAATGCAAAGAAATAGAGGTAGACAATAGAATGGGAAAGACTAGAGATATCTTCAAGAAAATTAGAGATTCCAAGGGAATGTTTCATGCAAAGATGGGCACAATAAAGGACAGAAATAATATGGACCTAACAGAAGTAGAAGATATAAAGAAGTGGTAAGAATACACAGAAATATACAAAAA
The DNA here is from genome assembly GCF_029378745.1 of Bos indicus. Classification (NCBI taxonomy): domain Eukaryota; kingdom Metazoa; phylum Chordata; class Mammalia; order Artiodactyla; family Bovidae; genus Bos; species Bos indicus. The sequence goes on along the minus strand of NC_091764.1, from coordinate 86,976,533 downwards.
AGATCTTAATGACCCAGAAAACCACAATGGTATGATCACACAACTAGAGCCAGACATCCTGGAGTGTGAAGTCAAGTGGGCCTTAGGAAGTATCACTATGAACAAAGCTAGTGGAGGTGATGGAATTCCAGTTGAGCTATTTCACATCCTAAAAGATGATGCTGTGAAAGTGCTGCACTCAGTAAGCCAGCAAATTTGGAAAACTCAACAGTGGCCACAGGACTGGAAAAGGTCAGTTTTCATTCCAATCCCAAAGAAAGGCGATGCCAAAGAATGTTCAAACTACCACACAATTGCACTCATCTCACACGCTAGCAAACTCCAAGCCAGGCTTCAACAGTATGTGAATCAAGAACTTCCAGATGTTCAAGCTGGATTTAGAAAAGGCAGAGGAACAAGGGTTCAAATTGCCAAGATCTGTTGGATCATCAAAAAAGCAAGATTAGCCACACTGAAGCCTTTGACGGTGTGTATCACAACAAACTCTGGAAAATTCTTCAAGAGCTGGGAATACTAGACCACCTCACCTGCTTTCTGCAAAACCTGTAAAGGTCAAGAAGCAACAATTAGAACCAAATAGGGACCAATGGACTGGTTCCAAATTGGGAAAGGAGTTTGTCAGCGTTATATATTGTCACCCTATTTAACTTATATGCAGAGTACATCGTGTGAAATGCCAGGCTGAATGAAGCACAAGCTGGAATCAAGACTGCTGGGAGAAATATCAACAATCTCAAATATGCAGATGACACCACTCTTGAGGCAGAAAGTGAAGAGGAACTGAAGAGCCTCTTGATAAATATGAAAGAGGAGAGTGAAAAGGCTGGCTTAAAACTCAATGTTCACAAACAAAGATCATGGCACCCAGTCCCATCATTTCATCTCAAATAGATTAGGAAACAATGGAAACAGTGACAGACTTTCCTGGGCTCCAAAATCACTGCAGATGGTGAGCACTGCCATGAAATTAAAAAACGCTTGCTCCTTGGAAGAAAAGCTATGACCAACCTAGACAGCATATTAAAAATGAGAGCCATTACTTTTCTGATAAAGTTCAGTCTACGTGGTTTTTCTAGTAGTCATGTATGGATGTGAGAGTTGGACCAAAAAGAAAGCTAAGTGCCGAAGAACTAATGTTTTTGAACTTAGTAGACTGGAGAAGACTCTTGAGAGTCCCTTGGACTGCAAGGAGATCAAATCAGTCAATCCTAGCAGAAATTAATCCTGAATATTCATTAAAAGGACTGATGCTGAAGTTGAAGCTCCAATATTTTGGCCACCTGATGCAAAGATCTGAGTCACTGGAAAAGACCCTAATGCTGGGAAAGTTTGAAGGTAAGAGAAGGGGACGATGGAGGACAAGATGGTTGGGTGGTATCACTGACTCAAGGACATGAGTTTGAGCAAACTCCAGGAGACGGTGAAGCACAGGGGAGTCTGGCCTGCTGCAGTCCATGGGGTCGCACAGAGTCAGACATGACTAAGTGAACAACCCACTCCAGTGTTCTAGGGCTTCCCTGGTGGCTCAGATGGTAAAGATTCTGCCTGCAATGCAGGAGACCTGGTTCAATCCCTGGGTTGGGAAAATCACCTGGAGCAAGGCATAGCAACCCACTCCAGTATTATTGCCTGGAGAATCCCCATAAACAGAGGAGCCTGGTGGACTACAGTCCATGGGTCGCAAAGAGTCAGACATAACTGAGCGACTAAGCGCATGGCACAGGGAGGGAGTTTCAGATGGTAATTAAAGGCTGAGGAAGAATTAACCCAAGAAAGAAGAACGTTGAAGGATATTTTATGCAGAGGGTACAGTATGAATCTGATAGACCATGGAGTTTGACACGTAGTAAGCACTCCATAATATTTGGTAATTGTGTGATATGTGAATGAAAGGGGGGAAAGGGGACCCTTTTCAGGGCAGTGATAAATAAGAAAGCCAAGGGACTTCTCTAAGGTTTGGTTGTACTGTTTTGATCCATCTGAAAGAAAATAAAAAGAGGAACAAGGAATGGTTTCTATGTCTTCCCTGTCACAACATACCATGATCTAAATGTGTTTTACAATCATTCGTTTACTGGTAGGACTTTTCCTAAATGCATTTAGATGAGTGAGTTTGATCATACTGGAGCTTATGTCTGGTTTCTTGGTAACCTCATGAAAGGTTGTTTAAGAATGGTGGTAAGATGGTTGATACAAAGCCACTAACAGACAAAGCAGAGGGCAAAGTTGCTTTAAGGTAGGTGACACAACTTTCTCACACAGAGGGCTGTATGGTACAAGGGATGCAGAAGCACCCCAGAGCAGATGCACAAGCCTCTGCCACCTTTGCTTAGACTTCCCTGGTGGCTCATATGCCCCCAATTTAGAGAAGACACTGTCAGACTCTTTGGGAAACTCCTATTTTCTGATCTCCCAGGAATATCGATAACTTCCTTGCTCTTTCAAATATTCTGGAGACTCTGGTTATACTCCTGTCTAATCACAACAAGACATAAATAAAGATAGTCTCAGCAACTTTTTGAGTACTTTCTACAAATCTGGGTAAATCAGAATGGCACCACCACTCAGCATTTGCAGATCTAAGCCTTCAGGCCTGCTTCAATTCTACTCTGGCACACCCTGAAATAAATTTGCTCTTCAAGACATAATGGTTTTATGACATGAATTCATCAACAAGTAGAACAAGAGGGTATCCTAAATATCCTCTAATGCAACCTGCTATTTTTCTGTCCATTAGTATAAACAAGGCAAACTAAAAGGGGTGAGAAACCTTTATGACACAGTCAGACAAAAACATCCAAGAAGTGACGGTTATTGTAATTATTTCAATTAACAAATATTTGGGCCATAGGGAATAATAATATTTTGGACTAGATTCTGACCTTTTGGGTTTATGTCCAGCTTGACACCCACTGTGTTAATTATGTTTTATTATGCAATGCTTTTTGTCTCGGAGAAGGCAGTGGCACCCTACTCCTGTACTCTTGCCTGGAAAATCCTATGGATGAAGAAGCCTGGTAGGCTGCAGTCCATGGGGTCGCTAAGAGTCAGACCTGACTGAATGACTTCACTTTCACTTTCACTTTCATGCATTGGAGAAGGAAATGACAACCCACTCCAGTGTTCTTGCCTGGAGAATCCCAGGCACGGGGGAGCCTGGTGGGCTGCCGTCTATGGGGTCGCACAGAGTCGGACACGACTGAAGTGACTTAGCAGCAGCAACAGCAGCATGCAATGCTTTTTGCCTACAAATATAATAATATAATATTATTATTATTAATCACAACCCATTTCTACATTATTTGAAGACTAAGACAGGGTAGAGCAGAAGTGAAGGAAGTACACTGAATGGAAATGTTCATTTGTTTGAAGGCTAAAGATTATCTTTATGTTTATTCTCTCTCTGATGGCAAAGTACCTAGAAATCTATTCTGCACACACCCTTGATTCCTTCTGGGAAAAAGAATAAATGGGAAATTAGTTGCCTTCCATCTCAGCCACTATATCATACAGTCAGAGCCAACATTACAAATGTCATGACTTAAAGCCATATTAAACCAGAAGGAATCTTTGATACCGTTACCTATCTCTTATATTTAAAGAGCTTAAACTGAGAGTTGAAACCATTAAAAACTATACACTGGAGTGGCTACATGGCTTCCCTGGTGGCTCACATGGTAAAGAATTCACCTACCAATGCAGGAGACATAAGAGACATGGGTTCAGTCCCTGGGTCAAGTAGATCCCCTGGAGAAGGAAATGGCAACCAGCTCTAGGATTCTTGCCTGGAAAATTCCATGAACAGAGGAGCCCGGTGAGCTATAGTCTATGGGGTCACAGATAGTCAGACATGACTAAGCACACAAGCAATAGTGGCTATAGACTAGTGGCTAGTTGCTGGGTAGATTCATAGGGAAATTATTATGTACATTCTCAGGTTCTCCTTTTTCTCTGTAATTTTGATTTTACTCATCAGTGAAGGAAAGCTATTATTTAACTTGCTTTTTATAAATGGCAATAATTTCTTCCTTAATGGGTTGAACTGAGGATTAATATAAAAAATTAAGTTTGTGAAGTCACATAGTAAAAGCCCCAAAATGGTAGCTTTCATTATCATTATCATCATCATTATCAACTATTTATACCAAACCTAGTTTTACAAAGCATTTGAAGTGACTTTCATTAAAAGACACAACTATACAGTGTGTTACTATACAGTGTGCTTGAAACTAATACAGTATTGTAAATCAACTGGACTTCAGTAAAAACTACCTACATTAAACCTATTAAAACAGAGATAATGCATTTTTTAAAGTATTAAATTTCCTTCAGAGTTTTTTTAAAGCAGACCAGAATTTTCTTCATGGTTACTTACATAATAATTGTTAACTAATAAAAGGAAAAATACCAATTACTCATTCAAAAAGACAGATTCTTTTTCTTGGACTAAAGTATAAACGTCATCTCTCATAAGACATGGTTTATAAACGAGATTGCAACAGCAATATTAACGCAATTGACAACATACTCATCAATGATTTTAAAGCAAATATCAAAGCTTTCTTTACTATTTTAATGAAAATAAAGGGCATACGACCGTGCTATAACTTAGTGAAAATGTTTACAAGTGAATTGCTTAACTTCTAATCATAGAAGAGAAAAGTAGGATATAAATTAGATTTCCTAGAGAAAGAAAGTATCTGAAGTCAGTAGCTCCCAAAGCTGAATAAAGATCAAAAGTACTCAAGAAACTTTTATTAAGATTCTGGGACAATTCTCCAGATCTACTAAGAATGATTTTTGGAAGATGGGATCCAGGTATATATTTAAAAAAAAAAACCTCTTCAGATGAGTCTGATGAGCAGCAAGAACTGGGAGTTACCATCTTAAGGTTACCTCTGATCCACCATTTGTTTTAAGTAATTATTACCTTTTTAATTAAAATTTACATTTTTATTTTAAAATGAATTTAATTTAAAATTAAATATAATTTTTAATGAAACTTTTCAGACAAATATAACATACCCATTACCATGAAATTTAATAATTGTCAACATTTGTATACATTTGCTTAGACTATTATTTTAAGTTATTTTAAGATATGTGTTACAAAATAGCTTAACTTTCAGTCTGGTTCTATTCATTTCTTTTCAGAAATACCCAGTATCCTGAAATTTATATGTTTCATTCCATGCACATTTTTTGTAATTGTATTACATATGCAGATACCTATAAATAATACATCATCATTTGATACTGATTTACTATTATAAATTTACTCTGTGTGAATTTTTCAAGTTATTCTTGCTCAATATTATGTTGTTTGATTTGTCTCTACTGGTACAAGTAAAGCTAGTTCATTTATGTTAATGGCTGCGTTTTATTAATAAGTAAACCATTCATTTATCTATTCTCCAGTATTTCCCCAGAGATGAATAATTAGCCTATTTCCATTTTTTCAATATTGCAAACATTGATAACATAGACGCCGTTCTGTGCAGTTATGGTTGGCTCATGTAGTTGAATTTCTCTGTGACAAAAGTAGCAGAAACTTTGGGACCTTTATCCTCTCACCCCTCAGCACAGTCCTGTAGCTTTGCACACACTAGAGGCTTCCTCCTTCAAGCTTCAGCATTTATCTGTCTGGGGGCTTTTTCTGGTCCTAAAGAAAAAGTGTGCTGAACAGGCTAAGGGTGCTGACGAATTGACATCCCCAGGAGTAAATTTCCACCAATGAAAACTGGTAGAAAATAATTAAGCTTCTTTGCTGCTTTATAGGACATTACTATGGAAAAGAAAGTGGCAACCCACTCCAGTATTCTTGCCTGGAGAATCCTGTGGACAGAGGAGCCTGGTGGGCTGCTGTCCCTAGGGTCGCATAGACTTGGCCACGACTGAAGCGACTTAGCATGCATGCATGCATTGGAGAAGGAAATGGAAACGCACTCAAGTATTCTTGCCTGGAGAATCCCAGGGATGGAGGAGCCTGCTGGGCTACCGTCTATGGGGTTGCACAGAGTCGGACACGACTGAAGCGACTTAGCAACAGCAGCAGCAGGACATTACTAAGATGTTTTCTACCTATTCTTTCAGAGGACTCCCACAGAGCAGAAAGTTCCCCATGAGCACCCAGGATTCCTGCTCTGCTGTTACAATGACACAAGCCTTGTTGACGAGCTTTGCGGTGACTGTCTTCTGTAAGCCAGAGTTCGTACTAGCAGATGCTGCTGCTCTAGAATGCCACTCCCAATTTCAGAGGGGCTGACAGCAGTCTGTAACTGAAAAGCCAGGTGCTGACACTTAATTGTTAGAGGCAAGTGGGTATAATTACTGTACCAGGCAGCAAAGCTAAAGAGGCAACCGACACCTTTAGATCCTCTGGGATGTGTTGGCAATGGCTAGTGTATCTTGTTGTTCCTGGGGATAAGCTAGATAGCAAAATGAGGGGATGGCTTCATTTATATAAGCCAAAAATCAAAAATCTAAAAAGCTGATTAGCGAGCAGCTGACAGCGGCCATTGTAATGGAAAATTACATGTCTGACCTGACAACCCAAAATGTCATCATGATGTTGATGACAGAATAGTGTTGATACGGAGGTTAGGTAGTAAATGGAATCCTGGCACTATGCTAGTCCAGTGGGTCCATGGACACATCCGGTAGTTTTCTAGGGACACTAGAGAAACGAGCATAGCATGTGTCCATGGACCCACTGGACTAGCAAGGGGCCAGGATTTCTCTTATTACCTAAGCTCTCTGTCAGCTCTATTGTTACATATATCATGTGTCCCAATAACACCTGTATATAATGTACTGGGTATATATAGTATCATGCATATATATATATATATATATATATATATATATATATATATATATCCAAATCCTCCCAGTATTCCATGGCTCGTGGGTTAACAGTCATCATGGTGGGAAAGACCAAGTGGAAGCTCTCAAGTCTGTCCTCACTACTCCTAGTCAAGATTATAAATTGGAAGCAATGTCCCATTCTGGGTGGAATGGTAGAGTTTGATGACTTCTAGAAGACTGAGAGGGTAATGTCCATGATTTTGTTATTTATCAGAATAGCTCCTGCCAAAAAAAAAAAAAATGAATTGGTTGAAATATACTACCATATATTTAGTGAAGGGTAGCTTTATTTTTACTAGAATTTATTACCCTGCCTCCAAAATGTTATATGAGGCTATGGATCCGGTGAATGGGTCGTTTTTAATGCTCATCAAGAAGAAGGATCAACAACAGAAAAATTAATTTTTTGTGAGTCTCTGTAATGACATAAAGTCTGCTAACTAGACTTACTATGGTGATCATTTTGCAAAATATACAAATGTTAAATAGTTATGTATGCTTGAAACTAATATGTTTTATGTCAATTACACGTCAAAAAAAAAAAAAAAGGATTAAAGTAGTTTTCATTCTCCTGGGAGAGACATCAATACATTTTCATAGTCTTGACTAAGTACTGTATAAACTAAAATGCTCATTCACAATATAGTTCTAAGGAACTTTGATTATTTTAATATTACATAGGCTATCAAGCTGGTCCATCATGTTGATAACATGATGCTAAATCCAACTTATTGCTGAGTTTGGGATTCTTCAGAAGACCCTGAGATAGGGTTTCAAGTACTATTAGTTTATTTGGAGGTGTTCCCAGAAAGACAGTAGAGGAATTGGGAAACAGAGAAGAGAAAGCAAACAATAAGCAAGTTTTCACTGTGGATAATTAGAACATAATTTCAGGCTTCCTAGGTGGCACAGTAGTAAAGAATCTGCCTGCCAATGCATGAGATACAGGAGACGTGGGTTTGATGCCTGGGTCAGGAAGATCTCCTGGAGAAGGAAATGACGACCCACTCCAGTATTCCTGCCTGGGAAATCCCAAGGACAGGGGAGCCTGGCAGGCTATAGTCCATGGGGTCATGAAGAGTTGGACAGGACTGAGCAACTAACATTTTCACTTTGATATTATATTTTATGCCATTGGTTCTTTTAAAACATGTCTTGATAGTGTCTTATTCTTGCCATGTGGTTTCTATTTCTTTTGCTATAATTTTAAACATATATAGATTTTTCAGATTCTGCAGTTTCAAATTTGGGGATTATGTGTATTTAATCTTGCTAATGAAGTATTGTTTCCTTCTGTGCTTTTAAAAATGTTTCATTGTGAAGTCATTAGAACCAGGCTGTTTGTGTGTGTGTGTGTGTGTGTGTGTGTGTGTGTGCGTGCGTGTGTGTATGATAGAGAGAGTACTAAATAAGCTTTAGTTGTTTTTCCCCAAAAGGGTTTTGAGTTTGAATGTGCTGATTAGGCTTCCTAGGTGGTGCTAGTGGTAAAGAACCTGCCTCCCAGGGCAGGAGACTTAAGAGATGCAAGTTTGATCCCTGGGTAGGGAAGATCCCCTAGAGAAGGAAATGGCAACCCACTCCAGTATTCTTGCCTGGAAAATCCCATGGACAGAAGAGCCTGTCCGGCTACAGTCCATAGGGTGACAAAGAATCAGACACGACTGAAGCAACTTAGCACGTACTGATGCAAGTTGACTGATAGCAATTTTTTCTACAAATTTATTGGTTTGATCATTCTTTTATCCCATAAAACATGTAAAATCAAGCCTCTCACTTTCCATGCTGATTTTTTTTTTCTTTTTGACTCATATTCCCAGGCAATGGCAGAATTTCCTGCCATTTCCCTGGCTCAATGTGTGTGTTTCTAGCAGCTCGTTCCAGAGGATGGAGCCATTGATGGTTCTGCCTCGGAGGGTTCTCATTTCTACCTTCTTAGTCAAATATGCTCAAAGATTCCTCTCTTCTTATGACATTTACTGAGTTTTAAACTCAAGCCTCTAGATAGTAGAGGCTATTTCCAGACCACCACAATATCTTCTAACATGCAGCCACTGAATTTCAGGTCCATTTTTACTTCAGCATCTGGGTACATGTCTTTCTTTTGTCTGAGTGAATCTTTCTATTTTGTTTCATTGTTCCTAAAAGGATATGCACTTTTTAGGTTAATAATATGTGATATAGTAAAATGCCTAAATCTTATAGGAAGATCAAGAAGGATTCTGAAATGCCTTCATGCTTCATGTAGCTGGATGCACTCTTTTTTTCAAAGAAACTGTCTGGTGATAACCCAAAATTATTTTGTCTAAAAGAATGAGAGTGCTGTGTTATTGTGTTACTAACTGAGGGCAAGAGGAAAAGCGGGCAACAGAGGATGAGATGGTTGAATGACATCACCAACTCAGTGCACATGAGTTTGTGCAAACTCTGGGAGACAGTGAAAGACAGGGAAGCCAGGTGTGCTGCAGTCTGTGGGGTCACAAAGAGTCAGAGACAACTTAGCGACTGAGCAACAATAACAAATGAGACACGTTCCTAGGCTTAGGTAAGCAAGTAGGGTTAAAATTATGCTATCATCCTTTAAACAGTCTTCTTGGATTGAGGGTTGGTTGCTTCATTTTTCATGGCAATAAGCAAGCATGTACATATGTAGCACCTGGCGCTCTTTGCTTCCATGGAATATATATAAAATTTATTTTATTTTCCAAAGAGTTAAATATAGCAACCTGGAAGTCTCAGTGGATCTAGTTCCCTGTGTAAGCCTCAGTATTGGTATTGAAAAGTAGTTGACTCACTCGATCCAGATTGACATAGGGATGTGCTTTTACAGAAATATAACAATATTGTCCTACAGCTTTTGTTTTCCTCACTAAATGTGATCTTTGATTACCTTAATGGAAAAAATACTGTGTTGGAAATGGACTGTTCCAGTTTAAACACTGAAGAAGAGTACTGACATTTATTGAATGTTTGCATCCATGTTTGAGACTCTTAAGATTTATTATCTCATTTATCTTTACATCCACTATGCATTTAGGTATTATTCTGGTGAGATGAGGGAATTGAAGTTTCAGTTCAGTTCAGTTCAGTCGCTCAGTTGTGTCCGACTCTTTGTGACCCCATGGATTGCAGCATGCCAGGCCTCCCTGTCCATCACCAACACCAAGAGTTCACTCAAACTCACGTGCATCGAGTCAGTGATGCCGTCCAGCCATCTCATCTTCTGTCGTCCGCTTCTCCTCCTGCCCTCAATCCCTCCCAGCATCAGAGTCTTTTCCAATGAGTCAACTCTTCGCATGAGGTGGCCAAAGTATTCAAGTTTCAGCTTTAGCATCAGTCCTTCCAAAGAACACCCAGGACTGATCTCCTTTAGAATGGACTGGTTGGATCTCCTTGCAGTCCAAGGGACTCTCAAGAGTCTTCTCCAACACCACAGTTCAAAAACATCAATTCTTCGGCATTCAGCTTTCTTCACAGTCCAACTCTCACATCCATATATGACCACTGGAAAACCATAGCCTTGACTAGACAGGCCTTTGTTGGCAAAGTAATGTCTCTGCTTTTTAATATACTGTCTAGGTTGGTCATAACTTTCCTTCCAAGGAGTAAGTGTCTTTTAATTTTATGGCTGCAGTCACCATCTGCAGTGATTTTGGAGCCCAGAAAAATAAAGTCTGACACTGTTTCCACTGTTTCCCCATCTATTTCCCATGAAATGATGGGACCAGATGCCATGATCTTAGTTTTCTTATTGTTGGGCTTTAAGCCAACTTTTTCACTCTCCTCTTTCACTTCCATCAAGAGGCTCTTTATTTCCTCTTCACTTTCTGCCATAATGGTGATGTCATCTGCATAACTGAGGTTACTGATATTTCCCCCGGCCATCTTGATTCCAGGTTGTGCTTCTTCCAGCCCAGCATTTCTCCTGATGTACTCTGCATAGAAGTTAAATAAGCAGGGTGACAATATACAGCCTTGACGTCCTCCTTTTCCTATTTGGAACCAGTCTGTTTTTCCGTGTCCAGTTCTAACTGTTGCTTCCTGACCTGCATACAGATTTCTCAAGAGGCAGGTCAGGTGGTCTGGTATTCCCATCTCTTTCAGAACTTTCCACAGTTTATTGTGATCCACACAGTCAAAGGCTTTGGCATAGTCAATAAGGCAGAAATAGACGTTTTTCTAGAACTCTCTTGCTTTTTCCATGATCCAGCAGATGTTAAATAAGTTCATAAATTTATCTGAAGTAGAGTAACCAATAATCATGCATAGGACTTCAAAGCATCTGCTGTTTGTACTGTGATACCATGTGTAAAGCAAGGGGTTTTTGAAAAAGTGAAAAGATAAACTATACCAATAAGGATGAATTTGCAGTTAAAAATGGCTCATTAAATTAGAAATGGATTTGCTATTGGGAATAATGAGCTTGCAATCCATTGGAAGAAGAAGAGCAGTCTAAGAGTTAGAACTCCAGAAATATCTCCTAGAAAAACATAGGGACCTTTCCAGGTGGCACAGTGGTAACAAATCCACTTGCCAATGCTGAAGATGCTGGTTTAATCCCAGGGTCAGGAAGATTCCATGGAACAGGAAATGGCAGCCCACTCTGGTATTCTTACCTGAGAAATCCCATGGACAGAGGCGCCTGGTGGGCTGCAGTCCATGGGGTAACAAAAGAGTTGGACATGACTGAGTGAGTAAATAACAACAAGAACAAAACCCACCAGGAAATTCACAATCAGAAAGATGGAGAAGCAGGAAGCCACCTGTACTATGAGCTCCAAGGGCACACTTTCCACGTGGGATTCAGGTTAATATGCTACATTTACAACTATTGGCTTCATAGTTGTGCTGTGCTTATTCAGTCTCTCCTCAAGAAACAGTGATCATTCCTTACCTTGCCACTTTACCCCAGTGACATCTGCTAGCATTTCTACAGCAAAACTCAGTGCTTCCTGGGCTCTGCTTCCCAACACGGTCAATAGTAGTGGTAAAGTAGTGGTCTTTGCTTCACTTCCCCTTTCCGTATATTTCACAAGTATATCTGATTGGACAGATCTAAAGCATATCTAGAGCCCTAGCTGCAAGGGAGTCTAGCAAACGTGATGTTTAACTTCGTAGCCTCTACAGCACAGTAAGACAGACTAGAAGACGGATGCAATGAATATTGAGTACCGATTCACTAGATTCACTTTCCTGGGCATAATAGTGAGAAAGACTCATGGGGGGAATATTCCCTCAGACACTTGTTTGGAAAAACTGGAAAAATGAATCTGCCTAAGACAACAAGGAAAACCTTTCATGGTAGAGATTGAAAAAAAACTATTTTCCTGAGCAATACATTATGGTAACCTCCACTGGAAAACCTCTGGAGTTTATTTGTCTGGAATAAAACCAGAAATATACCTTTCAAAGTATATTTTCTCCATGATGTATGACCCCTAAACATTTTATTTTTACCATTTGAAGTCATATTTGCTTGATAATAGTTTTTCTAATTAAAAATGAAGTATATAAAAACTTTTTAAATAAGTTGCAATATTATTAATAATATGAGTTAATGTAAGTATAATACCTCTCAGATAAAATTCAAAATACTCTGTAAAAACCCATAGTCAGAAAAATGATTTTGTTTCCTAAGCTTAATTGGCAATATCCTTGCCCATATATCATGCTACTAATGTTTTATTCTGTTCAGGATTTCTGCATCATTTCACTATAGCCTCTATTACTAGCCTAAGGAAATGAATGCATATTCTTATAGGAGCAGCAACTGAATTCCTTTTAAATATTTCCATGAAATCAAACCAAACTGGGAGGTAGGTTGTGAAGCTGTGTTAACCTTCTGCCTGATTCTTATTAAAGTCGTTCTACATTCTTTTAAGTCCTAGGCACACAGTCTCTGGTTATTTTCATGATGGTTATAATGGAATTACCATTTCAAGTTTGTAGGGGGTGCAGGAGAAACATGATAGGAATAGCAGGAAGGAATGGCTCACTCATGAACAATCTCCTGAAATTTTGAATTGATTAGGTTTGAGTTGCTAAAAGGGAGAGTGGGGGAAATGTACCCTAGTTTTCTTTCCCTCCAGTTTCCTGTTGCATTATGTGGCTTCTTGAATGTTGCATGATATAAATCATCTTACCACTAGAAGACAAGCTTTCATTTGCAGACTCAGCAGATTTACTTAATTTCATTTTTCCAGTTGGGTATCTTCACCAATTCAGGCCAAGAGAGTATCTCGTGTCATCTAACGCAACAAATAGGTCCTGGAGCATTCACAGCAATATCCACAATATTGGCAGACTGAGATTTCCTTTCCTCTGCCAAGCACCATCAACGTTATTTTTGGGTGGGTCTGAATCCGAATAGCCCAGAGTTTCCATTACATCGTCCTAATTGTTAAAAAGGGGGGCCTGCTGTAATTCTTGAAAACTAGTCTGTTTAGTTGTAGTCGTTACCATAACATCAGGTTGAAATACTGCCTCTCTCCATTGGTTTGGCCACAGCATAGCAGCCAGCCTCATAGCGTCAAGGCATTAGGAAGGCAAAGCAATCCACAGTCAACAGTATGAATGGAACAATTCACACTGTTGTACATAGATATAGAGGTTAAACCCAAACACATGAAAAAGTGATGCTGGAAGCACTTGGGAACAGCTGGGCCAGATGAATAACTCAATTGGATGCCATGAGGAACAAATTAAACAACTGACTGGAGACCAGGCTGCTCCTGTGACAGACACTTTAATCAGGAAGTCAAAAGCTGATTGACAAGATGAAAAGCTGGATGACATGAAAAATGGAAACAGAAGGAACAACACAAGAAAAGGGCACCCCGGGTCAGCATGCTGACAAAAATAATCAAGTACGACAGGCCATAATCCAATCTTCGAATGTTTGGCATGGTGCTAGTTATGAGAATCTGCAGCCAAGAGGAAAGAAAACTATTATTAAGCAAAGAAATTATCTGGCTTTCTAGAACTCACTATTACATGCTCACTAGAGGATTTTCTTCTCCTTTTTTTTTTAAACAAGCATGTAATAGCTTTTGTTGAGTTTTATAAGATCAATTAAAAAGTGCTAACATTACTGTAAATAAAGCTTTAGGAAGATGATGTTTAATAGTGTTTTAAATTCACAGTTAAAAAGGTAATATGCATATTGATTGCCTCAAATCACAAAGAACAGGGCCTTCTCATACTCTTCTATTCAAGGCACAGAGGAAGAAGAGGTAGCAATTACTGGAGGAGGTTTTTTTGTGGCCCAGTTAATAACTCTTATACTGGATTCTTATTGCTGAGTTACTGTTGGAATCCAAGCAAAGCTTCCTGCCAGAGAAGAAATTTGTCTGTGCTACTTGAATTATTTCTGATATGCCTCAGGATACCACCTGCATCCCCAAACATACATTTTGAGATGTACTATCTGAAGAATGGAATAATGATCAGGTTTTTTTTGTTTTTTTGAAGATAGACAGCATAGGAGTTTGTCATCTCCCAGATAAATGTGTGTGTGTGTATGGTATATGGCTTCAGTTCACATGTACTTTTATTTCAGTTCCATACAGCTTCCCAGTTTCCATACAGGTCCAGATGTGTCCACTGTGTTATGGGAGCATCACTTCATAGTCTTAGTACAAACCTCATTACATCTGTTGTTCTTATTAGTCTGTAAATTGTAAGAGAGCAAGAAGCCTTCTTCTTCACATTTGTCTTTAAACTGAGTGTGACTTTACTGAGAACATAGCTCAATATTATTTTTAATTCAAGAAATAAGTAAATATATGAATATATGAAAGTTAGGTGATATTTTCTGAACATTGGACTTACACAAAACCACCTATTTTTAGTTCTGGTCTCGTCTTCATACAGTTAAGTCATACCACTATTTCTCCTTCTGTGAAATATCATAATGCTTTAAAACTTAAAAGTTCAGAAAGCACCTCTGTAGAGTTTAGACACTATGACTCCATGACTTTTTAATAAACTCATCTGCTCTTTTAATAAAAGAAAACTTGTAGTAAAAGTTTGAAGACCAGTTGACAGTGTCTTCCTTGAATTCCTATACTGGAGTTAAACCTACATCACAGGAGAAAAGATGTGTTTCTGCTTAGTTTACTGTCTTAGTCTACTGGTTTTTAAACTATTTGAATCTCTATGGGGTTTTGGAAGAAAAGTATGATCACCACAGACATGTTTCATTTGTATCTACTTCATTACCTTCAGGTCTCACAGGGCTAGAAGTTCTGGGGCATTAAAAACACAGTGGAAACGTTTCCTGGACTCAAAAAATGTGTAAAAGAAGAAAAATATTTTGGTAATATTAACTCAAGTGAGGGCACTAATATTTGACTGAACATATTCAGCTCAAACTGGGGACCAAACTGAAAAACTTTGCATGGATGAAATCCCTTGCAGAAAGTAAAATTGAATATCTTATCTATAGAATTCTAGATGTGCCAGGGTCATAATTCATCACTTTTCATTTTATAGAATTTTCTCAAGTATGTCACTGTAAGATTGTAGTGAGATAATTGACCTTTCCCTTGCCATCAATCTTTACAATCCATCAGCAACCAAGATTTATTATTTTATTCTTATTATGAATGGGTGTCCTATTTAGTCTCTGTTTTATTTCTAGTAATGCTATTCTAAGCCTCAAATTTTACATGGTATGTGAAGGGAAAGCTGGATCAGAGACATAAAATACAGATAAGACTAACAGTTCCTTCTATACTGTGCATTTCAAAATAAAAACAAAGCAAAAATTTTAAAATACTTATGTGTAGGAAAGTCTCTTGCCTGGAAAATCCCATGGAAGGAGGAGCCTGGTGGGCTGCAGTCCATGGGGTCGAAAAGAGTCGGACTCAACTGAGCGACTTCACTTTCACTTTTCACTTTCACACACTGGAGAAGGAAATGGCAACCCACTCCAGTGTTCTTGCCTGGAGAATCCCAGGGACGGGGGAGCCTGGTGGGCTGCCGTCTATGGGGTCACACAGAGTCGGACACGACTGAAGCGACTTAGCAGCAGCAGCAGCAGGAAGGCCTTACACAGTTTTGGGTTTTCCCTTGGTAACTATTTCTTAGCTCTTATAAAATCAACGAATATCAAGTATCACAACTTTCTAATTATGTTCAGTGTCCTAATGTTCTAGTATCTTAAACGTATCTTTAGGGTTTAACTGGATAATCTATTACCAGATGGAGATTATACTGATATACTTCTTCACAATCTCTAAATAATATATACAATGCAGAACAACATAGAAGAAAATAATACAGAAACCACGTGTAGCTGAGAATTTTATTTCCCAGACCTTTTTAGTTTTGTAATTTCCTAGCTTACAGATTATCAACAGCTCACTTTTGCTTATAAATCTATAGCCCTAATCTTGTATTAGATGTCCTTTGGAATCTAGTGCAATAAGGAAAGAAAGAAAACAGACATTCACTAATGTACTACTATGTTCCTATAATTCAACGTGCAATTTTATCTTACAAATCTGATGAAGCAGATATGTCAAATTATTTAAATACTGCTCAAGGTCACATAATGAATAAATGGTAAAGCCTAGATTCTAAACCAGATTTATCTGTTCCTCTACATTAATCTAGAATGTGACATAGGGAACAGCAGAGATAGAATATTCAAGACCCCATTGTTTTGATCAGTAAATAATCAGAAATGGTTCTGTTCTTGCTTAATCCTTTCCCCCCTCTTCTTGTCCAAGCTGAATGAGTGTTTTACTCAGGTTTTAGAGAATTACAAAAACCTGCTCTGTGCCAGGTTGGATGTGTTGCCATTCCACAGAATGTTTGCTTTCTCTGCCGCAGTAAGAAGTGTCTTATGTGTCTCTTGAATCAAATCTTTAAAATAGTGTAATAATGAAATAGATAAAAGTGGATTCTGAATAAACAGTCCCATGCTCCATTCTATACACATAGACCATACTTTGGTCACCTGATGTGAAGAACTGACTCACTGGAAAAGATTCTGATGCTGAGAAAGGTTGAAGGCAGGAGGAGAAGGGGACAACAGAGGTTGAGATGTTGGATGGCATCACCGATTGGATGGACATGAGTTTGAGCAAGCTCTAGGAGTTGGTTATGGACAGCGAAGTCTTGTATGCTGCTGTCCACAGGGTCTCAAAGATTTGGACACAACTGAGTGACTGAACACATATTAATAAACAAAATAGTCACCAATGGTAAAAAAAAAGAAAAAGAGACGCCGTTGTTGACAAGGATTAAGAAAGTCAAACAATCAGAGAATAGGCACTCAAAAAAATCTCATATTACAAGTCTTATTTCAGAGCCCAGCCTTAACACACTGCCTTGCATTTGGAGTTGGAGTCAAGAAGTAGAGATCTGGGACTAAGGCCATGGTCATTCATTCATTCAAACAGATTCTAGTCTAATACACTGCTCAATGGCCACAAACATCCCCCATTTCAGTGTGCATATCCCCCTGCACTGTGACTTTGCCTTCTTCTCATCCAGAGACAGATCTGTTTCTCAGCCTCCTTCAACAGGTACTGGCCCCTTGACCAACAGAATATGGAAGTAATGACATCATACAAATTCCAAAGCTTGGGCTTCACTGTGTCTTAAAGATTCTTCCCTTGCCCTCCAGGAATGATGCCTTGATATCAGTATTTAGGAAAGCTGGTGTAGTCTACTAGAAGATGAGAGACCACATAAAAGAGAGTGAAGACTCCCCAGCAATAGTCAATACCGATCATTAGACCCAAGAAGGGGACTGTTTTGAACCTCTCAGCTCAGACAACTCTCCAGCATGAATAAACACATGAAACCATTAGACGAACATCCCAGTCAACCCACAGAACTATACAGAAAGCAAGAAGTCATTGTTGTTGAAGTCACTAGGTTTTAGGATGGCTAAATACAAAATAGTTAACTAAAACAGAAGTTAGTACATAGAAATGGAGTGTTATCATAAGAAAAATCTAAGACAGGTGGCATTGGCTTTGGTAATGGGGAGACTGGTGTCCACAGAGGCTGAGAGAAAATGATTGGTGTCTAAAGAGGCTGGGAGATTAAGGGAAATTGTTATTGGAGAATGGAGGAAAATGAAACATCCTTGTTATATAGTAGCCAAACAACTGGCAAATGTTGCCTGCTACACTTGGAAGACAGAAATTTTTTCCCATAAACTGGTGGATCCGGCTAGGAGATTTCCAGGCAGAATGTTACAAGTATGAGTTGGCTTTTTATAGCTGTGTATAATAAAATGCAGGAAGAGAGAGATTAACTAAAGAAAGAACCTTTCAGTTTGTAATAGAACTTAGAGAAAATATAGAAGTCCCAAGATGCGCTGGGTTGGAAAACACTGTCAAAATTAGAATGTGTTTAAAAATTAATATCAGGTTATTTTCAACAAAATGAGGCTATGGGGGCAAAATCAAATGAAGGGTGTGGCTGGAAGACCCTTTCATAAAACCTCAGAATGATTTAATGTGGTGTCTGGTAGACCTCTCACTTAAACAAAAGTTCTTCTGTGAATTCAGACATGTCACCCAAATTTGACACATCTCTGAAATTAGAAAGAAGCTAGTTCAATTGGTAAAGAAGCTGCCTGCAATGCTGGAAACACAAAAGATGCAGGTTCTATCTCTGGGTCAGGAAGATCTCTGGAGCAGGGGCTGGGCAACCCATCCAGTATTACTGCCTGGAGAATCCCGTGGACATAGGAGCCTGGTGGGCTACAGTCCATAGGGTGGCAAAGAGTCAGACTTGACTGAAGCAACTGAACACAACACAGTTTTGATAATAAGGAGCCTGGTTTTTGTCTAATAGAGGAAATTATAGTCTGATGCATAGAAATCTTACAAAGATTTTTAAGAGTTGTATTGATTCAGAATTAAAGGGACAGAGATGATTTCAGAAGCCTCTGAGGCCTCAACTTCCTACAGGTGTAAAGCTGACTGAGAGAACTATTCAAATACAAAACTGGGCTATTTCTTATTGAAAAAGAAAGACCTCTCAGAGGACTAAGCAAGCAGTCCAGAGGGTAAGAACAAAACGGATTAGAGAGTGGAGGAGGAAATGGCAACCCACTCCAGTATTCTTATCTGGGAAATCCCATGGACAGAGGGGCCTGGTGGGCTACAATCCATGGAGTCACAAAAGTCAGATACAACTTAGCAACTGAGCATACTTCAAAGGAGAAGAAAGAGACCTTAATCAGGGAATAGTCCCTGTCCCTGGATGTGTGTCTATTTAGATCTCACAATTGCTACAGGCTATGTGCTTCTATTTTTTTCTATTTTTTAGAAAGGA
This sequence comes from Bos indicus, assembly GCF_029378745.1. Taxonomy (NCBI): domain Eukaryota; kingdom Metazoa; phylum Chordata; class Mammalia; order Artiodactyla; family Bovidae; genus Bos; species Bos indicus. Next base: position 86,957,366 of record NC_091764.1, on the reverse strand, counting down.
GTATTCAGTGTCGTTACTTCTTTGTCTCACTATTGCAAGCCTTTGAGGCAATATAGGTTTCAGAATACAGAAAGCTCAGGATTTCGGAAAGGTTATTTGGTGCATGCACCATTCGTTAAGCAATACCTCCAAACAGCATTTGGAGCAGGACTCAATAGTTAAATTTCAGCAACCAAAGGTGTGGATGTTCACAGTAAATGAGACAAACCTTGAAAGTAGCTTTACATCACTTCAATCACCAAATGGATAAAAAATTAAAATTTTGGATTTCCAGAAGATTCTGGACTTGAGAACTGTGGAGAGAGTTGTGGACCTAGAAAAACCCCATGCACATGATAGGCAATTGACATATTAATGAGCTCATTGGATCCCTTGCCCATTGCAGCTGCAGAAATCTGTCTCAGCTTTACAAGTTGACAGAAGTAAATCACACACTATATTTTCCATACTATGGTCCGTTTCACTGGCTCTGTGTTGGTACAGCTGGAGTATAGCAGATTCAGATTCTTATGAATGCATGTGTAATGCTTGTTTCCCTGAACCACGCCAGCAGTTTCTGATCATACCCATGAGTATGAAGGATACTAACAATTTTCTCTAGTCCATCACCCCACTATTACACCGTTATTCCTGGGTTTCTACCTTCTCCCTCCCCATCTCCATGCACGTTCCCAACGTGGGGACACCCACAGCTCAGAATCTACCCTGAAAATGTGTTGTGGAGCTCGACCGCTGCCAAAAGCCCTGCTGGTGCTGGGCCTCCTGGGCTTCATCATTCCTGTCACTTAGTCACTCCTTAGCTGTTGTTTTTATTCCCAGTCACTTTTTCAGATGCAGCCACTACCATCAGTGCTGAGCAGTGGAAGTGGAATTGAAGTTCCATTGTTCATCTTATGCCTTAGGTGTTTTAGCCTAAACAAATTAAAGCAATCTCTCTTTATGTCTCTCTCTGTCTCTCTATGTCTCCACACATATAAATCTTTCAAGTCTAAAATCTCTGCTATAGAAAAAATGAGTGGTTACTGTTTATATGGGTGGCACTAGTGGTAAGGAATCTGCCTGACATTGCAGGGGACAGAAGAGACACGGGCCCAATCCCTGGGTCAGGAAGATCCCCTGGAGGAGGGCATGGAAACCCACTCCAGTATTCTTGCCTGGAGAATCCCAAGGACAGAGGAGCCTGGTGGGTTCCCGTCCATGGGGTCACAAAGAATCAGACATTACTAAAGTGAAATAGCATGCATGTCAATACTCAACATAATGGTATCATACTTTTATTCAACAAATATCTATTAAATGCCTAAAAGTTTCAGGCGCTAATGTAAGCAGTGAAGACCAGTGACCCATATAGACCAAATTCCTATGGTCTTGGAGTTTATATTCTGGTCTCTACCAAAACAGTTTCTTCTCATGGACAATCGGTTGGGTCACAGGCTGAGCCAATATGCCCACTGGGTTTTTAGTTCATTGGAAATGACTTTTTGAATCATGTCTTCACCCCAGAAGTTTGAGCAGCACGTTGGCCTCACCCTTTTTGCTCAAGGTAGTGATTTTGTGAGCCAAAGCTGATTGTGTGTGTGTGCATGCTAAATTGCTTCAGTCATGTACAATTCTTTGCAACCCTATCAACTGCAGCCTGCCAGACTCCTCTGTGCATGGGATTCTCCAGGCAAGAATACTGGAGTGGGTTTCCATGCCCTCCTCCAGGGGGTCTTCCCAGCCCAGGAATCAAACCCATGTCTCCTATGTCTCCTGCACTGGCAGGCTGGTTCTTTACCACTAGCGCCACCTGGGAAACCCCCAAAGCCTTATTGCTAGACCTGAATATTCTCTTGTATTCCCAACAGAAAGCCTCTTTACAAAAATATTTTTTTGCTCTGATATCCCAGGGTCCCTGCGAGTCTAAGATAAGTCCTTGCCACACAGAGCATGACTTCTGTTCAGTAGAATGACACAGGGTGCTCAACAGTGACCCAGTTGAGAAATAGCTGAAGTCTTTACCCTCCATTCTCTTGGCTATTGTAACAGCCTCTGAGGTTGGCTTCCCATCTCTAATGTCTCCTGCTGCCTCCACTTCCCTGAATAACATTTTCAGGGGCTCTCTACTGTCTAGAAGGCATAGTCTTTAGCTTGGTGTGCCAGTGATTCATAACCTTTTCTGCCCCCTGTCAGTAGAGAAGATGGCGGTATTTTTAGAGGGCACTTTGACAAATGGAAGAGTCTGCTCTCGGCCAGAGGTGATGGGTATGGTATCTCTGACCACCTGTATTTTGCTGGCTGATCCAAAGAGAGCTTAAGAGACCAGTGTCTCCAAACTTCTGTAACTCATCTACCTACTACACAGGGAGTGAAAAACTGCTGTATACAACAGCCTTTACAATGAAACACAAACCACTTTTTAAAGCTCTATTTATTTATTTTAATGGAAGGATAATTACTTTATAATATTTGTGATGGCTTTTGCCATACATCTGTATGAATCAGCAATAGGCATACATGTGTCCCCTCCATCCTGAATCCCCTTCCAACCTCCCTCCCCACCCCATCCCTCCAGGTTGTCGCAGAGTACCAGCTTTGGGTGCCCTGCGTCATATATCAAACTCTCACTGGTTATCGATTTTACATCTGGTAATGTGTATGTTTCAGTGCCATTCTCTCAAATCATCCCACCCTCTCCTTCCCTCACTGAGTCCAAGAGTCTGTTCTTTATGCCTGTGTCTCCTTTGCTGCCCTACCAGTAGGGTCACTGATACCATCTTTCTAGATTCCATATATATGCCTTAATGTGTGATATTTGTCTTTCTCACTTTCTTCACTCTGTATAATAGAATCTAGGTTCATCCACCTCAATAGTACTGACTCAAATTTTTCTTTTACTATCATCTTTTAAATTACCTAAACTAACTAGTTCCAAAAAAAAAAAAAAATGGAAGTAGTATTTTGCTAATTTCATGTCTTTCCTTTTCATCTTAGGTTCAGTTAGTTCAGTCGCTCAGTCATGTCTGACTATTCACAACTCCATGGACTACAGCACACCAGGCCTCCCTGTCCATCATCAATTCCCGGAGTTTACTCAAACTCATCTCCATTGACTCAGTGATGCCATCCAACCATCTCATCCTGTCATCCCCTTCTCTTCCTGCCTTCAATCTTTTCCAGCACTGGGGTCTTTTCAAATGAGTCAGCACTTCACATCAGGTGACCAAAGTGTTGGAGTTTCAGCTTCAACATCAGTCCTTCCAATGAACATTCAGGACTGATCTCCTTTAGGATGGAGTGGTTGGATCTCCTTGCAGTCCAGGGGACTCTCAAGAGTCTTCTCCAACACCACAGTTCAAAAGCATCAATTCTTCGGCGCTCAGCTTTCTTTGTAGTCCAACTCTCACATCCATACATGACTACTGGAAAAATCATAGCCTTGACTAGATGGACCTTTGTTGGCAAAGTAATGTCTCTGCTTCTTAATATGCTATTTAGGTTGGCCATAACTTTCCTTCCAAGGACTAAGCGTCTTTTAATTTCATGGCTACCATCACCATCTGCAGTGATTTTGGAGCCCAAAAAAATAAAGTCTGACACTGTTTCCCCATCTATTTGCCATGAAGTGATGGGACCAGATGCCATGATCTTAGTTTTCTGAATGTTGAGCTTTAAGCCAACTTTTTCACTCTCCTATTTTACTTTCATCAAGAGGCTCTTTAGTTCTTCTTCAGTTTCTGCCATAAGGGTGGTATCATCTGCATATCTGAGGTTATTGATATTTCTCCCGGCAATCTTGATTTCAGCTTGTGCTTCTTCCAGCCCAGCGTTTCTCATGATGTACTCTGCATATAAATTAAATAAGCAGGATGACAATATACAGCCTTGACATACTCCTTTTCCTATTTGGAACCAGTGTCTTGTTCCATGTCCAGTTCTAACTGTTGCTTCCTGGAGGGAGGTCAGGTGGTTTGGTATTCCCATCTCTTTCAGAATTTCCACAATTTATTGTGACCCACACAGTCAAAGGCTTTGGCATAGTCAATAAAGCAGAAATAGACGTTTTTCTGGCACTCTCTTGCTTTTTTGATGATCCAGCGGATGTTGGCAATTTGATCTCTGGATCCTTTGCCTTTTCTAAGACCAGCTTGAACATCTGGAAGTTCATGGTTAATGTATTGCTGAAGCCTGGCTTGGAGAATTTTGAGCATTACTTTACTAGTGTATGAGATGAGTGCAATTGTGCAGTAGTTTGAGCATTCTTTGGTACACTTTGTTAACTAGTTTTCCACATTCAGTTTTTTTTTAAATTTCCAAGCTCTTGCTGCTCTCTCCACCTAGAATGCCCCTCTTACAACCTTTTTTCTAGAACTCCTACTCATCCAGCAGAACCCATTTCAAACGTTGCTACTCTGAAGCCATTCCCAACTCCTCCAGGCAAGTTTAGGTTGCTCTCTGCTCTGGCTGTCAGCATCAATATAACTATCACCATACTTAGTACATTATTGCCTGCCTTCATTGGGAGCAGCTTTAGAGCAGAGGTGTGTTTTCTGTAACATGGTACCCTTCACTGGGCTCACCATAGTCTCTGCTAGCTGATAACTCTACATTTTTTGCTTAATGAATGGATGAATAAGTCAGTCAGTGCAGAGCGGCAGAAATTCCTCAGGCATTCAGTTTGCATGAGTCTTTAGATAAGATTTGGAATCTTATTGATTCATGTTCTCTGTAGGCTGAGATGACAAAATTGTCTTAACACTCAAACTATTATGACTCTCCCTGGTTGTCCACTGGCTAAGACTCCACGCTCCCCATGCAGGGGATCTGGGTTCAATCCCTGGTTGGGAAATTATTAATAGATGCCACTGCTGCAACTAAGACCCGGCACAGACAAATAAAAACAAACAAACGAAGAGACAAACTCAAACTATCAAGCTGTTGAAGGACAACTGTTATCACGTCAATAGTCATGCTGCCGTTAAACTTTGCCCTGAAAATGTATATCGATCTATTATATTTAAATCAAGGAATCTTATCAACAGAGTTTTTCTTTTTTTAAACACATATTACATTGTCAGTTTCTCTTTAATGGCTGCTTATTTACCACAATAATCTAACCATGCTAGAACTAGGAGCAAAATCATGGAAACTGTTCATTTGGCAAGACTTGTAATGAATTTTCCATGTTAGTGTTGGGTAACAAATCTTGTTAAGAAGTCAGTATTCCTTAAGTTCAACCTGAAATTGCTCTTGGTCTAAAAGTTTGAGGAAATATGAGCTCAGCACCATGTGACAGGCTGCTGCACCAACAGTTTTACAGGCATGGTCATTAAACTAAGCAAACACACAGCAAACTATAAGGAGACCTTGGCATTGCATCTGTACTTGCCATTCCCCCTCTACCCACCCATCCAGGGAATACATAGAATTCTCATTTAATCATAATTTCTGACTTTTTCCTTTCAAATGTTTCAAGAATTTGCCAATGTAGAATTTGTTGCAGCCTATATAGCTTCTAGTGTTTGGGTATTTTATGCCATACAAAAGCCCAAGCACACTACATGGAAATTAGATTGTCATGTTCACATTCTTAAACACAAAGATTTTTAAAAATAATTTAATCATACATAAAAAACCACCAGCAGTTTTGGTCAAGGTATTTGATCTTTGTTTTCCGGTGTTCCTGGAGCAACACAAAAGGTTGAATTTTATCTGATTGTTATATCATGTATCAAATAATTTTAGAGGTCAAGCTAATAAGAGAACACAAAAAGTCTATATAATTCTTCATCTATGAGGAGGCATGTTGCTTATGATTAGGGGTAGAATTCTTGGCTTGATAAATGTGTTTTTCATTAGACTATAGACATTTAGGTCATACCTGAATGGTCTAGTGGTTTTCCCTACTTTCTTCAATTTCAGTCTGAATTTGGCAATAAGGAGTTCATGATCTGAGCCACAGTCAGCTCCTGGTCTTGTTTTTGTTGACTATATAGCTTCTCCATCTTTGGCTGCAAAGAATATAATCAATCTGATTTCAGTGTTGACCATGTGGTGATGTCCACGTGCAGAGTCTTCTCTTGTGTTGTTGGAAGAGGGTGTTTGCTATGACCAGTGCATTTTCTTGGCAAAACTCTATTAGTCTTTGCCCTGCTTCATTCCGTATCACAAGGCCAAATTTTCCTGTTACACAGGTGTTTCTTGACTTCCTATTTTTGCATTCCAGTCCCCTATAATGAAAAGGACATCTTTTTTGGGTGTTAGTTCTAAAAGGTCTTGTAGGTCTTGATAGAACCGTTCAACTTCAGCTTCTTCAGCATTACTGGTTGGAGCATAGACTTGGATTACTGTGATATTGAATGGTTTGCCTTGGAAACAAACAGAGATCATTCTGTCATTTTTGAGATTGCATCCAAGTACTGCATTTTGGACTCTTTTGTTGATCATGATGGCTACTCCATTTCTTTTAAGGGATTCCTGCCCACAGTAGTAAATATAATGGTCATCTGAATTAAATTCACCCATTCCAGTCCATTTTAGTTCGCTGATTCCTAGAATGTTGACGTTCACTCTTGCCATTTCCTGTTTGACCACTTCCAGTTTGCCTTGATTCATGGACCGAACATTCCAGGTTCCTATGCAATATTGCTCTTCACAGCATTGGACCTTGCTTCTATCACCAGTCACATCCACAACTGGGTATTGTTTTTGCTTTGGCTCCATCCCTTCCTTCTTTCTGGAGTTATTTCTCTGCTGATCTCCAGTAGCATATTGGGCACCTACTGACCTGGGGAGTTCCTCTTTCAGTATCCTATCATTTTGCCTTTTCATACTGTTCATGGGGTTCTCAAGGCAAGAATACTGAAGTGGTTTGCCATTCCCTTCTCCAGTGGACCACATTCTGTCAGACTTCTCCACCATGACCCGCCCATCTGATAGATAGAGTGCCTGATGAACTATGGACTAAGGTTCGTGACATTGTACAGGAGACAGGGATCAAGACCATCCCCATGGAAAAGAAATGTAAAAAAGCAAAATGGCAGTCTGGGGAGGCCTTACAAATAGCTGTGAAAGAAGAGAAGTGAAAAGCAAAGGAGAAAAGGAAAGATATAAGTATCTGAATGCAGAGTTCCAAAGAATAGCAAGAAGACATAAGAAAGCCTTCCTCAGTGATCAATGAAAAGAAATAGAGGAAAACAACAGAATGGGAAAGACTAAAGATCTCTTCAAGAAAATTAGAGATACCAAGGGAACATTTCATGCAAAGATGGGTTCGATAAAGGACAGAAATGGTATGGACCTAACAGAAGCAGAAGATATTAAGAAGAGGTGGCAAGAATACACAGAAGAACTGTACAAAAAAGAGCTTCATGACCCAGATAATCACGATGGTGTGATCACTCACCTAGAGCAAGATATCCTGGAATGTGAACTTAAGTGGGCCTTAGAAAGCATCACTATGAACAAAGCTAGTGGATGTGATGGAATTCCAGTTGAGCTATTTCAATCCTGAAAGATGATGCTGTGAAAGTGCTGCACTCAATATGCCAGCCAATTTGGAAAACTCAAGAGTGGCCACAGGACTGGAAAAGGTCAGTTTTCATTCCAATTGAAAAAAAAGGCAATGCAAAGAATCCTCAAACTACTGCACAATTGCACTCATCTCACACGCTAATAAAGTAATGCTCAAAATTCTCCAAGCTGGGCTTCAGCAATATGTGAGCCGTGAACTTCCAGATGTTCAAGCTGGTTTTAGAAAAGGCAGAGGAACCAGAAATCAAATTGCCAACATCCACTGGATCATGGAAAAAGCAAGAGAGTTCCAGAAAAACATCTATTTCTGCTTTATTGACTATGTCAAAGCCTTTGTCTGTGTGGATCACAATAAACTGTGGAAAATTCTGAAAGAGATGGGAAACAAGACCACCTGATCTGCTTGTTGAGAAACCTATATGTATGTCAGGAAGCAACAGTTAGAACTGGATATGGAACAACAGACTGATTCCAAATAGGAAAAGGAATATATCAAAGCTATATATTGTCACCCTGCTTATTTAACTTATATGCAGAGTACATCATGAGAAACATTGGGCTGGAATCAAGATTGCCAGGGGAAATATCAATAACCTCAGATATGCAGATGACACCACCCTTATGGCAGAAAGTGAAGAAGAACTAAAGAGCCTCTTGATGAAAGTGAAAGAGGAGAGTAAAAAGGTTGGCTTAAAGCTCAACATTCACAAAGCTAAGATCATGGCATCTGGTCCCATCACTTCATGGGAAATAGAGAGGAAAACAGTGGAAGCCTTGCCAGACTTTATTTTTTTGGGCTCCAAAATCACTGCAGATGGTGATTGCAGCCATGAAATTAAAAGATGCTTTATCCTTGGAAAGAAACTTATGACCAACCTAGATAGCATATTAAAAAGCAGAGACATTACTTTGCCAACAAAGGTCTGTTTAGTCAAGGCTATGGCTTTTCCAGTGGTCATATATGGATGTGAGTGTTGGACTGTGAAGAAAGCTGAGCACCTAAGAATTGATGCTTTTGAACTATCATGTTGGAGAAGACTCTTGAGAGTTCCTTGGACTGCAAGGAGATCCAACCAGTCCATTCTGAAGGAGATCAGCCCTGGGTGTTCATTGGAAGGACTGATGCTAAAGCTGAAACTCCAATACTTTGGCCACCTAACGCGAAGAGTTGACTCATTGGAAGAGACTCTGATGCTGAGAGGGATTGGAGGCAAGACAAAAAGGGGACGACAAAGGATGAGATGGCTGGATGGCATCACTAACTCGAGGGACATGAGTTTGAGTGAACTCCGGGAGTTGGTGATGGACAGGGAGGCCTGGAGTGCTGCAATTCAAGGGGTCGCAAAGAGTCGGACACAACTGAGCGACTGAACTGAACTGATCATCTATTTATCTGTCTTGGTATTTACCTATTTATCTATTCATGTTAGTCTCTCATCTATTTCACACACATTCATATTCATATATATCATATTCAAAATATTTCTAAAGATAGCTTTACAGTCATATAGGCATTAATGTCTGGTTATTCTCTACTGGCTTTTTTTTCTTTTAAAGAGGGAAACATATAATTTTCTGTATCACAAGGACATTTTAGAGATGTATCAGATCAGATCAGATCAGTCACTCAGTCACGTCTGACTCTTTTCGACCCCATGAATCGCAGCACGCCAGGCCTCCCTGTCCATCACCAACTCCCAGAGTTCACTCAGACTAGTCCATCGAGTCAGTGATGCCATCCAGCCATCTCATCCTCTGTCGTCCCCTTCTCCTCCTGACCCCAATCCCTCCCAGCATCAGAGTCTTTTCCAATGAGTCAACTCTTCGCATGAGGTGGCCAAAGTACTGGAGTTTCAGCTTTAGCATCATTCCTTCCAAAGAAATCCCAGGGCTGATCTCCTTCAGAATGGACTGGTTGGAACTCCTGGCAGTCCAAGGGACTCTCAAGAGTCTTCTCCAACACCACAGCTCAAAAGCATTAATTCTTCGGTGCCACTTTAAAAAGTGCTATCATTTGAAATTTGTAGAAATGCCAGTTTTTATGTAAATACAGTGGAACACTTCCTAGCAGTATGTTACTCCACCTATTCAGGCCGTTCAACATTTCAGTCAATTGTTTTGAAATTAAACAAAGCTTTTCATTTTGGACACCTGGATCAGGTGGATTTTCAAATGGAGATTATCCTAATTAGTGATCTAACTAGTGCTTTAAATGCTCTCTGGGAGCACCACTTCAAATTCCAACACTCTTTTGGAGAAACAGAAATTGAATACCATGTTTATTCTGCAAAGGTCTTTCACGTGAAGCCTTAAAAACTGTGAAGACTCCCTGCAATTTTCTCTGAGGGCATGTCTTCATTAGCATTTCAATAATTCAACCTTCTGGTGGTTACTTTGAAATTTCTTTAATCTTTGGCATTGAAACACCTCAGATGTATACCACAAGATTGTGAATCCTTGTGCTGAGTGTAACTATTATACTGAGCCAATCTAAGGCAAGTGTGGAGACTTTCCCTAGCAATGATTATGGCCAGCTTGCTGTAAAAATGGTCAGTTAAAGGCCACTTATAAGTGAGAAGTCACCTCATTTTTTTCCCTCAGGGAAACACAAAATAATTTCATATCTTTACTAAAAATACACTTAAAGTTAGGCAAATAATACATGTTATTTTAGAAAAGTAAAAAAATACATAAGATCAAGAAAAGAATAGCTTTCCTCATAATTTTATAACCTAGTAAGTATTAAAATTTTGTATATACCTTTTCAGACTTTTTCCTATGTGTATGTATATATAGGAAAAAATATATAAATGAACTTATCAGTTCAGTCACTCAGTCATGTTTGACTCTTTGCAACCCCATGAACTGCAGCATGCCAGGCCTCCCTGTCCATCACCAACTCCTGGAGTTTACTCAGATTCATCTCCACTGAGTCAGTGATGCCATCCAACCATCTCATGCTCTGTCTTCCCCTTTTCCTCCCGCCTTCAATCTTTCCCAGCATCAGGGTCTTTTCAAATGAGTCAGCTCTTCGCACCAGGTGGCCAAAGTATTGGAGTTTCCACTTCAACATCAGTCCTTCCAATGAATATTCAGGACTGATTTCCTTTAAGATTGACTGGTTGTATCTCCTTGCAGTTTAAGGGACTCTCAAGAGTCTTCTCCAACACCATAGTTCAAAAGCATCAAATCTTCAGTGCTCAGCTTTCTTTATAGTCCAACTCTCACATCTATACATGACTACTGGAAAAACCATAGCCTTGACTCAATGGACCTTTGTTGGCAAAGTAACTTATACTTAAATTAAAAAGAAAAATGTGCAAATATTATACCATGGGCTTCCCTGGTGGCTCAGATGGTAAAGAATCTGTCTACAATGCAGGAGACATGGGTTCAGTCCCTGGGTTGGAAAGATCTCCTGGAGAAGGGAATGGCAACCCACTGCAGTATTCTTGCTTGGAGAATTCTACTAACACAGAAGCCTGGCAGGCTACAGTCTGTGGAGTTGCAAAGAGTGAGACAGGACTGAGCAACTAACACTTTCATTTTCATGCCTTTGAGCAACTTAATGTGCCTCAGACATCACCAATTTATGTATCCTAGGACTGTCACTTTAACGTGACAGTAAAAGTATACCAGTTAAAGTACCTGTAATCCATTGACCCATCTTCTAAATTGAGGAAATAAACCCTTAAGATTTTTCAGGGGTCGGTGCTGCAAGCTAGGAAAGGGAGGTAGGAGATTAGGGGAGAGGGAGAAGAAGTTCTCATATATAATTTGAACCAGTCCCTGTGACTCTGAAATAGATCTGCTCTAGCTGTTGCTCTTAGTATCTTCTGCCATACCTTGATATTGATATCACTTGCAACAGCCTGGGCCACCCTGCTGGTGTGGTGACCTGCCTTTCATCTCCCCCAGAACTGCTCTGCCGTATCCTGCATCACCAGCCTTATAGTATCCTCAGGATATGTTTTCAGTTTCTCCACCTAATTCTCAGTAGGCAGTTTTGTAGCAGAGGGGCTCAAATAACTGGAGAAACCTCGTTATTTTATTTTAACTAGAAAAGTGGCCCTTGACACAGCGGCCAACTATTGCCATTCTAATTTATGCATGCTTCTTCTCACATGAACTGGTGACTTGATTTCCCTCTTCTTGAGTATGGGTTGGGCAACCGGTTTGGATCATAGAATGTGCCAGAACTGATATTCTGAGACTTTGTAAAAATAATTTGTATGTATTTATTTTTGACAGTACTGGGTCTTTATTGCTGTGCAGGTCTTTCTCTTGCTGTAGAGAGCCGGGGCTACTCTCTCGTTGTGGTGCATGGGTGCACAAACTTTTCATTGCAGTGGCTTCTCATTGCAGAGCATGGGCTCTAGGGCACACAGGCTCCCATAATTACGGCTCCCTGGCTCTAGAGCACAGGCTCAATAGTTGTGGCACAGGGGCTTAGTTGCTCCACGGCATGTGGCCTCTTTCCAGACCAGGGATCGAAACTGTATCTCCTGCTTTGGCAGGAGGATTCTTTACCACTGAGTCACCAGGGAACCTATATTGGGACTTTTAAGAACAAGTATAAGAGCCCTATCTCTCTCTTCCTTCTACTTAAGACTGTGCTGGCATTCTAGAAGTCCAAGCCAAACTCCTGAATGCCTAGAGGCTACATGGAAAGAGACCCTGGAGACTGAGTGGCTATCTTGGATGTCCCAGACTTGCCCAGTGATGAATGCAACTGCATGGGTGACTCTTGCCAGCATCACATGGAACCAGGACAAGGCCCAGGTGTGTCCTGCTCTACCTAAATCCTGACCCACTGAATCATGGGAAATAATAAATTATGGTTGTCCATAATCGATAACTGAATCAAACATGCAACCCTGAATTAAGATTAAATTTGGTTGTGCATTTTTAGAAATTACCCTTTATGCCTAAAACAGAAGAAATCACAAGACAAAACACTACTTTCATAACATTGAAGTGTATTTCTTGTTCATATAACATAAAGGTCCAGGTGAGTAGTTCAGGGTTAGTAATAGAAGTTCTGTTATCATCAGGCCTTAAAGCTGCTTCTTCCTGCTCTTCTCTTAATACATGGTTTTCATTACAAGGTTACCTCATGACCTAATAGAGCTGCTGGAGCTCCAGTTATCATGGCCACTTTCTAGCCAGAAGGAAGAAAAATGAGGGAAGGAGTCAAAAAGGCAGTACTCCTGGCTGAGTCAGCTCTCTTTAAGGAGTTTTTCTGGTAGGCCCATACAATACTATCACGTGGCCAGAATTTAGTCACATGACCACACCTAATTGCTAAAGAGGCTGAGATATTTAGCCTTTTAGCTGGGTGCAGTACCACTCCAAGCAAAACTGAGGTTTCATTAGGGCAGAAGGAGATGATTGATACTTGTTAAAATAACTAGCAGTCTCTAAAGCCAGCCCTGTCCTCCCAGGACAAAGAGGCACTTTGTTCAAAAATATTTTGAATAAGATGCCTGGTTTAGAGCAAGTTCTCATTCCGTCTTATACTTTACACTAAACTACAATTTCTTCCTAGCATTCAGGTTCTACATTCAGAGGACCAGTTCATCCCTCTTCTCTTTTGCTAGTTTTCTTTCAGAAGCTCTACTTTTCTTTGCAGTGTGGCTTCTATCAAAGCCTTCTGTTCACCAGATATGTCAGTAGATCCTGTCTATGGGTTTATGGCTTTTCCTCTAAGGTTCTGGAACTGGTAAAATTAGGGGACTTTACTGCAGTGATACTTAAAGTCACAGATCACACAGGTGACCTTCCAGAAGTGTTGAGTAACTTGTAAGTAGTAAATACACATTGGGATTCTGGCCCTAATTATCTGAAACTGTGTTTGTGTGTATGGGATAATGTATGGAGAAATAGTAGTAACAATAACAACAAAAAGTGAGGTAATACAAGAAAAATAGAAATAATGAAAGATGAAGAAAGAGAGAGAGATAAATGGAAAGGAAGAAAAGGGCTCTGTCACTTATTTCTTGCACTTACCAGCATCTCTCCCCTCCCAGGGCCTTTGCACCACCTGTGTCCTAGGCTGGAGATGCTCTTTCCTGCAAACCTCTTTACATGACTAGTGCCTGTTAATCTTTGTGGTATAGCATCACTTCTTCAGAGATATTTTCCCCTGATCAATTTATCTCAAGTAGGTGTACCATGATGTCTCTCTCCTATCCATTCTGTTTCTTTTCCTTTATAGCACTGATTATAATTTCTAATTCTATATCAGTTGGTTGTTTATTTGTTTAATATCTGCTTTTCTCTCTGTACAGAAAGTCCCACAAGACAGGTACCTTACAATCTTTTTTTTTTCTCTTGCAATTTTTATTTTGCCTGTGCATCCCAAACATTTACTGCAATGTGGGCATAGCATAGATTCTGAATGGCTATTTGCTGAATGAATAAATAAGAGGAATTTCAAAGAAAAAAAAACATGAAGTGAGTGAGACTCATTTCCTTCTAAGATGAGCATTAGCTCAGAAGTCTCTCAGCTGCCCATCCTGTTTATTTTCTGGCCGATTGATTCACGCCTCTGGACAGGCTGTGCAGAACTGGGGCACAGTAGAAATTACGGCTAGGCTGCCTCAATGACAAGACTATCTTCATTCCTGATTTAAAACAAAATTGGCTCCATGCCAGAATATAAGCACCCAAATCAGGAACTTGTCATGTGAGAGCCGTTCCCAATTTTGGTGGATTTCCTGAAACAATACAATAATAAGACATTATATCATTCAAATTGGCTAGAAAAATATTTTGAATAAGAATGATTTGTCAGCTATTTTTCATTGGCATTAGTAGATAGCTACTCTCATATCTTAAGATACAGATAACACATTATTTGAGAAATGCTTGCCTATCCATTCAGCACTGCGTAGAGTAGAAACTTCCTTAGACTGTGTGTGTGTGTGTGTGTGTGTGTATTAGTCACTCAGTCGTATCTGACTCTGCAACCCTGTGGACTGTAGTCTGCCAGGCTACTCTCTCCAGGTAAGAATACTGGTGGGTTCCCATGCCATTTTCCAGGGGATCTTCCTGACTCAGGGATTAAACTGGGTCTCCTGCATTGCAGGTGGATTCTTTACCGTCTGAGCCACCAGGGAAGCCCTCCTTAGACTGTATCAGTGTATAAAGCATCCAAACTGTCTGGATGGCTCAACATCTGCTATAGAAGGCATAAGAAAAAAATAATATGGAAATGAATAAAACAGCTCAGGGAAATAACAGGAAGTCAGAAATAATCCCAGGCCCCATGACAAGGTCTTCCATGGAGTTAGACTTACTGCGGCTCTCTGGTCCTCTTCTGGTCCATTGCTATGACACACGAGGTGTTCTTCTCACTGCATCATGGTTTCTCAGGTTCCCTTCCTCCTTTCTCTTCCCCCAGACCTTCAAATACAGTCTGTACAGCCCTTCTGATCCAGAGTTTTAAAGCTATGACTTGAAAGCGATCCAAGCATCCAGGATAACGGACCTGGAAGTTGGTCTGGATTGATAGCTGTTGAACTTGGTTTGTTCTCAGAGCCTGACATGAGTTAATTCACTGTTTTCTGTCCACACACCCATTTTCTTGTCATCACATGATGGAGAATGTTCTACACACTGCTGCTGAGTTAACCTTCTCCAAACACTTCTTTGATCAGGTCATTCGCTTTGTTCCAAAATAAAAAAGAAAACTTTTGGATGGCCCTCTGTTCTCTGTAAGGGTTTAGACACTTTAGTTCGGTCTTCCAGGCTCATCACTATCTGACCCTATTGTGAATTGCTCCTGCTGCCAAAACTTTTCTGTCAATCAGTGGGATTAAGGAGACAGGTTGTTCAAAAGTGATCAATTTTCTAATTGGGTCTCTTGAATGGTTTGGTGTAAAAATCATAATTCATGTCAATAACATCCTGCTGGACTAGCCACACATATTAAATGTCCCACACATTTAGAGCATCAATAATGTTCAGCTACAGGAATCATGCAGAAATACCTTCTATCTTGGCAAGAACATGAAGTAGTAAATTCCCTGGGCAGTTGAGACTACTTGGAAAATTTAGATGTCATACTATATCCAGAATAATATAGTGATCTCTCACCACGCTGGGATCATCATCAACAGCAATGATTTAGAAAATGAGAGTGATTTATATTTTTATTTTTGAGCAGTAAATCTTTTTTTAAAATTTATTGGAGGGATTTAGATTTATATAGTAGATTTTAGTTTCCATCATGCAGTAGTAATCTTAATGGCCACTTTCAAATTCCATTCATCTTTACACTAGCCATAAAAGTATTTTGAGACTAAAATAAAGATTTAGCCGGTGATTTAGCTAAAATGCTTAGAATTTGATATTTAGCCTGGAAAATCAAAGCCAGATGGTAGGCATGTTTGAGGTAGTGAAATTTACCTTGCATGAGACGTGGACATTATCTCACTTAGCAGATAAGCCACATTAAGACATTAATGCCCTATCACCTTATTCTTTCAAATATCTACCTACAGATAGATTTTACAAATCTGAAACTATAATGACTACTTCAAAATAATGTTGGGACTTTCCTGGTGGTCCAGTGTTAAGACTTTGTGTTCCAATAAGTTTGACCCCTGGTCAGGGAGCTAATATCCCACATGCCTCAGGGCCAGAAACCCAAAGCAATATTGTAACAAATTCAATAAAGACTTTAAAAATGGTCCACAGCAAACACTTTTTTTTATTGTTGATTAGATCCATCTAAATTTATGATGGTGGCCCTTTGTCTATTTGGGGCTTCCCTGATAGCTCAGTTGGTAAAGAATCCACCTGCAATGCAGGAGACCCCAGTTCAATTCCTGGATCGGGAAGATCTGCTGGAGAAGGGAAAGGCTACCCCCTCCAGTATTCTTGCTTCCCTTGTGGCTCAGCTGGAAAAGAATCCACCTGCAATGAGGGAGACCTGGGTTCAATCCCTGGGTTGGGAAGATCCCCTGGAGAAGGGAAAGGCTACCCACTCCAGTATTCTGGCCTGGAGAATTCCATGGACCACATAGTCCATGGGGTCACAGAGTCGGAGAGGACTAAGTGACTTTCACTTTTACTTTCACATCATCTATTTAGACTTTCTTCTCTTCAGCAGAATAGTTGAGATTATGAGCTCTGCTGTCAAGGTGCTTGGGTTCAAATTTCAGCTGACAGTCTTTACTGTGTGTTTTTTGGGCTCCAAAATCACTGCAGATTGTGACTGCAGCCATGAAATTAAAAGACGCTTACTCCTTGGAAGGAAAGTAATGACCAACCTAGATAACATATTGAAAAGCAGAGACAGTATTTTGCCAACAAAGGTCCGTCTAGTCAAGGCTATGGTTTTTCCAGTGGTCATGCATGGATGTGAGAGTTGGACTGTGAAGAAGGCTGAGCGCCAAAGAATTGATGCTTTTGAACTGTAGTGTTGGAGAAGACTCTTGAGAGTCCCTTGGACTTCAAGGCGATCCAACTGGTCCATTCTAAAGGAAATCAGTCCTGGGTGTTCATTGGAAGGACTGATGCTGAAGCTGAAACTCCAATACTTCGGCCACCTCATGAGAAGAGTTGACTCATTGAAAAAGACTCTAATGCTGGGAGGGATTGAGGGCAGGAGGAGAAGGGGACCCCAGAGGATGAGATGGTTGGATGGCATCACCGACTCGATGGATGTGAGTTTGAGTGAACTCTGGGAGTTTGTGATGGACAGGGAGGCCTAGTGTCCTGCGATTCATGGGGTCACAAAGAATTGGACATGACTGAGTGATTGAACTGAAGTGAACTGAACTGAGAAGGTGGACAAATTACTTAAACTCTCTGTGTCTCAGTTTTCCCATCTATAAAATGGGGATAACAACTGGGGGGCTGTGAGTATCAAATAGTTGAAAGCACACAGAAGGTCCCCGAGTGTCACCCATTATTATTGACTAAAAGTCTTCCCTTTAGGAAGCATACAAAGTCTTAGTGGAGAAGGGGGGTAGAAAATCAAACACCTTCTGAAGCCAAGCAGGTACTGAGCTATGTGAGTGACTTGGTGGGAGAGATTATTGGAGTCTGCAGAGAACTGTAAAGTATGTGCCCCACCTAAAGTCCTAAAAATAAAACCCAGGCGTGTGAGCTGACCAACCAAGACATGTCTATGGGCCAGGCTTGTTTAGGCCTATGGACTGTCCATTGATTTTGACCCCTGAGTAGCAAAAATTTTGAGCTCCAAACCACAAGGCAGAAGGTGTAGGCTGTGGCCTTTTTCTGTCAAGTTGCAGCTCTGTAAGCCTGGGCAGGCTCCTCAGCCATCCTCCCCTCTATCTCAGCATCTATCTCCCCATCTGCAAAATGAAAATAAGGGAGGTTTCTTACATGTCAGATATTCTATTCAAACGGAGACAAAGGGGAATAATATTTTTAAACCCACTCATATTTTCAAAAAGATATATAAATGGTAAAGGATTGGTTACCATGTCGAGTAATCTGGACACTGGGCGGCTGTGGTTCTTAAAGGGAGTGTCCTAGTGCACCACTGCATACAAGCTTAAAGCTCACCTGGAGGAGAATTTGGCCCTGAATTCTCTTTTTATTGGTCTGTTTTGTGTGCTTTCTTTTAATAGATGGACTTATTACCTATGAAACATGAGATTTTTTTATTTTTTAGAATAATGTTTATTGGAATTAAGTTGATTTACAATCTTGCATTAGTTTCTCCGTACAGCAAATAAAATCAGCTATGCATATCCATATATCCACTCTTTTTTAGATTCTTTTCCCCTATAACTCATTCTAGAGTACTGAGCAGAGTTCCCTATGCTACACAATAGGATTTTATTAGTTATCACATTTTGTATATAGTAATGTGTAGATGCCAATCCCAGTCTCCCAATTTATACCCCCACCCTTCTTCCTGGTAAGCAAAAGTTTGTTTCCTACATTTGTAACTCTGCTTTGTAAATAAGTTCGTTTGTACCCTTTTTTAAGGTTCCACATACAGAGATATCCTATGGTATTTGTCTTTCCCTGTCTGACTTACTTTACTCAGGATGACAAACTCCAAGTCCATCCGTTTGGCTGCAAATGGCATTATTTTGTTCTATTTTATGGCTGAGTAATATCCCTCTGTGTATTTGTACCACATTTTATTTATCCATTCCTCTGTCAATGGACATTTAGGTTACTTCCATGTCCTAGCTATCACAAATAGTGCTGCGATGAACATTGCATATGTCTTTTTGAATTATGGATGTCAACCTCCATACTAGCCTGAACATCCCAATCTTGTCTGATCCTGAACTCTAAAGACAGAAAGGGGCCCAGAATGAATGAAGGAGGAATGAGCAGTTTAGATCAGAGGAGCCAGGAAGCGACTGAGGGTCTAGTTGTGTGCAGAAGACAGTGAGATAGTGTGTTTAGTTGTAGTGAAGAACTGGATCACAGCAAATGATACTGTCCAGGGTGGGGCTGCAAGGCAGTTTCAGAGCCCAGTGGTGTCAAGCAGCCTGGGCATGCCTGAATTCATCTTTGGGCTATAGGCCCTGGTGGCTCAGATGGTAAAGAATCTTCCTGCAATGTGGGAGACCCAGGTTCTATCCCTGGATTGGGAAGATCCCCTGGAGGACGGCATGGCAACCCATCCAAGTATTCTTGCCTGGAGAATCCCAGGGACAGAGGAGCCTGGTGGGCTGTGGTCCATAGGGTCACAGAGTTGGATACAACTGAATTGACTTGGCATGCATGCAATATACACTGGTGGAAAAAAAAACAAACTGGCATAGGCTAGCAAGTATTTATAGGCCTTTCCTATTTCTTTTTATTTGTTTTTTGCTTAAAAAAATGGAATATAATTGATTTACAATGTTGTGTTAGTTTCTGCTATACAGTGAGGTTAATCAGCTATATGTAAATATATATCCCTCTTGAACCTCCCTCCCTCCCACCCACTTCCCATCCCACGCCTCTGGCTCATCACAGAGCACCGAGCTGAGCTCCCTGTGGTATACAGCAGGTACCCACTGGCTATCTGTTTTACACATGGTAGTGTATATATGTCAACCCTAACCTTATTTGCTTTAATCATTCAGATTTTCTGAGTTCCTGATCTTATTTTATGTTTTAGTTTGTGGCAAATAGCATTTTCGAAAGGTGGATATCACCCATCCCCCCATCCCACCTGCTCTATTTAAATGTGAATGATGCCCCTCACCAGTGTGGTTCCCTTCCCTCACATATGGCTGGGGGCTTGTGACTACTCCAACCCTGATAGTGAGGCAGACATGAGATTATGGAATATCTGAGGCTGTCATAGAAGGGACATGACCACCACCTGGTTCTCTCGGTTGAGACGCTTGACCTTGGACCCCTGACGGCTATGTTGGGGAGACAGGGTAGAGAGATCACATAATAGTAGAAACCCACGTCTGAGGAGCCCCAGCTTTTCCAGCTGTGAGGATGCCCTCAGGCTTCAGTCCCATAGGTGAAGAAGCCTTTGTGAGGACCCCTCCCACTGCTGCCATATGACTACCACCTCATGAGAAACCAAAGCCGGAACTGACCAGTCAAGCCACAATTATGTTCTCAACTCATAGAAACCATGAGAGATGGAAATGGATTGCTGTGGATTCAAGTCACTCAATGTCGGGGTAATTCATTACCTAGCAATAGACCAATATATTAATACAATATTCATAGACTGTACCTCCTCCACTTAAGATCCTGATCACCATGGTTCTAGCTCCAATTAGTAAATGAAATTGAACTTATCATGATTCTTGCTTGAGTTGGATTTTTCATGCTTGGGTCCTTGAACTTCACCCTTGATTCCAGTTAACCCATTCATTTTTATTCAGTTCAAAGAAATTAAAAACAAGTATGCCTCCAAAGACCATGTAACAAATGCAAACAAAGGAAGTAAACCCAGGAAGGGAGACAAGAGAGCAGACAAAATTGTAGTTAGTTGGAACTAACTACTTCAAGCTCATTCAGCATCCAACTCTGAGAGTTAGATACAGCGGGGATATGGGCCTAATGACATCAGGTTATCTGTTTTTTGTTTTTTTTTTTTTTAAGAAATCAGAGATCCAGATTTTTG
Organism: Bos indicus; assembly: GCF_029378745.1. Lineage (NCBI taxonomy): Eukaryota > Metazoa > Chordata > Mammalia > Artiodactyla > Bovidae > Bos > Bos indicus. The sequence continues at coordinate 86,936,776 of NC_091764.1, read as the reverse complement.
TAAGAAATACTCTGATTAAAATTTAAATGCTTCTCAAATTTGAATAACACCATGCTAATTAAGGGCTTCCCTGGTGGCTCAGTTGGTAAAGAATCACCTACAGTGCAGGAGACATGGATTGGATCCCTGGGTCGGGAAGATCCCCTGGAGAAGGAAGTGGCAAACTTCTCCAGTATTCTTGCCTGAAAAACCCCTGGACAGAGGAGTCTGGAGGGTAACAATCCAAGGGGGTTGCAACGAGTTGGACACGACTTAATGACAAAACCACCACCACCATGCTAATTAAACAAAATAGATCTACTAGTTGAATTTAGCCATGAGTTGCCAAATTGCAATGCTTAATTTACAAGTTTTAAGTCAGTCTACTTGCTTCAAAGACCTCAAATCCAAGATGAAGAGTTTTTCCAGATGTCGTAGGGATGGTAAAACTTCTGAAAAAAATGATGGTCAAAATGACACTTGAGGGAAAATAATCGTTACTTTTGGTTAAATGAGGTTCGGTTTTCAGTGCATTGTAGTAATTGAGTAATGCCATGTGGTCATTGAACAAGCCTACATGGCCAAGACGAAGTAAGCAGGTCCTTTCCTTTGTGCAAGTATGGCCACGATGATCCTTTAGTGAGACTCGAAAGAACATTGCCCTGAGGTGAGGTCCCATTAGCCACCACCGTTGTCCCAGGAGAGGTTTGTCATCTATCTCAGTGCTGCTTGGAAGTCTAATACAGGTCTCCTATCACTAATGAAGACCACAGAACTCATTCTCCTTTTGAGTCTCCTGGGAAAATATCTACTGATTCAGTAGATTCTGTCTCTCCACTCTGAGTCTCTCCTTTCTTTGGGTCAATTCAGGTCTTTTTGAAAACAAAGTCTCTTATGTCTCTCTGGTATACATAGAACTGAGCTGAGCTCGCCCCAGGGATAGGAGTGAGAGTCTAGGAGGGTAGCATAAACACTTAATATTACTGATTTAAAATCTCAGTGAAGCATCTCAGTAAATTATATGATTGGAAAGATGAGTTCGTAGTCAATAAACACACACCATACTCTGCCTAGAAAGAGATGCACCTCGAGTTCATCCATCCGATCCAACACCCATAAACCAGCTCCATAAAGCAATGGAGGGAGGAACTGAGATTAACAAATAACAAAATCCTTTCAGCCCAGCCCACACAGGCTGACATTAATCTGCATGCATAAAACCCACGGCATTTATTGCACTAGAGTACGCATTTTAGAAAAATGATTTTGCTTTTTCTTATACCTGGTAACCTGGAAAATACAGTCATCTGTACTCTGTCCCCCAGGCGTTAGCACAAATCAGTAAAGAGTTTCCATTGATGGCTCTTTTCGGACTCTAACCACAATTGAACTCTCGGCTTTCCATCACTCGCTCACCCCGTTGTGTACAAAGAAGCAGATATGCAATATAGCAGGAACACCAAGAAAAGGTCTGGCTGTTCTGTCAAAACTATTTAGTTCAATATTGTTCTCAATGTGGCACCATAGCCCTGGACATGACACCCAGCACGTCCAAACAGACATGATTATATATGAGACAGAAAGGCACTTGCATCACTGCGGGTTGTTATGCTTTAAAGGGCTTTTTCCCCCCTCTTCAAATTAAAAGTTTTCAAAAATGAAATAAAAATAAACCTTTGAAGAAACCAGATTGAGACAGAATTTGGAAGGCCCTCCTGCCTAGTGTATACTAAAGAAACATTTTCTGGGTTTGTCCCTGATGATTTTCCTTGTAGTTGAGAAACACAATCCACTGGGAGCTTTTGTGGCAGAACAAGAATTTTATGAACACGAACTTTACAAAGACTTCCCTAGGAGATTTAAGGTCTGGAAATCAATAGATCAATCAGCAGCTTTTATCAATCTATGATGGTTCTCTCTCTTTGGATGCTTGGATGAAAATGGGATCAACGTAAATTGAACACGGAATCACTTATTCTTACAAGTTAAATTTGTCAGACCGTAAGGCACATAAATGACATGAAATATAATCATTTTTGATTTGGGGACCCTTCAGGGTGCACGTTGATTGAAGAAAAAAGAACCAGATGTTTCTTCAGCAGGACTTATGGAGGCAATCTAAATATTCCTCAATTCTTGACACTTCTGATAATTTCCAAAGAAGCCAATTCATTAGTTAATTATTGGGGATATGTCTTGTGTATTATATAATTGGCCCAGGGCAAATAGTCTTCAAAGATGGCTGGCTGACTTTATAGAATCTGTTTTTACCAAATTTCCCCAAGGAAATAGGGGAAGATTAATGAGCACTACCTCATCTTACTTCCACTTTATTTTTAATGATAAAGAAGTGCTGGAACTTCTCCTTCCTTATAAAGTTACCTTAGCAGGTAGTTTATGGTCAGAAGAGTTATGAGAAAATATGAAAATTACATTTGGAAATAAGAGCTACTTACCCAGTTCTTCTGGAAAAAAACACAGAAAAATGAAGTTGGATTTGTATTTACATTTTTGAGATGTACAAAGGTAACTTGTCTGGGCCATCATCCATACTCAATTCTAAAGCTTTTTATTTTAATGTATTTATTATTTTTCTGGCTGCCCAACACAGCATGTGGGATCTTTGTTTACTGACCAGGGATCAACTCCACGCCCCCTGAAGTGGAAGTGTGGAGTCTCAATCACTGGACGACCAGGGAAGTCCTGTTATTGAATGAGTACTGAGAAATTCCCGGATACATTGCAAGCCTACCATCACCCAGGAAAACAATAACAACAGTCAATGCACATGGAGCATTTCCTTTGTGCTTAACACATACTATCTCATTTAATTTTTATAGCAAATATCAATCTTGGTCACTATCTATTAATGTCCCTTTGTTGTAGGTGAGAGAATGGAGACACTGAGAAGGTAAGCCCTACACAGAGTTGCCAGATAAACTACAATATGGCCAGTTAAATTTGAACTTCAGATAAACAATGGATACATTTCGTTAGCCTAAGTGTAGCCCAGAAAATAGATCAAACATACTAATATACTAAAAATATATATGTATTACTTATCTGAAATTCACATTTAACAGAGCATCCAGCATTTTTATTTACTAAATTCATTGGCAGACCCAAAGAAAGCTTTCTGATTCCCAAGCTAAAACTCTTTACCACTAAACTAAACTGACTCTTTCCATAAAAATAAAGTTTAAAATCTCCAATTTACAAAGTTTATAGCTTATTTAGACAGAAAGGATAGCACTGAAAGTGGAATGGGTGGGTGCCATGTCACTTCAGCCGTGTCCAACTCTTTGTGACCTCATAGACTGTAGCCCACCAGGTTCCTCTGTCCCTGGGATTCTCCAGACAAGAATACTAGAGTGGGTTGCCATGCCCTCCTCCAGGGGATCTCCCCAACCCAGAGATGGAACCTGCATCTCTTCTGTCTCCTGCATTGTCAGGCAGGTTCTTTACCAATAGCGCCACCTGGGAAGCCCTAAAAGTGGAATCAGTTCAGTTCAGTTACTCAGTCATGTCCGACTCTTTGCAACCACATGGACTGCAGCATGCCAGGGTTCCCTGACCATCACCAACTCCCAGAGCTTGCCCAAACTCATGTCCATCGAGTCGATGTTGCTATCCAACCATCTGTCGTCCCCTTCTCCTCCTGCCTTTCATCTTTCCCAGCATCAGGGTCTTTTCCAATGAGTGAGTTCTTCACTTCAGGTGGCCAAAGTATTGGAGTTTCAGCTTCAGCATCAGTCTTTCCAGTGAATATTCAGGACTGATTTCCTTTATGATGGACTGGTTGGATCTCCGTGCAGTCCAAGGGACTCTCAAGAGTCTTCTCCAATACCTCAGTTCAAAAGCATCAATTCTTCGGTGCTCAGCTTTCTTTATAGTATAACTCTCACATCCACACATGACTACTGGAAAAACCCTAGCTTTGACTAGATGCACCTTTGTGGGAAAAGTAATGTCTCTGCTTTTTAATGTGCTGTCTAGGTTGATTATAGCTTTTCTTCCAAGAAGCAAGCATCTTTTAATTTCATGGCTGCAGTCACCGTCTACAGTGATTTTGGAGCCCCCCAAAATAAAGTCTCTCACTGTTTCCATTGTTTCCCCATCTATTTGCCATGAAGTGATGGGACCAGATGCCATGATCTTAGTTTTCTGAATGTTGCGCGTTAAGCCAGCTTTTTCACTCTCCTTTTTCACTTTCGTCTAGAAGCTCTTTAGTTCTTCTTCACTTTCTGCCATAAGGGTGGGGTCATCCTCATATCTGACGTTATTGATACTTCTCCCAGCACTCTTGAGTCCAGCTTGTGCTTCACCCAGCCCAGCATTCACATGATGTACTTTGCATATAAGTTAAATAAGCAGGGTGACAGTATACAGCCTTGACGTACTCCTTTTCCTATTTGGAACCAGTCTGTTGTTCCATGTCTAGATCTAACTGTCTCTTCTTGATCAGCATACATATTTCTCAGAAGGCAGGTCAGTTGGTCTGGTATTCCCATCTATTTCAGAATTTTCCACAGTTTTTTGTGATCCACACTGTCAAAGGCTTTGGCATACTCAATAAAGCAGAAGCAGATGTTTTTCTGGAACTCTCTTGCTTTTTCGATGATCCAGCAGATGTTGGCAATTTGGTCTCTGGTTCCTCTGCCTTTTCTAAAACCAGCTTGAACATCTGAAAGTTCATAGTTCAGGTACTGTTGAAACCTGTCTTGGAGAATTTTGAGCATTACTTTACTGGCATGTGAGATGAGTGCAATCGTGCGGCAGTTTGAACATTCTTTGGCATTGCCTTTCTTAGGGACTGGAATGAAAACTGACCTTTTCCAGTGGCCTGTGGCCACTGCTGAGTTTTCCAAATTTGCTAGCATATTGAGTGCAGCACTTTCACAGCATCATCTTTTAGGATTTGAAATAGCTCAACTGGAATTCCATCACCTCCACTAGTTTGTTTGTAGTGATGCTTCTTAAGGTCCACTTGACTTCACACTCCAGGATGTCTGGCTCTAGGTTAGTGATCACATCATTGTGTTTATCTGGGTCATGAAGATATTTTTTGTATAGTTCTTCTGTGTATTCTTGCCACCTCTTCTTAATATCTTTTGCTTCTGTTTCATCCATACCAGTTCTGTCCTTTATTGTGCCCATCTTTGCATGAAATGTTCCCTTGGTATCTCTAATTTTCTTGGAGAGATCTCAAGTCTTTCTCATCCTATTGTTTTCCCATAAGACAAGGTAATTTTCACCAGTGGTGGGACAGACATTTCTTTTTCTGAGCAGTCTTAGCACAACATGTGGCAAAGCAGGACTCACTGAATAGTTTAAAAGCAGGTTGAGGTAAGCCACCTCTGAAGAGGTATTGAAGGCTTGTCATGAAGTCAGTGTGGTGATTCCACTATTTTGGCTTCTAGGAGAGTATCAAATTCAAATTTGCTTTGAATACAATGGTGAATGATGGGATGGGGCCGTGTTCTTTGCACCACTGTGCCCTCTACCTTCTGCTACTTGAACAGTCCCTTACGATTAATAACCTTGTATTTTGCTCCCAAGACATGGCACACAGGCCTATGGTGAAGGAGTTAGAGCGTAAAGACTTCTGAGTCTTACTGCTTGGTTGGATTCCTAGCTTTACCATATCTCTGTGTCTCAATTTCCCCCTGGGGATTGGAGATAATATTATATATCTCTATAGATTTTATAAGTTGGTTTGAATTAATGCATGTGATAACAATAACATCCAGTGACATTTTTTTCCACATGTCCATCACTCATCTGAGGGAATTACTTGAATTATTTAATCCTTACAACCACATTATGAGGTCGGTTTTATTATTATCATCCCCACTTTATGGATGAGGAAACAGGTATAAATTAAGTCACTTGCCTAAGGTCACACAATCAGTTAGAGGCAATGGTAAGATTCAAATTCAGGCAGTCTGGATCCTGATTCAGTGCTCTCCATCCTTATGCTGTACACCGGGAACATACTAAGACCAATGCCTGGCACATAGCCAGCCCACACCGCCTGGTAGCTATTACTGTAAGCTGGCAAAGAGCAGTTCAGGCATTGCTCTAATTATCCACTTTGGCCCTAATGCAGACTGTACCCACTGACAAATTGCTCCATGCTCGTCTGCATCCAAGGCAACTCAAAAGCTTCTGGGAGGTACCCTAGATTCTCCGACTCCCTCCACTCCGCTTTCAGCCGGCCACCCGCTCCTTCCAGTGCCACAGCCCCCTTCCATCCCCTTTGCCTCAGCCCACATTGACTTAAATGTTCACTTCTCTCCAACCCTAGGACAATATGTGCCCAAAGAATCTTTGTTTCCACTTGATCTGCCCCAACCTTGCCAATGGGGACAGCTTTCTAAATTAGAAATGTAACTACAATATGCTGCCCTCTTGCCTAAAGTCCTGCTATGATTCTCTAGTGGCTTCAAGAAACATCCAAGCTCCTTATCCCTGAAGTGCAGATCCTGTGACCTGTCTGCTCATCTCTAACTATTTCCCCATAAAGACCTCATCTTTCATTTCCTTTAATACGCCATGTTCTTTCATGCCTCCATTTGCAACACTGTTTCTTCCGCTTGGAATGTTCTTCCCTTTGAACCCCTAGTCATCCACTGGGACACTGGCCAAGGACTATGTAGTCTGGCATCCTCCATTTCCCCATTTGACTCATAGCATCTGAGTTTCCTTGTCCCCCTTCCCACTAGTCAAGGGTATCTTATGAGCAAGGCCCACTCATTATTTATCTCAGTATCCCTAATACTGAGCTCACAGGTTTATCAAATAAAAAAGGAATGTTTTACCTTTATTGACACAGACTTAATAACTATCTGTACCCAAAACAAAGCTAAAGATAACAAACCTCCATAGCAAGAAGAGGAATGGAACTTAAGGTCAGAATGTACATCTGTTGTCTTTCAGGCAATGATGACTGTGAAGGGTAAGATTCTGCATCATTTTCCTAAGCTTATAGAATGATAGAACCACCCCCCAAATGTATACCTTTCATATTGATAAAGTCCTGGTACCAAAAATTCAGGACCTAAAACTGATATATCAAAAGTGCATAGGTATTTATGAGTTCTGCAAAAAGGCAGAAACAGCTGCTTAATTCTAAGCCTTTAACAGACACCCCTATAAATGTTTTTTCACAAAGGAACTATATACAAGGGAAAGAATTCAGCCAGCACTTGTGAAAGGGTGAGGTCACTAACTAGCTTGGCTACTCTCTTTTGAGTCACATTTTCATGGTTCTGGGGTGTGGTCAGTAAAAAGAGAATTTGACTGCAATCAGAAAACTGGACAAGCACAGTTTCTTAAAGATGTTTCTCTCTCCTTCTTTGATGCCAACTTTTTAGGGATGTACTATAATTAAGTTAAAATTGCTTATTTCCCCTGTCTAAACAGGGCAGGTGGTTCCCTAATATTGTATGTCAATCCTAGTTCAATTGATTGTATTATAAGTAAAATGGCAGGTAAAAAATTCAAAGTGGATTGCTAATGTTTATTTTAATTCTTGGTTTAACATTATTAAAAATTAAATTCTAGAATTATATGAAGTGATTCCCAATGCTGAAATCCTAGCCTAAGTAGCTGAAACAAGTTTATAAACAAATATGCCTTAGGAAGATAGCTAGAAGTTCAACATCTAATTTCATCTAATATAAATGAAAGTATATCTTTCACGTGATATAAATACAAGTTCATCCTTAGCTTTTCTTTGTCCCACATGTGGCCCCCATCTACTTATGACTTTGAGGAGCAGTCCCATTTTTCCTAGAGGCCCCCCTTTTCCACTATCCTACTGTTTCGACCCTGCTTACCCAGACAGGTCAAGGAAAAGAAAATCAAACCATCCAAGAACTGAGAACATGGTGCATAGGGTAAACTGACGGGAACAGGGTTTGAGGACTTTATGACCCTTCAACTTTTCAGACTTGTTCATTTTTGATTGATTTTCATTTTTAGGAAAAAGCCACCTATACCTTCTGAAATTGTGAGGAGACAAAGATGGAAAAGATGGTACCACAGAAGTGTAGACTTGGGAGGCCATACTGTTGTGACAATGGGGAAGACACTTAACGCTGGGTAGAACACTTGACTGGACTTTTTCTCGAGTTGTGGTTATTAGCAGGGGAGGGGTAGGTAGGTAGGAAAGAGAGTTAGCTACAGACTGAGCTCAAAAATGTTCTTGGAGAAGCCAAATGGCTTCAGGTTAGAAAATCTATGACACACTTTGGCTGTTTTTCTAAAGGATAAGCCAATGGCTGATCTAGCCAGATCACAGACCATCCTATAACACGGGTAGAAACATAGGTTCCCTTGGAAAGCTCTTCTTTGGTCTTTTAATGAATCCTGATTCCATATTAATTGCTATGCAAAGAAATAGGTTTTTCTTGAATCCTCCTCTCCCACCCCATATTCTTTTTTTTTTTTTTAATACTTTTCCATATTTCTAATTTCCTGTATGTTAACTCACTCATTGTCAGCATTTTCTCGTGACACTTGTAAGCTCCCTAAAGACAGAGATTCCCGAATAAAGCTTAGTCTCATCTAAGGTACCCAGTAGAAAGCTAAAAAAAATGTTTGATGACAATATATCAATACATTAATCATTTCAGCAAAAACGGTGAGGAAGACATGGTTCTATTCTAGTTTAATGGAGCCCAGCTTCTGGTATCCAGGCCTGACTGCTCCATACGTGTTAAACGGTGACTAGAACTTACTGGAGATGTTATATGAGATGCATTACAGACAGGAGTCCTGTCTTCAGCATGTTAATGATCTAGAAGGACCCAGGTCGAACAAATCTCTCATGAATGCATGCTTGGTATGAATTATCTGTGCTGTGTTTCTGAACTGCTTTGGGGAAAGTGTGAAAGCTTGGTCTCATTGATCTGCATAATCTGTAAATAAGTCCCTTATGACAAAGATCTGCTGCAGCAAATTATTCCTTTCCCTAGAGTCTGTTGTGTTTTTCCATACAAGTATATGAAAAGGTTCAAGCATCAAACAAAGCCCAATTTCACAATGTCTTGTAGATTAAACAAAAAAAAAACAACAAATTAATCCTATTCTATTACAACCAGGAATGGGAAGTAATTACTAAATCATTCCCTCAAGGTATTTTTATTTTGTTGACTCATGAGAGTTGGCCCTGTCTCCTCCAAAACACTCTGAAGCCATATTTGGAGAATTTTGAGTTGGTGAGTTTACTCATGTGCAGAAAATATTGAGAATTTTTCATACATTCTTTGCTAAATCATTTTGGTTTTCTTAAACAATTGGTATTCCTCCCACTTTTTCTTGCATTTATGCATGTAACTAAAGAAAGATGTAGCTGCATTTGTCAGTGAACTGAAACCCACATCATGCTTGTCTTTTAAAAAATCATGACTTTCCATCTCAACTCTGATCAGCTAAGACTTTTTGAGAGTAAATAATTACCCGAGTCTTGTTATTTAAAGATGTTGGAATTCTGACAAGAAAGTTGTTACATAAATAAAAATGATATCATTTATATTAACAATTAATAACACAATGACAGTGAAGATGAATATTCATTTGGAGGAACACAAAAACCCTAACTAGTATTGGGTATTCCCAAGTCACATCGAGTAATACCCATACAAACTTGTTAACATATTAAATTAGCTTGGAAATCTTGTAAGCAAAAAAGAAAGTCTGCCCTTCTGAGCTTTCTGCTATTTCCTGCCTCTTGTCAGTCTGGAAATGTTTGAGGACCGCCTTACTCCTGGTATTTCAGTGTGCTGGCTTCTGGTCCCAGATGGAACCAAGAAAAGCAGAGGAGTGTGAAAAATAAAAATATTTTCAGTGTTGTTAACCCAACCTTTTAAAGCCTTAAGAGATTTCCTTCGGATTGGTGAAATAAGTGATTAGAATGTAGGGGTGCTGCTTTCCTCCCCAGGCCAGATAGCACATGTTCTCATGTTTCTAATGTCATAAGATAAACCTTAAACTAACTGAAAGTCACATCATCTATAGGTTCAGGCAATTTGACTTTTTTTAAAAAAAAGGAAGAAAAAAATTTTTAAGCTAGGATTTTCACATGTACATGGAAATTTCTAAAAATGTCTAGTCCCACTATGTCTTTAATGACTTCTCCCATTGGAAGCCAAAAGATGAGCCCTCCCTAAGGCCTGTCAAGGCCCATGGGCTCCCAGTAACTTACATCAGGCTCATGTCACAAGAAGAAAAGTTATGGAGACCACTGTTGTTGCTTATTCTCTAAGTCGTGTCCAACTCTTTGCAACCCCATAGACTGTAGCCCACCAGGCTCCTCTGTCCATGGAATTCTCCAGGCAAGAATATTGGAGTGGGTTGCCATTTCCTTCTCCAAGACATCTTCCCAACCCAGGGATCAAACCCATATCTTCTGCTTGACAAGTGGATTCTTTACCACGTGGACAGAAAGGAGACTTGATTCAGGTCTTCATCACAAAACAGATGAAGCCTAAAATATTCAGATTTCTGACCCACCCCCCAAAAAAAAATCAAGTCAAAACAACAGTTGCAAATTTCTCCAGAATTTTTACACCAACTCAGACACGTCAATTGCTTATTTGCATGCTTTTTATTAGCTTTTATTCCCTTGAATTGAACTGGCTGGGTAATTTCACTGATTCTTATTTTATTTGGGAAACCAAGATGCTCTCTTTTAAGTACCAGAAGTTTGAAGGATCTTTTGAAAGATGGAGGATCTAAGACTTACCAAGTTCTTACTGAATACCAGGCATCATACTGGTCACATACATGTATCATCTCATTTAATTTGGAATAACTTCTGACTATACAAATATTACTGCCAACAATGTGGCAGGTTGAATAATGGTCCCCAAAGATATTCACATCCTAAACCTCAGAGCCTGTGAATATGTTACCTTATATGGCAAAAGGAACTTCACAGATGTGATTCAGTTAAGGAATTTGAGATGAGAAGACTTGGCTGGATAATCTAGGAGGACCTAATGGAATCACAGTGGTCCTTATAAGAAGGAGGAAGGAGGGGCAGAGACAGAGACAGTAGATGTAAGGACAGAGGAAGGAGTCAGAGAAACAAGAAGTACACTGATGGCTTTGAGGATGGAATGAAAGAGCACAGGCTAAGGTGGTTCAGACGGTGAAGAATCTGCATGCGACGCAGGAGACCTGGGTTTGATCCCTAGGTCAGGAAGATCCGCTGGAGAAGGGAATGGCAACTCACTGCAGTATTCTTGCCTGGAGAATCCCATGAACAGAGGAGACTGCTGGGCTACAGTCCATGGGGTTACAAAGAGTCAAACACAACTGAGCATGCACACCCCAGAAACTGGAGACCTCCAGAAGGAATGATGACATCTCAGCCTAAGCCAAATGACACTGATTTTGGAGCCCTGATCACTAAATTGTAAGACAACATATATATGTATTCTTTTAAGCTACTAAATTCTTGGTTATTGCAGAAATAGGAAGCAAATATTTATGAAATGCTTAGTATGTAGCATAAACTGAGCTAAATCACTTTATACATTAAGCCAATTAAGAGCCATCCTTTGATTTTGACAGGTAAGGAAGCTGACAGTGGGAAAGATGGAGACTCCCAACTCTAATAGGTAGTGAAACTGGGATTCAGGGAGGGTCGGCCCAGAGAAATCTCTGTCCTTAATGAAATAACAAGATCTGAATTTTATAAGCATTATTTCTTACTCTAAAAAAATAACTCTGACATCAGCATTATTCCCATTTATAGATGGGAAAACTGCAGCTTAAAAGGATGAAGTAACTTGCCAAAGGTCATGGAACAAAAAAGTCAGAGCCAAGATTAGAATCAGACTCTCCATCCAATATTTTATGCGTGTAATCACCACAGGAGATTGAGTACAGTGCCAACCTCAAAATACTATCAACCAGTTATGTGCTCTTGGACAAGTTGCTTTTTACTTCAGGAAGCTTCTGGCTTTTTATCTTTAGAATGGGGACAAGAATTCTTACTTCATATGAATTTTGAGCGAATGACATGTAAAACCCATAGCGTTATGTTTGACACTTAGTAAGTGTTCAATAAATAGCCATTAGTTTATTGCAAATTACACAGTCCTGGAAAACCTTTCCCCTCTGCTACCCCATTGACAAACACAGCTGTGCTCCACTTCCCATAGAGTTGTGTCATGGGAGGAGGCAGCTGCCCATCCAGTCACCATATTTCTCAGCCCCACTTGTTTCGAGGTGTGGCCGCATGCTAATTATTCCCGATGCAATGTGAATGGGAGTGATAGGTAGCAGGCTGAAGACTTGATGAGTAATTATGCTTTATCCTCTCTTTTCCCCTCTGCTGAATATAGAGGGCTGTGGAATGCTAAAGTATAGTGCAGCCATAAGATGGAAAGGAGGGGCTGCCTGAATCATCACGTGGAGGGAAGCTGCCCATCAGCTAGAAATTTTAGGTTTGTTTATTGAATAGTTGGTATTACACTAAGTAAAAAGAAGATGTGCACGCATGCACACATACACCCTAATAATCTTTTTCAACCCTTTGCCTCTGCTGAGAACTGCTCTACCAAAAATTTCTCCCCTCAGGTATTATCTGCTGCTGCCAAGTCGCTTCAGTTGTGTCTGACTCTGTGCGACCCCATAGACGGCAGCCCACCAGGCTCCCCCATCCCTGGGATTCTCCAGGCAAGAACACTGGAGTGGGTTGCCATTTCAGGTATTATCTAGGTATCATTTAACGTTGATACAGTTATATTATAGAACCCACAGATGACACTGAAATTTCATCCGTTGTTCCAATATTATCCTTTAGAGTTATTTCCTCTTCGCCAGAGTCCGATCATGGAGGATGAACTGCATTCATTTGTTATGTCATTTCAGCTTCGTTAAGCTCCTCAGCCTTTCTTATCCTTTCTTAAAATTTATTTTTAGGTGGGTGATAATTGCTTTACAATGTTGTGTTGGCTTCTACCATACGACAATGTGAGTCAGTCATAAGCATATCTCCTCCCTGTTGAACCTCCCTCCCCCACCCACCGGTCCTCCCTCTAGGTTGTCAGGGAGCACCTGGCTGAGCTCCCTGTTATGCAGCAACTTCCCACTAGCTACTTTACATATGGTAATATACAAGTTTCAGTGCTACTCTCTCAACTCATCCCACCCTCTCATGATATTTTACTGTGGCTTCAAGCTGTCAGTTTTAATTTTTTGTTTTGTTTTCATTTGGCTGTGCTGGGTCTTTGTTGCACCTTGGAAGATCTTTGGTTGTGGCACGCAGGCTTTTAGTTTACAGTATGCGAATTGTAGTTCCCTGCCCAGGGATCGAACCCAGGCCCCCTGCATTGGGAGCATGGAATCTTAACCACTAGATGACCAGGAAAGATTAGAGGGAAGCCCATCTAACCTTTCCTGACCTTGTATTTTTGAAGAAGTGAGTTCGGTTAGTTTTTAGAACATATGCTTCCATTTGGGCTTGTTTGTTGTTTTCACGGTTAGATTTATATACCGTATTTTGGTCAGGAATACTACCAATATTGTAGTCTATCATGATACACTAGTGATGAGCTGTTCTTCTCGAGCTGTTCTTCTCTATATTAGGAGGCACAGGATCTTCGATTATTCAATGTTGATGATGTTCAGCTTGATCACGTGAGTCTGCCAACATTCTCCACTATCAAGCTAACATTTCCCTGGTGATATTGGCTTAAAAATAAATATTTCAAACAAATAATTTGTTAAAACCATGAACAAAAGCATAGATGTTTTAACATTCCAAATATGAGTATTCAATGAAGTCAGGAATTAAATAAATGATGTTATCTCATATCAGCTAGAGTCTTAAGTCAGACTCTGAAATTCATGGATATATGATAAATGTGCCATTGGAGAGTCTAACAGTGAGGCTAATGTTCAGCAGTAATTTTCATAGAGTCTCACACTGAAAAAGAGAAATAAGCCTTTTGTTTTTATTGTGTTTGCCTTTGCCTGAGCTCTTGAGAAAGCAGAACTCGAAGCAAAAATTAAGTGCTGATGCTTTATTTAGAGGTGCAAACCCAAGGAAAAGAGTGATAAAGAGGACAGGAGGCAGAAAAAGACAGGAAGCAATGCAATGTGGTACTTTACTGCTCAACGTGGGCTTTGTGAAGAGCTGCTAAGACCTAGAAACTCTGCTCAGTAGGACACATGCTACCTCTCTGGACAGACTATGAAAAAACTTCAGAGCAGCTCATGCACTGAGTAAAGGACACACCGTACTTACCTAGCTCTCCATCTCCCGACCCACGGCTCAGAGTTCACACGTGTGTGCGTGCCAAGTTACTTCAGTCATGCCTGACTCTTTGTGACTCTATGAACTATAGCCCTCCAGGCTCTTCTGTCCATGGGATTCTTCAGGCAAGAACACTGGAGTGGGTTGCCATGCCCTTCTCCAGGGGATCTTCCCCACCCAGAGATCGAACCTGCATCTCTTATCTCCTGCATTGGAAGGCACTTTTACCACTAACGCCCCCTGGGCAGCCCCAGAGTTCTCACATGAGGAGTGCATTCCCCTGAACTTTTGGGTTGCAGCATCATTTGGTGGTGGCTTGGGACACAGACTCCATTCATTCAGAACTGGTGAGCTAACCAGATACTTGGGGGCAGGACCCTGGTGGGCTTGACTGAGAGACACAGGAGAAAGAGAGAGAGAGAGAAACAAAGAGCAAACCAGCCAGGCACTCCCAGGGCAAGAAACCAATTGGCCCCAGACAATAAAACCACATGGACAGAACAAGCTGGCTAGGTCTGATTGCAACCAGAAGGAACAGATATATACAGTATATTTCTTCTCTGAGTCTTTTTTAAATTTCCTTAATATTTTGGCAATGTGTGGCTGAGTATTTTAAAATGACAAAGGCATCTTCATTTCAAACTTCTAAAACAGACCATTGACACATGTGGACCTGCCAGATGTTGTGTTAGTTTACAGTATATAAAGATTTGGTCCTTTATCTTGTGACTCAGCAAAGATACAGAGCATTGCATAAGCTGAGCATGTGAGTTTTTTGCCTTTAAATATTTTAAAGGACAGTGTGGGGGAAGTGCCAAGAGATCGCTCTTCTATTCCAGGGACAAAAGAGGATGATTGTGGAGAATTTGAATGTCTTAATTAAGGTTCATAACAATTCACACAAAAACAAGAGCTCAGTGAGAAAAAAAGTAATAGAATGTGTCAGAAGATTGGTAACATGTTAAATATTCTTGTAAAAATTGATGCATAGTTAATTTACAATATTGTGTTAGTTTCAGGTATACAAGTGCAGTGATTCAGATAGATAGATATATATATATATATTTCCCTGGTGGCTTAATTGTAAAGAATCCACCTGCCAATGCGAGACATGGATTCGATCCCTGAGTTGGAAAGATGCCTTCAAGAAGGAAATGGCAACCCACTCAGGTATTCATGCCTGGAAAATCCCACGGACAGAGGAGCCCAGTAGGCTAGGTCCATGAAGCTGCAAAAGAGTCGGACACAACTTAGCAACTAAACATATATATATGTATATACTTTTTCAGATTCTTTTCCCTAATAGCTTATTGAAAATGTTGAGTACAGCTTTTAATAAAATTTTAAAATTTATAAACTTTTACTTTTGATTAAAAAAAATGACTGAATTAGATACAGTAGCTCAAGATTCAGCTCATGGGCTTGTTGTATGAGAAATAAGCACAGATGTTTTATTTGTTTGTTTGTTCTTGACCGTGCCCTGCGGCATGTAGGATCTTAGTTCCCCTACCACAGATTGAACCCAAGCCTCCTGAATTGGGAGCACAGTCTTAACCACTAGAACAAGAGGGAAGTCCAAGCATGAATATTTTAGAGTATTTCTCCCAGAATGTTTCCATTGCAGAAAATTGAAAGTTAAATGAGATGAAAAGTCTGCATCATCAAATGGATTCTTGAGACATTTAAGAAACAATCCAGAGACACTCTGCTTTGATCTAAGTGTCCAGGAGGGAACATGTGTGTTTTGTGACATTGCCAGATGGATAGATGCTGGCTGTGTAAGACATTATGTGATGGGAGGGAGAAAGGATGTGTGCATGATGGAAAGACATGCAGATATTATAGTCATTCTTTCTTCAGGAAACTAATCTCAAACATCAATTTCATGTCCTCCAAAAAGAAAACTGATTAATTAAAAGGACAATAAAGAATGAAGGAAGTGATCTTCTTTCCTTCAGGAGAATGGTGTGATTAAGCGATTAAGTACAAAGGGAGCATATGGAACACTTTGGCTTGCATTTCGATAATGTCTGGAACAGAAAGGTCCACGTGTTGAAGAGCTCAAACAAAATAATTCTAAATATGACATTTAAAAACAAGCACAATAAAAATTCAGACCTCTACCAAAGATCCATAAAAGACAAACAAAAGAATTCTTTTACTGCTCTTACTATAACTATGAATTGCATTTCTTTCTTAGCGAGCTTTGTTTAGCTATGTTGGTTTTCTAGGAAAAAAAAAAAAAAAAAAGAGTGGCTTTGGGTGATGGTAATGACAAGGAAAGAATATTCAATTTTTTAAGTATGGAGTTAATTATGTTGAAAAATACATCAGGGTTATGAATTATCTGAAAGAAACATATCTGTTACAAAACTCCAAACATTAAGTAATTGTGTATCTATAAATATCAATCCTCACTCTGCTTATACTGCCCGTTGCTTGTGTTCAACCAAAACTCAGAAATAGAAGAGTCACTCAATAAGAGTGACATCATGGGGCTTCCATCTTCCCCCTCGATGACTTCCAGGTCAAATTTTCTCAGTGTATAAATGAAACGATGCTATTTCTAACAGCCTTGCAGACTCAACCTGGGATCTCAAAATCCAGCTGTGTTCACTTTGCTTCCTCTTCGTCTCTGTAATGAACATGCTCCATGCCTGACGACTGTGTTGGTGGTGTGTGAGGTTGAATACAATCTAGCTTGTCTCTTCTGTGAAGGATTTTCTGGCTCCGCTAGCAGAAGAGGAATAAAGAAAAATGAGGTGTTTTTTTTTTTTTTTTTTGGTCATTCTTCTTAAGTGTGTTTGTGTATCACGGAAGGGATTAAGAAAGTGAGGAGACAGGATGTGAAAATACAGAACACAAAATGATTGAATAAGAAAATTCTGCTTTTATGGAGCCCCTTTGAATTCTCCTTCACATAACATATCCTCAATGAACGGATGGTAATTGACGCTCTCTGTACCTCACCAAAGAACAACCCACACACTTGTCACTTCTGTGATAAAGAAATGATTTCTGTGGGCAGCAAAATATTTAAGAGTTTAATTCTCATCTGATGTCACAAAATGTAAGTAATTCAAAATCATCCATGTGGTAAGAGAACAACGAGTTATCACTTGAAATTCTTTCTCTTGAGAAGCATTTTACTTGCCAACATTGTGATCATAAACCTCTTATCTGCCTTGCACCTTCTACAATCAAACCCATTGTCTGTCCACAGTCATTTCTTTCAGATATGTTTACCCCTTTTCCACTTTGTTTCTCTCACTACAAAAATCTGCCCACTACTTCTCTTTTATTCACTCTACTACACTAAGGCAGTAGAAATAGGGAGAATTTTGAACATATAACTTTAAAGAGTTTAAATGGAAACTGTTTACATGATGCTCAAACATCAGGCTCAGGGATGCATAAGTCTAGACAAGGATATGTACTGATAGACTGTAGTAAATTTCAAGAGATATGAGGATAGATGGGAAAATGTGAAGGTAGGAAGGAGATTAGAGGCAGGATTGCAGTGACAGTAGTCCATGGACGTAAGTCTGAAAGGAGCTCAACCAAAGTTTCTACTAATGGTAAATTTCCCCCTTCTCTGCCCCTTTACTCATTAGGGTTTCAGCTTAACTGCCCAGCAATACTGGTGCTACCTAGCACTGTTTCTCTCCACCCATCAGCTCTTTATTTCCTTCCCTGCCACTTAGCACAAAGTGAAATTATCTTCTGTATTAATTTAATTTGTATAATTAATTGAATTTGTACATATCATTTTGCAAGGTCCTTGAGGTTAGGGACTACAGAATAGGATCTTCACACATATTTTTTTTTTTAAGTGGGGTATAGTTGCTTCACTTGTGAATGTTGTGTCAGTTGCTGCTGCACAATAAAGTGAAACAGCTATCTGTATACATATATCCCCTCTCTTGGACCTCCCTCCCACCTATCCCTTAGCCGATCCATCTAGGGAACTCTCCTGCACTCTTGGTTGGAATGTAAACTGGTGTAGCCACTATGGAGAACAGTATGGAGGTTCCTTATAAGGCTAAAAAATAGAACTAGCATGTGACCCAGCAATCCCAGTAGTGGGCATATATCCATTAAAAAGTGAAAGTGAAAATCGCTCAGTAGTGTCCAACTCTTTGCAACCCCATGGACTGTATAGTCCATAGAATTCTCCAGGCCAGAATACTGGAGTGGGTAGCCTTTCCCTTCTCCAGGGGATTTTTCCAACCCAGGGATCGAACCCAGCTACCCTTAAAACACCATAATTCAAAAAAGACCCCTGATCCGTGGTTTGGGAAGATCCCCTGGAGAAGGAAATGGCAATCCACTCCAGTATTCTTGCCTGGAGAATCCCCATGGACAGAGGAACCTGGCAGGCTTCAGTAGGTGGGATCGCAGTCAGACACGACTGAGCAAAGAACACTTTCATGACTTTCATGGACTGTAGCCCACGAGGTCCCTCTGTCCATGGAATTCTCCAGGCAAGAATACTGGAGTGGGTAGACATATCCTCCTCCAGGGGATCTTCATGACCCAAGGACTGAACCCGGGTCTCCTGCGTTGCAGGCAGATTCTTTACCATCTGAGCCTCCACCCTAGACTGGCCCTCCAGATTTCTTTAATCAAGCCAAGGTGCATTTACACATCATCACCACTAGATGGCAGATGCACCATTTTTATAGCTGTGAGTGGTTCCCAGAAGCACTTTGCCCTTTGCCTCCTCTTGCCATTCAAGGATTTGGGACACCCTCAGAAACAGCACATTGAGTGAAGTAATAGCATCTTCTTGAAAAACAATAAGTCATTTATAAGTAATATCTATTATTAAGACTTTATACTTTAATCATTCAAGATAACAATTAAAATGTAAGAAATATATATGTATATCTCCTAGTAGTTTATACTTTCTCCTCTAACAATATCCAAAAGAAAAGCAGATAAAAGAGCATTTCCTGAGAGTTTATGACACACATTAGATGTTAGAACTGGCCTACAGATTTGAGGGAGAGATGCTGAGCTAGCTGATATGATGATCCTGTCTTCATGCAGCTTACAATCTAGGGAGAAACATATAATGATATGATATATATACACAATGACATGATATATAATGATAATTATATGATATAAAATAATGATAATGATGATACTGCATCGTTGATCCTGGGGCAGAGCTATTAACTCATTGCTGGGAGAGTTCAACTCTGTGAAAGAGCTTCAGAGAAGTGTTCACAAGAAGGTAACATTGGAATCCGGTCTTAAAGTGATGAAGGGGGTAGAAAACGAAATGGGGAACATGGTTTTCCATAGTCCCCTAAATGCGCATATAAAGATATAAAGCTGTGAAAGGGCAGGGTGCATTTTGAGTACAAAATGAAATGTCTGAACATGCAGAATATGTAGGGCCTTGAATGTTACATAAGGACTAATAGAGGGTCTTCAGAAGGAGGTCACCAGATCCAAATGAGTTTTTAGAAAACGTCTTTCATCAAAAAGCTAAATTTTATGGAGGCATGTGACATCGACAAATGCTAATCCATTTCATTTTAACCATATCTTTAGCTCCTCCCATTTTCCCCATCTTCAGTTTTATTTTTAATGTTTTTTTAATTGGAGTATACTTGCTTTACAATGTTGTGTTAGTTTCTGCTGTACGACAAAGTGAATCAACTATATGTATACATATATCCCCTCCCACATGAGGCTTCTTCCTATTCCCCCCCATCCCACCCCTTCAGGTCATCAGTTTTGGAAATGAGTGTTGCTAACACTAAATAGCTGTTTGTCAAACACTTTGTTTTGAACCCAGAGATAAATTTCCACTGGTTGATTAGGCCACAGACAAGTTGTCCAGAAAAAGTGAAAATGAAAGTTAAGTCACTCAGTCGTGTACAACTCCTTGCGACCCCGTGGACTGTAGCCCACCAGGCTTCTCCGTCCATGGGATTCTCCAGGCAAGAATACTGGAATGGCTTGCCATTTCCTTCTCCAGGGGGTCTTCTCAACCCAGGGATCAAACTCAGGCCTCCTGCATTGCTGGCACATGCTTTAACCTCTGAGCCACCAGGGAAGCCTTGAGCCTTTTCAAACCTCAGGGTAACATAAGTAGGATGACCTTCCATGCCTGTCATCCTTTTCATCCCTCATGTAGGGCCTTTTGAGCCATATTCAATATTTTAGAATTTATTTTAAAATCAGTGAGAACCTATTGAAAAGTTCCCACCTTGGAAGTAAGAGGACTTTTGAGCTGAAATGAGGCCCGTGGGTTACAGCATATGGAGGGTGAATGCTACAGCCTAGCTGAGGGGCAACACGGACCTCAGCTTAATGCCTGTAGAATTGGAGAGAATGGGCAACTGCGTGATAGACTGAGTAGGTAAAATAGCAAACTTGGCAATCATTTAGATGTTGTGAATCTTACAAAAGGCCCTGCTACCTAACATATCATTTCAACTTGTCCCTCTATCACTAAATTTTTTACATGAGGAGCTGTGACAGAAAAAGACAAAACCTTAAATAGGCAAACACAGACATTTTTTATAGGCGGCTGATATGAATCTTCACTTGAGAATTTAACTACTTGAGAATATTATCAATGTTCTCCTTCAGATAAACATGATTTAAAATTGGCTTATGGTCGCCAAGACGGAAGAATGGAGGGAAGGAATAGTTAAGGAGTTTGGGATCAACATGCACATACACTATATTTAAAATGGATAACGAACAAGGACCTACTGTAGAGCACAGGGAATTCCGCTGAATGTTATGTGGCAGCCTGGATGGGAGCAGAGTTGGGGGGAGAATGGATACATGAATATGTGTGGCTGAGTCCTTTTGCTGTCCACCTGAAACTATCACAGCATTATTAATTGGCTATACAAAATAAAAAAAAAATTTAAACAGCAACAACAACAAAAAAAAAAAACAAAAGAAACCAAAGCAAGCAATCAAAAAACAACCAATAATAAAATACTTAAAATAATATGTTATGAGGAAAGTTACAAAAAAATAAAATTGGGCTTCACTGTTACAGAGAACTCAGTCAGGTGCCCTTAGGTGTGCAGAGAAGGAGCATGTTAAAAAGGGAAAGGTCAAAGCTCAGCTTTGTCTCATGTCCTCCCAAGAGCACCAGGCTGGCCTTTTCTGGGTGTATGAGGTCGATGGCTTCCTCCTTCTTCTACCTCTGTATCCTCCCTGAATAGAAGCTTTTCTAACTGAGATGTCAGCTATCTGTCAGACTGGTAGCTGGAGCCCTTGCTCAAGGCTTGGCTGTCGAGTAGAAAAGTATTTAAACTGACATTAACGCCAACCTGAGCCGTGCACACAGCAGGCCATGAGGTGCATCTCTGTGTCTTGGCAGACCAGAGTCTCTTTCCGCGTCTCCCCAATAGAGTCCTGCCTTTGACTTCTTGAGTGGTCGCCTGCTATGTTCCCAGACTAGCTCTAGAAGCATTTCTCATCTGCCTTGGTTTAGCTCTATGTGAAAAGCAACACAAAAGGAGCCAAGCATTTGGAAGTGACAAGGAATATATGATACACACACACACACACACACACACACACACACACACACACACATATATATTGGCTTTCCTGATGGATGGTTCAGCAGGTAAAGTAATGCAGTAGACACAGGAGATATGGTTTCAATTCCTGGATCAGGAAGATCCCCTATGGCAACCCACTCCAGTATTCTTGCCAACACAAAATGAAGTCTTTCTTCCTGTGTGACTGGTTTCTGCCTCTAAAGAAAATCTTTCAAGGTGAGCTGGGTACCATTGAGGTACCCAGTGTTCTCAGCCTGGAATGCTACTGTTCTGTTCTTCTCTGCCCATCCCTCCCCTTGTGCAGGGAATTTCCAAACATTCCTTTTCTTTCCTTATTTTTGCCATACCACGTGGCTTGCAGGATCTCAGTTCCCTGAACGGGGATTGAATTCAAGCCACAGCAGTAAAAGCCTGGAGTCCTAACCACTAGGCCACAAAGGACCTCCTTCCTCCTATTGCTACCTCTGTTTTACAGAACAGAGTAAAAACAATTGTTCTTGAGATCAAGTCTACATACCTGGAAATTAAAAAGACAATTTTTGGAAGACGTGTGTGTGTGTGTATGCGTGTGTATAGACACACACGTGTGTTTGCATAGTTGCTCAGTTGTGTCTGATTCTTAGCAACCCTATGGACTGTAGCCAGCCAGGCTCCTAAGTCCATGGGACTCTCCAGGCAAGAAGACTGGAGTGGGTTCCCACGCCCTACTCCAGGGGATCTTCCTGACCCAGGGACTGAACCCGTGATTCCTGTGTCTCCTGCATTGCAGGTGGATTCTTTACCTGCTAAGCCATCGGGAAGCCTATATATATATATATATATACACACACACACACACATATATATGTATGTATCATATTTTCCCTATCACTTCAAAATGCTATTCCTTGCTCATAGTAAAATGCCAAAGACGTATATTTGATAAAAATACTTCTGTCTGTGTGGTCACAGTTCCAGTGACTCTAGCATGTAACTTCTCTCTGAGATTTACTTTCTCCCTTCATATAATGCAGTTTCTTCAAAAGTAAAATGGCCAATACTAAACATTATGTAGATTGCCAAGTTAACTTCATAAGAAAATAATGTATGTGGAAGCTCTTTAAAAATCTTGTGGCTCAGCTGGTAAAGAATCTGCCTGCAATTCGGAAGACTTGGGTTCAACCCCTGGGTTGGGAAGATCCCCTGGAGAAGGGAAAAGGAAGGGAAGGGAAATACCCACTCCAGTATTCTGGCCTGGAGAATTCCATGGACTCAGTCCATGGAGTCGCAAAGAGTTGGACACGACTGAGCGACTTTCACTTCACTTCACTTCAATCACCATATAAATACAAAGTACTCAGATCATTAATGCTCCCTTTTTCCTGTTGCACAGTTGACTGATATAAGGGATTTTCCAAAATTATTAGCCCTCTCAGGAAGTAATGCAATTGAAAATGTTAATGGGACAACAAAGCTGTTGACTATTAAGTAGAATTTTCAAAGTTGACATAAGTACTTTTACCTTGCAAGCATGAGAATATGCACAACTACCATCATCCTTTGTGACTTAAAAAAAAATCGTTTGGTTGCACTGGGTCTTGGTTGCAGCAGGAGGAATCTAGTGCCCTCACCAGGGACCGAACCCTGGTCCCCGGCATTGCGAGTGTGAAATCTTAGCCACTGGACCATCAGGGAAGTCCTGACTCTGTGACTCTTTCGGAATTAGTCACGCTCTTTACTTTTAAAGTCCCTCTGAATAAATTGCAACAAATCTTTCCTGTTCAGAATGTAGTGGGGGCACCTTGCTTTGTATATTGTTGCAGTATCACTGATGGTGTCCTACGAGGATCTATTTCAGTACAACGACTGAACAGAGCAGGATTTGGGGGCCACTGGATCACGAGATTCTCTTTCTGGAAGGACAGTGCTCATCATCCTTGAAATATAAACTATCTATTTATATCCCAAACAATGATGGGTTGAAGTGTTATTATGAAAGGAGAGACACAGATTTTCTATAAATGTGTTTTTCTTGTGATAATATGTGAAATTACATTTCATGTTAAATTGCTTGAGGCAAGCAAGGTTTAATATGTAGCTAAATAATTAAGCTAATTGTGTAAAAATATATTTGCAGAATTCACCAAATGTGTTAATACATTTCACATCATGTTTACCCATTTTACATGACTAAAGTTTGCTCTGTGAAATGTTCTCCAAAATACCGGAAGGCCTCCGAGTCGTCATGATTGTTATCAACATACCGCGCTTCCTGGGGAGAAAAAAGAGGCGCTAAGAGTCACATCTTGAAAATTGGTAGACGGTCTTTCCCTTTCCTCCATTCTACCTGTTTCCCTTCTTCTCTACTGAATTTCAAATATACGTTCAAAAATGTGTGCTTTGGGATACTCATCTCATGTTCCTAAATGGCATGGCAACCGCCCCCCCAACCCCCACATTCTCACAGGTCAGTGTTCCCATCTCAACTAATTTTTCAGGTCTGAGGGGCTGTGGTTGCCAACAGATTTCCATTCCAGTGTGTGGGCTGAGCTGATGTCACATGACCTTTCCAGTCTTTCCCAGTGTAAATTGCACAGAATGCTGGGTGTGGAGTGAGAGTGCTGCCATGGAAAGAAGGAGGAAAAACTTTTACTGCTTCTCATCATTTCTTAGAGTGAGTATATATTACATTTGGTGTACAAAAGAGTGATGTGGGTCAGGGCATGTTTTGGCATGTGAACACGTTGTTAATGCCAAATGACTCAGTTTTTTGCCTGGATGTGTGTTCCCGTGGCTCAGTTAAAATGGGCTGGTGTGCTGTCAGCACAATTTATAAGATGAATAAGTAGGACTTACATCTCTGAGATGCCTCTCCCACTTTCCCTCTGGGACCTCTCCTCAACCCTCTTTGAATTTCTTCTGTGTTAACTCTTGCCTTGCCTGGTCCCCGACATAGCTCCTGTCCCCCCAAATTTCCCCCAATTTCCTCTTCTCTCCACCTTATGGGTCTTGTGTGCTGCACACTCAGTCACTTCAGTTGTGTCCGACTCTTTGCGACGCTATGGACTATAGCCTGCCAGGCTTCTCTGTCCATGGGATTCTCCAGGCAAGAATATCAGAGTCTGTTGCCGTGCCCTCTTCCAGGGGATCTTCCTGATTTCTCTTATGCCTCCTTTATTGGCAGGCAGGTTCTTTACCACTAGTGCCAGCTGGGTCTTAAATATGTTCTGCTACACTGTCTTAGAATTGTTAGGTGGCAATGATTCCACCTTCTTCAATACATGGGGCCATTTTGAGTTTATGCATTATTTGTTTGGGGGAATCTTTATTTTCTTAGACATGAATAGCCTGGAAGTGAACACAGGCCAAGGTCTCTAGGGTCATAACTCCTGGAACATAACACATCCAGAACTATGCAAGAAAATTGCCTTCCTGTGACCCACACACAGATTGGCCCAGAATATTTACATTCGAGATGAAGGTTGGAAGAATCTCTCCAAATGTACTTTTCTTTTCATTTGTGTAAACTTGTTCTCCACCCTTGTCACCTTCAGTTTCTCTCTCAACTTACCTTTTCTGACAGTAAATTAGGTGCCCAGAGAATTGCATTATTTTTGTGGTGGCTCAGAGGTCATTTAGCAGGGCAGAGCTGATGTGACAGACCAAACCTTCTCCTTGATTCAACACAAAGCATGCATGAAAATGCACAGCTATCCACCTAGTTTGGACGGTCCCCCATTAACCTGTCACCATCCCATGCTCCTGGCCTTCATCCGCTAGGTTCTTCTGTACTCTTTCAGTCTCTTCATCTCTAAAAGGTAATCATAATATTATGTACTTTATAGGGATCTTCTGAGAATTGATAAGTACAGGTAAAACAATGAAAACAGCCCTTAATAGTAATAATAGTTAATAAGTACATTACAAAATAATAGATATGTGGATGGACCTGGAGATTATTATACAGAGTGAAGTAAGTCGGAAAGAGAAAAGCAAATATCATATATTAATGCATATATGTGGAATCTGAAAAAATTGGTATAGACAATCTTATTTACAAAGCAGAAATAGAGACACAGATGTAGAGAACAAATGTATGGATGCCCAAGGAGGAAAGAAGGGATGGGATGAATTGGGAGATTGGGATTCATCAGTTCAGTCACTCAGTCGTGTCCAACTCTTTGCGACTCCATGAACTGCATCACCCCATGAACCGCATCATGGAGTTGCAACCCCATCACCAACTCCCAGAATTCACTCAGACTCACGTCCATCGAGTCAGTGATGCCATCCAGCCATCTCATCCTCTGTCGTCCCCTTCTCCTCCTGACCCCAATCCCTCCCAGCATCAGAGTCTTTTCCAATGAGTCAACTCTTCGCATGAGGTGGCCAAAGTACTGGAGTTTCAGCTTTAGCATCAGTCCTTCCAAAGAAATCCCAGGGCTGATCTCCTTCAGAATGGATGGGTTGGATCTCCTTGCAGTCCAAGGGACTCTCAAGAGTCTTCTCCAACACCACAGTTCAAAAGCATCAATTCTTCAGCGCTCAGCCTTCTTCACAGTCCAACTTTCACATCCATACATGACCACAGGAAAAACCATAGCCTTGACTAGACGGACCTTTGTTGACAAAGTAATGTCTCTGCTTTTGAATATAATATACATAACTAATGAGAACCTACTACATAGCACAGAGAACACTACTCATTGCTCTGTGTGACATATACAGGAAAAAAACCCAAAAGAGGGGAGATATATGTATACACAGAGCCGATTCACTTTGCTGTATAGTAGAAACTAATACAACATTGTAAAGCAACTACATTCCGATAAAAATTTAAAATTAAATAAACAAGTATAATAGTAGTAGTAAAAAGGTAACACAGTGATAGTGAGTACAAGCCATTGGCGTTATCACCACCATCAGGCTTCACAGGTAGCACCAGTGGTAAAGAACCCGCCCACCAATGCAGGAGACATAAGAGATTAGGGTTCGATCCCTGGGTCAGGAAGCTCCCCTGGAAAAGGAAATGGTACCCGACTCCAGTATCTCAGCTAAAGAATGCCATGGACAGGGGAGCCTTGTGGGCTATAGTCCATGGGGTTGACTTGGCATGCCTGCACCACAACCACCATCGTTATCTAGCCTGTTCTCCTAGAGAATAAAATTCACTTGGATAGAGTTCTCTGGCTCACCCTAGCATCCTCTCTAGAACTGTCCTACGCAGAGTGGTAGCCACTAGTCACATATGGCTACTAAGTACTTGAAATGTAGTTAATTCCAATGGAGATGTGCCATGAGAATAAAATACAAGCTGGATTTAGAAGATACAGCACCCCCAGAAGTATGTGAAATATCTCATTAAAAACATTCATATCAATGACATGTGGAAATGACAATATATTTAACATAGAAGATTGCAGCAAATATAGAAAATTAATTTCTCCTGTTTGTACTTTTTAAATGTAGTGACTAGAATAAATTCAAGATTATATATGTGGCTTGCATTTTTGGCTCATATGATAGTTATTTTGGACAGCACTGCCCTACGTTATAATTTCTCTGTATTTCCCTCCAGGAATCTCACATCTAGATGGTGAGGAGGAGACACTCCTGCTTTCTATTATGGAATTGCAGGGCCTGGGTTGCCCAGGGCAGTTAAGCCCAGCCCAGCCTGCCGAGAGAGAGTGCCGGGAGAAAAACTGATGGGCGTGCAACTTACAAGGCAGTTACAAGGGCCTAAGTGGAGCCCTTGGGATAGAGTTATTGCCTCTTAAACAGCACCTTACTCTCTGGGAGTGAATGATAGGAGGAGTTCTTTCTGTTAAAGTCATTTCAGATCCTTCGTTGAAAGGAACCATATGCTACACAATGAAATATATTCCAGGCAAGATGCATATGTTTTGCACAATAAACATGTATGCAAATCTTGCAAAGATTTTTGAAGGAGAAAAATGTGCTGATATTATTCATTTTAATATCATTGAATGCCTCCTTGTGCTGATCTGAAGTCAAATCCAAATCATGTCCTCCTCTGCCTCCACCCGTGACTATACTGTTGTTGTCTAGTGGCTAAGTCATGTCCAAGTCTTTTGTGACCCCATGGACTGTAGCCTGCCAGGCTTCTCTGTCCGTGGAATTTACCAGGCGAGACACTGGAATGGGATGTCATTCCCTTCTCCAGGGGATCTTCCAGGGATCAAACCCAAGTCTCCTGCATTGGCAGGCAGATTCTTTTACTACTGAGCCACCAAGGAAACCTCTGAAAATGAACACTTTATTCAAAAACAATCTCAGATTTTTGTTTTGGGTCAAGAAGAATTTGTTTCTGGTGGCTACAATTTCAGGCTCCAAAAATCCCAAACTCCAGACTTGCTGGCGAATATCTGGTGGGCCTGGCAGCATGTCCACATGCCTCCTTTTTCTCCAGAACAATCTGTGTGGGACCTGCACTGAGCCCAAATCCCAAGACTTGAGGCTGCTGTCTGCCCTTTTCAGTCTAAGATTCACAAAGCATCTGCTCTTTCGGACTGTTCTCAGACTTCAGATATTTTGAACACAGACCTGCAACAGGTAATTGGATCTGGTATTGAAAAGAAATTAGAATGTTCCTGGAATCACATCCATGCGAGGGTTCTCTCTCTTAAATGAGTCTCCATTGCAGGTTATAGAATAGGAGAGGCCTTGTGGGGTCCCAATAAAGTTGTGCCGTCTGGTAAATAAACCTGTAAATTCAGAAATCAGTGCAGTCCTGGGAAATGCCATTAGGGAGTGAAAGGGCTGGCCAGGCACGGTGATCTCCCGTTAATTGTCTCCCCACTCCCTCTGTTGCATCCCTTGATACATTGTGCTGAAAAGCCATCTTGCTACAAATACACATTTAGGATTTGATTACAGAATCTCATCCATTTACATGTACAAGATAGAGCCTACTGTGATAGATTAATGCTTCTAAAGTTTGTACAGGAAGGTTAAATAAAGTGCTACTTTTACAACACTGAATATCTTTATGTTGCTTTTGCTAAATCAGAGACCACTCCGTGATGCTATAGAGGTTGCCTGATGCTTATTGTGAGCTGGCAGAGTGCCACCCACGCTTTACCATCTATCACCCTCCTTACCTTTCTGCCCTGGCCATCCCCACCGCTGTGTGTAATACAATATTCTTCAGGCAGCTTTCCCTTCTACCCATTTAGTCAAAGTGAAACAATTCAAGTCCTAGCAACCTGAGATGTGCAATGTTACTAGAAAGAGTGAAAGTCGAAATTTCACTCACGATTTTCCTCTTTCCAACAGAGATATAAAACACAGACATGCATCTGCACGCACGTGTGCGCACACACACACACACACACAATCTTGGGGATTGTAAGGTCATAGTCACAGCTGCTGTCATAGTTCGTCTCCTTTTCCTCCCAGCCTTTTGATGACCCTCGGCTTCTATGACCTTGCCCTTCCTCCTGCTGTGAAGTCTAGAATATCTTGTGACTATCCTTGGCTATATTGACTTTTCTGTTTCCCTTTAAATTCTTCAGTAAATATCTATGCTGAATTTTATGCTATTAGTTCAAACTCTCTGTTTTTCTTAATGGAAATTAAATATCCAGAAAAACTGGTGTAAAAGCATGTCTGGGGACTTCCCTGGTGGTCCAATGGTTAAGAATCTGCCTGCCAATGCAGGGGACATGGGTTAGATTCCTGGTCCGGGAAGATTCCACATGCCTCAGAGCAACTCTGCCTCAGTGGCGTAGCTAGAGAGCCCATGCTCTGCAACTAGAGAAGCCACCCCAAGGAGAGATCCCACACAGCAAGGAAGAGTATCCCATGCTTGCCCAACTAGAGATAGACCCAGCACAGCCAAAAATAAAAATAAAATAAATTACATCTTGGCTGACCCATAATTTGGCCAGAGTGGTATATCACGAATGCTTTCTATTGGACCAATGTTTTAAAATTATGACAGAAACATTTTAGGGCCTTTTCCCATTCAGATGGGCTTCCTAGGTGGCACAGTGGTAAAGAACCTGCCCCCCAATTCAGAAGACGCAAGAGATATGGGTTCGATCTCTGGGTGGGGAAGATCCCCTAGAGAAGGCAAAGGCAACCTTCTCCAGTATTCTTGGCTGGAAAATTCCATGAACAGAGGAGCCTGGCAGGCTATAGTCCATGGGATCACAGAGTCGGACACAACTGAGCACAGCACGGCCTAACAGCCCGTTCTGATGGTGTAACAGTGTAAACTTCAAGCCATGTTGGATGGTTTGAAATTGAACACCAAGGTGTTTAAAGAGAGTCCAATGGTACTCAGCTGACACCCCTGTACTTTGCAGCAACTCAAGGACTGCTCTTTTCTACAGGAGATGTGTCTTCTTAGTGCTGAATACAATTACTGGTTAAATAGCCCAAAAAAGAGGCAGGGATCTTGGGCATTCTACTGGAGCACTGAGTAGGAGAGGTGTTAAAATAACATTCCCCCTTCCCCATATGGCTGCCCTACAAAGTAGACTTACTTCCAACCAACACTGATTTGGCTTTTCAGCTCCCTCTCAGCCCTCAAGGAGTTTCCTATGAAACTGGCAAAGTGTCATAGCTCAGATGAAATTACCGGGGAAGGTTTAGACCCCTGGTCAAACGTTGGCTAACGCAATCTACTTCTTACCAATGCTCAGAAACTCACTGAGATCACAGCAGATGT
Source organism: Bos indicus (assembly GCF_029378745.1). Lineage (NCBI taxonomy): Eukaryota > Metazoa > Chordata > Mammalia > Artiodactyla > Bovidae > Bos > Bos indicus. The sequence continues at coordinate 86,906,298 of NC_091764.1, read as the reverse complement.
AGAAACACACCAAATCCTTCTTTCCATTTGGTCACTCATGGATATATTTTAAAATACCAACAAATTCAGACCATACTAGTAACCTTCTTATGTGTTCTTAGGTCATACTAATGGAGAGTGCTAATGTGAAAAATGATTCTTGATTTCTTTTTTATTAAAATGAGTACAAATATGTTTAACCAAATCTTTTTTGGACATGAGGTGATAAACATCAAGATGCTTTGCAAATTATAAGTAATGATACAAAGTGAGAAATCACATGTAAAGTATCACATAGAATGGAATACTATATTGCCCTTAGAAAGAACATATGTTAAAATAGACAGAAGTCATATGTAATCAAGTGGAAAAGCCAGTTTTCAATATCATATGTATAATATGATTCCATTCCATTGTAAGGGAAAAGTAATGTGTGTGTGGCATAATTCCATGAAAAGGTCTGAAAGCTAGAGACTGGCTAGGCAAACTAATTACTTCTGGGGTGTGGGCTATGGTGGGGAAAATCCTCAAACTATAAATTTCTATATCTTTTGAATATTTTCTCAATTTAGAATATATTACTTTCGTTATTTAAAATATTTTTAAATTTAAAAAATCAAAGTCAGATGCTCTCTGAAATTGACTGATGCATAAATAATCTGCAAATTTTGTCATTCATCCATTGATTTCATCAAAGTATTTGTTATGCTGTCTCTGTAGAATGGCCTGCTCTTAGGTCCAAGACTAACACACAGTCATTCAATTCTCTTTGGTCTCTTCTATTATTCGCTGTAGGGAATAAAACACCAAGGATAAGATGGACTCGAGACAAATTGCTTTTAATCAAATCCTAATCACTCTGCTTTCTAACTGTGTGGCCTTGAGTGAGTGATTTAACGTCTTCATACCTCAGCTTTCTCAAAAATAATGTGGAGCTAATAGTAGTACTTACCTCTTAGGGCTCTTCTGCTAAGTCGCTTCAGTCGTGTCTGACTCTGTGCGACCCCATAGACGGCAGCCCACCAGGCTCCCCCGTCCCTGGGAATCTCCAGGCAAGAACATTGGAGTGGGTTGCTATTTCTTTCTCCAATGCATGAAAGTGAAAGTGAAGTTGCTCTATCGTGCCCGACTCTTAGGGACCCCATGGACTACAGCCTACCAGGTTCCTCCGTCCATGGGATTTTCCAGGCAAGAGTACTGGAGTGGGGTGCCATTGCCTTCTCCGCTTAGGGCTCTTACTGGAAATACATGAGCTAATATTTGCTGAGCACCTGGAACACATGGCAAGTACTATACCAATGCTCATTAGACAAAATAATGATATAAAAAGGTATTTGGTCTCAGGAAACTTACAGTCTTATAAGTAAAAGGATAGGATATGTAACAACATATAGATCAAAACCATGTTAATCCACAATAAAGTTTCCTTTGATATGCAGAAGCTTGTAAGTTTAATTAGGTCCCATTTGTTTAGTTTTGCTTTTATTTCCAATATTCTGGGAGGTGGGTCATAGAGGATCCTGCTGTGATGTATGTCAGAGAGTGTTTTGCCTATGTTCTCCTCTAGGAGTTTTATAGTTTCTGGTCTTACATTTAGATCTTTAATCCATTTTGAGTTTATTTTTGTGTATGGTGTTAGAAAGTGTTCTAATTTCATTCTTTTACAAGTGGTTGACCAGATTTCCCAGCACCACTTGTTAAAGAGATCATCTTTAATCCATTGTATATTCTTGCCTCCTTTGTCAAAGATAAGGTGTCCATATGTGCATGGATTTATCTCTGGGCTTTCTATTTTGTTCCATTGATCTATATTTCTGTCTTTGTGACAGTGCCATACTGTCTTGATAACTGTGGCTTTGTAGTAGAGCCTGAAGTCAGGTAGGTTGATTCCTCCAGTTCCATTCTTCTTGCTCAAGATCGCTTTGGCTATTCGAGGTTTTTTGTATTTCCATACAAATTGTGAAATTATTTGTTCTAGCTCTATGAAGAATACCGTTGGTAGCTTGATAGGGATTGCACTGAATCTATAAATTGCTTTGGGTAGTATACTCATTTTCACTATAGCCTTCAGAATGGGAGAGAATAATAGCAAATGAAGCAACTGACAAACAACTAATCTCAAAAATATACAAGCAACTCCTACAGCTCAACTCCAGAAAAATAAATGACCCAATCAAAAAATGGGCCAAAGAACTAAATAGACATTTCTCCAAAGAAGACATACAGAGGGCTAACAAACACATGAAAAGATGCTCAACATCACTCATTATCAGAGAAATGCAAATCAAAACCACTATGAGGTACCATTTCACGCCAGTCAGAATGGCTGAGATCCAAAAGTCTACAAGCAATAAATGCTGGAGAGGGTGTGGAGAAAAGGGAACCCTCTTACACTGTTGGTGGGAATGCAAACTAGTACAGCCACTATGGAGAACAGTGTGGAGACTCCTTAAAAGACTGGAAATAGAACTGCCTTATGATCCAGCAATCCCACTGCTGGGCATACACACTGAGGAAACCAGAAGGGAAAGAGACACGTGTACCCCAATGTTCATCGCAGCACTGTTTATAATAGCCAGGACATGGAAGCAACCTAGATGTCCATCAGCAGATGAATGGATAAGAAAGCTGTGGTACATATACACAATGGAGTATTACTCAGCCATTAAAAAGAATACATTTGAATCAGTTCTAATGAGGTGGATGAAACTGGAGCCTATTATACAGAGTGAAGTAAGCCAGAAAGAAAAACACCAATGCAGTATACTAACGCATATATATGGAATTAAGAAAGATGGTAACAATAACTCAGTGTACAAGACAGCAAAAGAGACACTGATGTATAGAACAGTCTTATGGACTCTGTGGGAGAGGGAGAGGGTGGGGAGAATTGGGAGAATGGCATTGAAACATGTATAATATCATGTATGAAACTAGTTGCCAGTCCAGGTTCGATGCACGATACTGGATGCTTGGGGCTAGTGCACTGGGATGACCCAGAGGGATGGTATGGGGAGGGAGGAGGGTTCAGGATGGGGAACACATGTATACCTGTGGCGGATTCATTTTGATATTTGGCAAAACGAATACAATATTGTAAAGTTTAAAAATAAAATAAAATTTTAAAAAATCCACAATAAAAGCAATGTAATAGATGCTTTAGATAGATCGTCCTTATCTCCATGTTGCCCTCATTATATTTGGTGAGATAGGAAGGCTAAAAATGCATTACCAGACTCCTTTGCACATAGGATTGTGGGTTCACATTAGGGTCTTCCAAATTGGGTGCTCTTGTGAGATTTGGATGCCAGAAATGGGAAAGACCTTGTATTCTTGCTGCTGCCAAACAAGCTTCAAGAGCTTCGAGTTTTGTGGCGGCTGGACTTTGCACGTGAATGGGTGGTCATCATCTTGGCGAGTTTAAAAAGCTATTGTAGTAGCAGCTTTCATAATGCTGAATTACAATTAAGACAAGTGACCTCACCACCCATGGAAGAGTGGCAGCCTCCTGACCTTTCAGCCCTTCCAACAACCTTCCTCCCCTGAAATACCTGGGGTAGATTTATTTCCTAGGCTGAACTCTGACTGATACAAAGATAGCAAACAATCATGGCACTTCGGTAGAATTAGAAAGGAAGTCATTCCTGCAGGAGGCATGGACTAAGCAACGTCCTGGAGTCAAGGATGTATATGGTTGGACTAGAGGACATTTGATTAGGGTAGAAGACATTCTTGGACGTAGTGAAAATTAAAAGTTGAAACATTTGAATCAGATTTTGGAGAATATGTTTTCAGATATAAAGCTAGAATTTTGAACTCTTCTT